>NC_137151.1:15007764-15327911 GCF_951394435.1 Stenella coeruleoalba
TCAGTTTCTTATGAGTACATTACTTATACCTCCTTAAGTTTCAAGTCTGAACCAAACACATACATATAAATAGATTAGTTGTTGGTTTGTGGGCAAGAACAATTTATTAATCACTTTTTTTTAAATCCACAATTGAAACGTAGTACTGAGTCCTTATTAACTACTTAATCAGAGGTTTCTTATCCATGACTTGTTTGTTTATTCAACAAACATTCATTCATGCCTGTATCTCAACCATGTTTTAGTGTTATTCTAAACAAATACATGTTTCCACCATGAGTTTCTTCCATGGGTTCAATGCTCATATTTACAACTGCACACTAAACAATGTTAATATTTCACAGAATACCAACACCAATAGGCTTTTAACCAAGCTTACCATTTCCCTCTGGATTCTTCTAGTTCTCCTGTCTTCTCTAGAGCAATTGACAGAACACCAGCCACCCAAGCTAGGATCGCAGGAGACCTCTCCAACTCATTAAACTCTTTAATTTGGTCATCTTGTTATCTTTCAATTCTATTTTATATTTTTAGTCCAACTATCAATATTTCAGTCATTTTCCATCATTTCTCATATAAAGTCTCTGAAATAGGTACCTGTTTGTACTCCCTGTGTCCAGTCACACTCTCAGTTCTTCTCCCTTCCTGTTGCCTGACTATTATTGGTTGTTTACAAAGCGTACTTAATCATCTTGTTCCCTCACAAGGGAACCTTAAACCCCTTATGCCGACCTTTCCAGATCCCTCTCCTTCCATTCCTCATGGGCCCTGCACTTTTGTTATCCTCAATTATCACAGTTCTTGGGGTAGACTGTGTGCTCCCACCTACCTGTGCCTTTGCTTAAGCTGTCTTCTCTGCCCTCCTTTCCCGACTTTCTCCTTTTAGAGTCGCTGCCTGAACACTTGTATTTTTCCTTAAGAGTCAGCTCATATACCATCACCTCTGATAGTCATTTCCTGATCCTCTCAGGATACATTATAGGATCCTTCTCTGCATAAAATCACTGAATACTTGTATTTTCTGGATTATTTTTGGCTATTTCAGCATCCCCAGGACTTCCACTGTAAGGGCTCTACTGCATTGCAAGGGAGAAGTCAGGAACAGCATTTCTCAGAATCTCTTTCTCTTCATGACTCTGGATTTGAAGTTTTTCAATAAGAGAAACACTTTGGAAATTGGGAAGGTAAGAAAGACAACAGAGCCATTATTCTTTTAGTAAAATTGTAGTCAGATATGTGGGGCAGACAGGAGATTCAATGACTACTAAGAACCACACACTTTGCTGCTTCAAACTGTTGGTGAGAATTTCTTAGAGATTCCTGAGAATTAGAGCAGCTTTGTAGTAAACTTTGGAGGTGTCCTGCTTTTGTGCTTTAGGGTTGATCTTCAGTGAGCCTTACACAGTCTCCATATAATGGCTTGGTTTGGTATCAGCTAATTGGGAATTCTGTTTTGCAGAATTCTCTCCTCTGTTGAGTTCTGGGATGAAGTTGGCCTTAAGATAAATTCACTGAGATTTGCAAGGTGAAAGTCAAGCAACATTCAAGAACATTCTTTACAAGTCAGTGGTGGCTCGGGCTCTTTATCAGCCTGCACTCGGATGGGTTCACTGTTTCTCTTTTACAGGCAGGAGGCAGCAGCCCAGTCGATAGCTTACAGCTTCTTCAGTATCTTCTTCTTCAGCTTCTCTGACTCCACAAACAGATGCACTTTTAGCTCTGGGATGCAGGTCACCTGCGTCTAGTTCAGATTGCTCATATCACAGAAGTGAAGGTTAGAAGCCATGAGAGGTCCACATGGGTTCCTGCTCACCCTCATGGGTTACAGTTTGCCCCTATGCATTCCAACTTGTCCTTGCTCTCTTCCACCTCTACATTCATCCTTTCTTCTTGACTGCCTGCCCTATTGACCCCAGCCTTGAACCTGACACAGAAGCAATAGCTGGACAAAAACGGGTCAGCCAGCTCCCACATAGTATAAGGTCAAACCTTATATTGAAAGTTCTCATTCTATATCACTGCTGGTGATTCATTTTCTCTGATGAAACCCCGACTGACACATTCCATGATCTTCAATGGCATCTGTCACTCCAACCCCTTCAGCTCTTCCAACACTCACATACGTCCGTGACTCCTATATTAAACCCTTTCTGTCTGGAATTCACAAGTCACTTCTGTTTTTTTTTAATTTTGTTTTTCCTTAACCCCAATTAACATATTATATTAGTGCTTGTATTATTTAGTGGATCCTTAAACATCAATGTGATTTAAATCTTGCTCATAGGCAATAAAAAGGACATGACTAATACAAATATGCTATAGTTATCATTCCATGTTATAAAAATTGGAGATTATAATTTGTTTTGTGTTTGTAACTTTGGTGTCTAATATAGTCCCTAACACATAGAATGCAGTAAACAAAAGTTTTAAAAATGAAACAATAAACTGATAGTCTATAAAGAATATAAAATAAATCAATCATCTATAATGAGTAAAGAAAATGAAGGGAGGTAAACACTCTTCTTGCTCATAAAAATGTCAGAATCTATCTGAGAAGATAAAGTCCACAGATTACAGAGTACACAATGACTACAATGCAATAATTAAACACATGAAATTAAATAACTTATACACGGGCACCTATCAAACATGCTATAGAGGGAATTACAGAATTGAGTTAGTAATTAAAAGTATAAAACAAACATTATGAAGTATATAAAACTAAAATTATCTCACCCCAATTTGGTGGCCTCCTATGAATAACTTCAGTTCCACCTACGCCACATCAAATTCTGAAATTTCACCTCACTGCATTTTAAAGATAAAGTAAAATCAAGGGACAGAATTTGGTAGATTACAGATCAAATGATACAACTCCACAATGCACTAGGAAGCAATATAAAAACTTACTGAAGATTTCTTGGGTAGACACAGGATATGTACAAACCATTAGCCCAAATTTATCTTAAATTTAGGTGTTTAATTCAGTTTTTATTTGGACCAAAATCCCTCGACATCAGTCAGTCTCCCCATTTAAAGAAATGGAAAAGCCATCATCTATCCCCATTACCTCTAATGTTCCCTATCTTGACCATAACTACTCAGATCTCTCTCATATCATGCATGTCACATTCAGCACTCCAAAAACCAATTATTAGAAAGCAATATAGTGAGTAAAAATGTAGTAAATTTACCCCTCAGGGTTTCTTCACACCCTAAAGAACAATCAAATAAATCCTCCAAACAAAGTAGATATTATCTCATATTATTAATATATCGCTATTTCTATCAACTGCATGAATTAAGAAAAGAGTATGTAGGTGAGCAAAATTTGCCACCCCAAAATGTCTCTTTGACATGCAGATTATTTCTAGCTGAAAACAATCAAGGCCTAAAAGACTCAGGAAAAAACTTTGACCTTTCCCCTAACTGCCTAAAGAATGTAGACAGAGGATTTGTCCCAGAAAGGAAGCTGTCACTATAGGTAACTATAGTATGAACTCAATGAGTAGAGGGAGGAAGCTAGCAAAGTCTTAAAATTTCTATCTGTGTCCCATTGTCTCTGCCTGGCCCAGCAAATATTTTTCACCAAACATTTGCTTTTCCACCTCCATGTCAATTTCCTCCCTCCCCTTGGAAGTCCCATCCACTACTGAAACCACCAAGTCCCCTAAAACTGAGTTCCTCTGCTGAGTTTATGATTAACCTCTCTATCCAGAACTTTACTCCCTTTCTTTTCCTGAACCTGTTCCCCTCAAGATTGAGGAGTATCAGAGAAAAGGGAGGATTTAAACCAAATACAAGCCCCTGTGTCCCTGTTCTGTGAAGTAAAAGCCTTCTGCTTTAGTCTCTCAGGCCTCTCCTGAGTCTCAAAAGGCTGACTCAGGAGTTAATAATTAGGAATGTGAAGATGTAGAGACAAAGAATAGTTGTTGGGTTAGAAAACTGGTAATGATTTAGACTATAAATCAGTCACATAGCAGAATCACTGAACTCTCAGTTCCCTGAAAGGTACAGATAAAGTCCAGACTCACATTCCCAAGTTGTTTTTACAGGAAGCAGAGCCTCACCAGACGAGAACTGCTGACCACAGCACATAGACCCTAGACTGGTTGAAACCAGGCAGCTGATGATGCTTGAAACTTCACCTTGATGCCAACCAATCCAAGAATTATGCATGAGCTGATCACGGACCCTGAAGACCCCTCCCTCACACTGACTGCCTTTAAAAACTCTTCCCTGGGGCTTCCCTGGTGGCGCACTGGTTGAGAGTCCGCCTGCAGATGCAGGGGACGGGGGGTTCGTGCCCTGGTCCAGGAGGATCTCACATGCCGTGGAGCGGCTGGTCCCATGAGCCATGGCCGCTGAGCCTGCACGTCTGGAGCCATGGCCGCTGAGCCTGCGCGTCCAGAGCCTGCACATCCGGAGCCTGTGCTCCACAACGGGAGAGGCCACAACAGTGAGAGGCCCGCCTACTGCAAAAAATAAATAAATAAAACCAAAAAAAAAAAAAAAAAAAACCTCTTCCCTGAAAGCCACTGGAGAGTTCAGGTCTTTTGAGCATGAGCTGCCCATTCTCCTTGCTTGGTGCCCTGCAATAAATGCAGTAATTTCCTTCACCACGACCCAGTGTCAGTAGACTGGCTTAGCTGTGTGTGGGCAAGTGGACCCAAGATTGGTTCAGTAACACTACCCCCAATATCCTCTTTTGTCTTTTGCTGAAGATTGTATTTAAGGTGAGCATTTCAGCCATTTTGTGAAGTTACTCAGTTCACCTGGATCTCTCCCATGTTAAACTTTTGTTTGTTTTTCCTCTGTTAATGTCTCACGTCAATTTAATCCATAGACCAGCCAGAAGAACCTACAAGGGTAGAGGAAAATTTTTTCCTCCCTGACAAGTAGAACAAATATGATTAGGATATATTCTCCTTGGGTAAATGACATACATCAGTATCACTCTATTATTAGTCTATAATCTTGATTGGATAGGTCATATGGATGGGGAATATTAATATTCTTCTGTGGTCCTTAGATGTAGTAATGGCTATTTTATTCAACTTATGTACTCTCAGTTCCCAAATATCACAGCACATACACACGTGATGCACATGCAACATTTTCCTCTCATTATATGCATTTTTATTAATATGAAAAGGGGAAAAAATTATCTCACACCCAAAGTTTATTTGTGCATATATATTTGTATGAATGATTGAATGAAAAATTAGTAAAATAATTCACTTAGTTCCTGGAGTTATTAATTTGTTCCAAAACATACAGTACCAGATATTTTAGATACAGTACAAAATAGATTAATAGCTGGAATAAAGAGTGATTTTTTAAAAAGTATTTCCTTAGGAACCTTTTGGTTGTAATTATTCCACCATTTATAACTATTTATCTGTCACCACAACAGTCTGAAAATAAAATGAAAATTTTCAAATATACTGTCCACATACTTGGCATCCCAAAGGCAATATATATAAATCTCACTGAATTTTTCTGATTCCACTGAGATACTTGACTCGTAATGTCATAGCATTTATGTGTGGGTATTATCGTAGATCAGTTTAGTTGCAGAAAAACTTTATTCCCTAGACTCTAATAATTGTGATTTAAAAATACAAGACACTTTACAAGTTAAACTTTAAAATAATCTATAACATATTCAGTAAACTTTATATTTAGTTACATTATTTTTCTTCCCAATGTACACATAGTCTGTTTTATTTTTAAACCAATTCTACTGAAGGAATGTGATTATTATAGCTTTTGTAATCAACATACTTTTCTGATTATCTTCCAAATGGCTGTGGTTAGTGTTCTTAACCCATTGAGAAACATGTGACTACTTTGTAGTTTTGTCCTGATACCATAAAATCAGTATAAGTGTAACTGGTTGCTATACCATTTCAACAGAGTGCCTTAGGTCTCTATGGCTTAAATAAGAGACAATACCTCAATCATTCATAGCTTAATATTTTAAAGTTTTAAACATGCTCAATTTTAAACCAAGCTTTTTAGAGACTTTTAGCACAAGCTCAATGACTTAGTCAAGTTTTAGTCCATGATCATCAGTGCAACATTCTATTTATATATAGTAGGATGGTACCTCGCTCCATGAATCTATCCTACTGTCAGTCAAAAAATCTCTTTAAAGTAGTCCTATTCTATTTCTCCTTTTCTTCCTCCTAAACCAAACACCTTTATAATTGTATTTTTTGTTGAGTGCCAATGTAGTGGATCCTCTTTGCCCTATTCAACATCCTCAATTTATCCCTAAATTCTTACTCACTATAATTCTATGTTATTGCTCATGCCACTCTCTCCATAATATATTTCACCTTCCTCTTCTTTAAGGTGAGTATCTCTTTCAATGCTTAGTTCAAAACTCATTTGCCTTAAGACTTGCAACTCTGATAGAGAGAAACTTGTAAGTCATATTAGCTTAGGAAATACAGAAAATCAATTTCCCCATTAGTTAGATATATCTATGCACACCTCCTTCCATATTTGGCTACAGTGAGGCATATAAGACTGTAGTTAATAATGGCAAGCAGCCTGCTGTGGGTGTTATTTATATGGTTGCTGGCAACTGTGATTTGTCTTTTTACTCAATTATATTGATTTCTTCTTGGATTGTCTTTTTATGTACAGCATTGTTGGGGCAGTTCAAACTGGTTTTTAAAATATTATTTTACTGGCATTTAATATAAACAATAATGTAATCAATTACCTTGCTCTCTTCCAAGAAACTGAATGCAATATAATCAAGTCTAGCTGGAACTATAACTATGGAACATGTGGACCTAGCCTGCATATTTTTAAAGAATATTATATGCCAACTTTTTGGTACCTTCTACTTTTTAAAGCAAAGAATAAGAATATAGATTCAGCAAATATAAAAAAAGAATGATAGTCATGGATGAATGCTAAATAGTATTGTTAAATGTCACTTAAATTTTAAAATATGCAGTTAAAATTAACTAAAGAAGGTATAAAGACATTAAATATTGTAAATGTGGATACATCACCTTTGTCAAACAATCCTTCTATTCTTTCTTTTTCCTGAAAATACCAAGATAAACCCACCACAAAGGAGCTACTCATGTGTAATTATCTTCCTTTATTTCCATTTGTTTTTACCTATTTCATCCTTAATGTCCAAATGAGTTGTAGCTGTCAGAGAGGGAGAACTTTCCCCCTCCACACTTCCTGAGTCCTTGTGGCTGGACTAATAATAAAATTGACACAAGACAGAGTAAAAGGAGAAAAAGAAACAAATTTAATTTGTGCACACAGGAATAAAACCTAAGAAGTGGCTAAAGCAGGCAGCTTTTATATTTTTTTGGCAAACAATAAATTTGAGAGGAATTGACAGGACAATGAAATTTAGATTTGGGTGCTTGATTAGTAAAGAATTTAAGCGAAGTTTGAGCTTAGGGTAGTACATTAGTAAAGAGGAAACAAGGTTTGATGATGTAGGCTTCTTGGCCCTGAATTCCCTACCTCTGGTGATAAGGATGTCTTTCTATCTCTTGGTACAGTGAGGTCATCTTTCACATGAGAGATTTATTTCTTGCTTTTGGGGAGACAGAGAGAAGAGTGAAAGTGTTCCTCTTGCATTGGCTGTTTCTTAAGTAGCTTTATTTCAAAATAATCAATATCCATTGTGGCATATTTGTGGGCAGCTTACCCTGGGCCTTAACAGTTTCCTCCTCTGAAAATTCCCTGGAAGTTTCACATATTAAAAGTTAATATGGTAGGTTATTACCATATTACCGGTAGGTGGTTCCATCTCTTTGACACAGAGACTCTTAGTCTAGACAACAGGTCAGTTCAATTAAACTCATTTCAGGAGGGGGTGATGCAGGTGGGCTCTCAAATTCAGGCCTATGGTGCAAGCAACCAGGTATTTAATAAGAGGAATTTCTATGGAGACAAAAAGACAAATAAACAAAAACAATGGTTAATAATTGGAGCAAATTATAAACCAGTGTTTGAGTTCTGAGGGTAGCCAATTGAGAAGATTTCTAGATGTCAGTGTTGAAGCATCTTTTGTAGTTTGAATGTCTCTGATGATGTCATCAGTTGTAAACTTTCTGAGTGGCCCATATAGCAACAAGCATTAAGAAGATTGTGTAAACATGACCTACCGTGGTCATTTCTCTGAAGTTTATGTCAAGTCATCTAGCTTTAGTTTGCAGGGCTTCAGAAAAAGGGCAGTTTTTGTTCTCAATGATTCCAAGTTCAGATATCACCTGTCAGCCCCTGACCTTGAGTAGCAAGGAGGCCTTTGTGTTCCTAGGGGACTCCAGAGCAGAAGGTATCCAGTATTGTTTCTTGAGTTGTTTCTTTTCAGGGCGTGGACAGCTCCAAGAAGATAATACATTATCAAGAGCCCCCTCAAAACAGTTTGAGCCAGACCACAAGACTGGAGGCTGTGCAAACAAACCAAAGAGTGTCCAAAAGTTACCTTTGCTTTATTTTAATGCTGAAATCTCCTCCCCAGGTGGAGCTTAAGCCTGATTAACATAACATGGGATGTATGAAGAAGCATGTTCCCAAACTACGCTTGTGGGAGATTATGCCCACCTTTACCTGTAATGACAAAGTTTCCTGCTTGAATGTTCATCTCCTGCCCTAATAAAAGAACTAACCTTTCCTGGTTCTGGGAGCCATGTCTTTGGAAAATGATTCCCCCTGGTCTCTTTATTTGATGCAAATAAAAACTTCACTTTGTGTGACAATTACTCTTGGTATTGTCTCTGATTAAAAACTCACCAAGAAGTGAACCCCTTTTGGTTAGGTAACATAAAGGGTGGAGGAATATTGGAAAGGTTAATTTGGAGAGTTTTAGCCAGAAGTTGGAGGAAACTAGAAAAATTCAGGATCCAGTCCAGTTTTCAGGCAAATAGCAAAAATCTCAAAGACAATTAATAGAACTAAAATCTGGTATCTATAAGTGTGTATTATAGCTTCTGCTGAAACATAATTTTTCTCTCTACAGTTACACCCATTTGTACCAAAGATAGTCAAATTGAGACTAATCTGTTTGTAAAATAAGTCTAGATTCAATAAACTTGGCCTGGTTATTTACATAAAGACAGCAAGAATAGCGATTAATCATACAGGCTCTTTAAATCTGCTTTGCTGGAATTTTTTATAAGGAATCTCTAAATTGAACTTTTCCTAGGAGAGTTTTTTATTCAAACAACAATTATATTAACACAATATTGACCGGGGGATTTTTGCAGAAACTAACGTCTGTGGCCGTAATACTTCTCCGGTCAAAAATGTGTTAAATAATAGTGTATGAGTAGTGATTATGGTAAGAAAACCTATAGCGCAATAAAAAGGGAAGTAGTCAAAATTTGTTGTGTGTCATTTATTTGTCAAACATTTACAAGATGCTAAGGATACAAAGAATCACAATATGAAATTCTATTACTCAATATCTAAGCTCACTTTCATTCTTTCACTATCTATCCAGCCTTGCTCTTAGAGGATAAATAATCTAAGGTCTAGTCTCTCAACCTCTCACTTTATCTCTCTCTCTTTCTCTCCATATAAGTAATTGATTAATGATATTTACACACACATATATATGTAAATACTATATATACATATTTCATTTACACCATATGTTCCATTAACCACAAACTGTAACTCACTTCTGTCCATAATAATCCTTTTCTTGTTTCTCTTTTTTGTTATAATACAGAGTAGTCATTTTCTTATCTATGGACAATGTGACCATGTCTCCATTTGATTGCATTCTTATCTCCTCTCACCTTTTAGAAACCCAAAGTTTGCAATGCCACTAATGTTTTCTTTCTTTTTTATATTTAACATTTTCCTCTTTAAAAAGAAATCCTTACCATAAAAAAAGTATATAAGCTTTCTGATATTAAACAAACATTTTGAAAACCTTCTAAACTTCCCTTGACCTCTTGAATTCCTTGTCTTCTAGAATTCTCTCTCCTCTACTTCACTGCCAAACTATTTGTAAAAAGTATTTACACCAGCTATCCTCACACCACTCCAGTTTGGCTTCTGCCCCATATCTCAATGTAAACAGTTCTCATTCAGAACTTCATTGTCATTGAAGGCAGTGATTATTTTTATCACACACAGGCCCTCTAGCCTTAATCTCTCCTTTGAGATTCAGAAGCATAATCTCAGTGCCATACTTGACATTTGCTTTTGAATATCTTAAAAGCAACTCATGTTCAATATAGCCAAAAAGAAACTCATAACCTTCCTGCTGTAAATCTGGTCCTCTTCTGCTGTTCCCATCCTCAAATAGACAATTCCCAAAGTTGCCTAGAGTCATTCTTGATAATTCCTCTTATCTCACCCATCATATCCTATCTAGGTCCAAGTTATTTTTATTAATTTCATTAATTTACCTTGAATACTTGTACTCTTCATCATCACCATCTATACCTATGCTAGTTTTCTAGATTCTAGAGCCCACCTGCATCCTTGGCTCATGACCCCCTTCTTCATTTTCAAAGCCAACAGCATAGTATCTTCTCATCCTCCTCTTTCTGATTCTAACCCTTCTATCTTCCTCTTATAAAAACTCACGTCATTACATTGAACCCACCCAAACTACTCTGGGTAATTTTCCCATTTCAAGATTATTAATTTAATCACATTTACAAAATTCCTTTTGCATGTAAGGTAACATATTTACAGGTTCCGGAGATTAACAAGTGTATATCTTTGGTGTGGGGGGCATTATTCAACCTACCCCAGCCAGTCTAGTATAAACCAATGTTATCACGTGCCTGTGCAGTTGAAGCCAAGCTCTTAACTTATATCCTTTCTTTATTCATCTCCAACATCAATTCTTGTCTCCTACACATTTATTCATCACATTTTAACCAGAGTGAGGTTCTTACAAAAGGCTATTTTAGTCATATTCTAATCAATTAACGGTTCCTCATTGATCTGAGAATACTGACTACATTCCTGAATAAGGACAACAGGTCTTGTATAGCCAGATCTTTTCCAGTATATTCCCACAGCAAGTTCTTCACTCTTGAGCCTTTGCTCACACTAAATTGGTTTTTAGTGCTAAAAGTGTCAAGCTCTGTGATGCCATATACTACTACACAGTTTTTGCACTAGAACACTATTGGACACATTTCAATAACATTTCCTTAAATACTTTTTAAAAACAAATCTACTTCTAAAATAGGGATTCACGATTAAAACTCTCCCTGACCAGTAATGTTCTGGAAGATACTCTTGTTCTAATGTTTTCCATCACTCTCAATCATAGCACCAACCATGCATTGTACATTATCCCTGCCTACTTATTTTTACATTTCACCAAATGTGTGATCAATTTGAATAAACACTCAAAACTTACTTTATAAATATCAATTACTTAGAAATGGAGGGATGAATTTTCTTTCTAAATATGTTTGTTGCAACATGATTAAAGTAACACTTTATCCACCAAAGTTTAGGGTACATTTTACAAATTTTAGTTTAGGGTACATTTTACAAATTTTAGTTTAGGATGTCTAACATTTTCTGTGCTAAGAAAAGAAAAAAGGGGTCAGTTTGTACATTTAGAAATTTCCTCTGTTTGTGTGCCTTTTCTCCTCTTGAAAAATAGAAGTGCAGATTTATCTTCGAGGTTCATATGCTATACAGGTTTTGGTAAATATAATACAATGAATAATACACAAAGATAACTTTGTGTTGGCTGGCTTGATCTGGTCTGTAAAATGTTTTTATTCTTATTTTAAGAAATCTTGTCTCCCTAATTAAAATAAAATAGTTAAGACAATGGGAATTAATTCCTCCAAATGTTTCTTATGGGTAAGAAATCAGTGAAGGAAAATCTCCCCTCTTCTAACATGATACTCTTTGAGGACAAGCATTAGGAAATCTCAAACTTATCACCACCTCAAATCAGTGGAGCTGAGTGGAGTGAGGTGGGGCTAGGGCTGAGACTCAGTAGGGCCTAAGGCCTCTGAATATTTACTTGTCCAAGTGATTTTGGACTTCAACTTAAACCTTATCATCTTCCCCCACAGGAATAAGTGAAGCAGCCAAAAACTGGAGCTCGACTCTCAATCTCAGTGGAGTAAGGGGGGAGGTAGAGAAGCAAATTTTTACATTATATCTTTAAATAGCCATATCCATTATGAGTTAAGATAACCAGGTTGTGAAAATACTCTCTTTTGGAACAGGAGTTGAGTAATAGGAGGATATTGACTAGTTTATTTTCTTACTCAACTTTATTTTTTTAAACTTTTATTTCTATTACCTATTTAAAGAGAGCTCTTTTTTTTTTTTTTTTTTTTTAAGTCTGGCAAGAACTAAAATATGTTCTCTGTAATTTCAGTTGGTGAGAACACAGTGATTCTGGTTTATAAGGACAGTTTCACTGAAAGGAATACAAGAATATAAACAAACAAAACCCCCACATTTAGACATCTGTCCCCCCCAAAAAATTAAGAAATCCGAAGCATTTTGCTTAACAGGCTGGTGGTGTGATAGAGCAACTGGCCAACCTCTACATATATTTATAACATGCCAATATGAAAGAAAAATAAACAGTAATGTTTATAGACTAAAACAAATTGCATATAAATGTGGGAAATAAATGTCTGAAATTATTTTAAATACTTAGATTTCATTAATATTCAATCAATCTAAATATATAAGGCTGCAATGTGACAGCTAGTGATTATCTTTTGACAGTTGATAGAATGCCTTGAAAAGGAGTACCTCTGTGCCAGATACTCATGACAAAGAGATAAGAATGAATGAGATTGGATCTTTCGGGTGTATACAGTCAATTTTGGAAAAAAAAAAAAAAGAAAGTAACTGTCAAATTACTAAGCAATTAGTGTTATCATAATGATTATCATGGTAGAAAATACATACACTTTTCAAAAGAGAAAAAATTTTTAGACAATACCAACGAGACCATAAAGGTGCACCATTTTACACCAACTAGAGTGGCAACCATTCAGAAGTTTGACCATACCAATCACCAAGGGGGATTACAGAGAAGTAAGGAGTAGGAATACAGAGAAGAATCTCCAAAGCAGGAAACCTAATAAAAGCCATAGAAGTGGGGATTTTTAGGACCCCCTGACGAGATGAGGTAGGCTTTTAGCTGAATTATGCTTGATACACAGATGCTATTGACGTGAGTAATAAGGGCATTCCAGGGGGGAAGAAAGATTCTTACCTAAGTTATAAGGGCAAAATAGGAATAGACATGAAAGGAGTATTCAGGAGGACTGATAAGTGGAAGAGGCTGAAGAAAGAAAAGCATAAAGAGGAACAGAGATGATTTCATGTCAATCTTGCCCAAGAAGTCAGAGAGGAAGTATGTAATATGACTTTTCCATTACAATTATACACTGAGTTGGAAAAATAACATGAATGTATGCAACACCTCACAACACTTCAAACTCAGTTTATGCTTTTTGTTTTCTTCTTTTTGTTAGATATGCAATGAATCTAGATTTCCAAGCTGTTTAGTTTAATTAATAATGGATTTTCTTTACTGATTCAGATATGGAAACCATCAATAAAATTGCCCAAATTGATCTGAAAAGAGTAAAACCTTAAAGAAACTCACACAGTGAGCCTTTACTTTCTATTTAATTCATATATTAGGATTTTCTCACTACTTGCTAATTCACATAAACTCTAACTTTTTTTTTTCTCATCTTATCCTTCAATAAGATAATGAGAAAAGGGTAAGAGTAAGAACTAATGAGTTCAAGGAATTGAGTCGTTTATTACAATTCAGCTCCATTACTATTTTGGCAACTAAAAGGTACAAAATTTAAGATTAATTTCCTCAGGGAAACATGACAAATCTGTTCTTTGATTCAAGCAAAAAGAGAACAACTTATTCACTCAGCACATCATAATTTCTTATTCCCAAAATACTCTTTACTTCTTTTCTTTATTTTCTTGGAAAAAACCTACCCTGCACTGCAATGAGTTTTGGGCTATAGGTAAAGTTTAGGAGCTATTGCCATGTTGTGTGAAGATTTGTGCTTGAAAATACAGAGCATGCTGAAGTCAGTAGTATTTTCAGATGATGATCCAATTTGCAAGAAATCATTTGGACATTTTAACTCACTAATACCACTAAAGTGTAATTCCAAGGAAAATAAATTAATGTGCCTTCACAAGTAAGAAGAAAAAGAAAAAACATGGCAATGCTTGGTCAGTGAAAAGAATATGGGCATAACCACCTGACCACTGTAATTCCTGAACAGCAGGGATTACTGATGTTTTCACAAACAGACTAAAATTAAGTTATCAGAAGAGGAATATACGCACATTTTTATGAGACATAACAAATTTCTTCATGTTGTTGTGCCTTGATTTCCTTCTCTACAATTTGGGGGATATTTGTGAGGATTAAATGAGTTGATGGCTAAATCTCAGCAATGATGATAAATAACTATGATAATTTTTGTCATCATAGTTTGCCTATGTATAGCATTTTGAAGTATTGGAAAATATACAGCCTTTTTTTTTTCCATTTTAGATTTGCAATAAATTGGAAAGGTAAGAAATCCATAGGATTAAGGGACATGGAGAAGAAGAGATAGAAAAGCTTTGTTTGAATTTCTCCCCTCTCGGTTTCATTCTGTCCCTTTATCCCCTCACGTATCCATCCATCCATCCATCCGTTCATTCCTCTATTACCACTATTTAGGGATCAAATCAAATGACATATTTATGAGGATAAGAATACTAAGAACCTTGTGTGTTTCATAGATGGTTTTTAATGATAAATAAAAGGAAGCATAGTAGAGTAGTTAAAAACTCAGGCTTGATTGATGGATAGAGACATGAATAGATGTATATATATATAATAGATGATAAATGAATACATTATATGTGATAAAGCAATATAGTAAAAAGTTAATTGTAAAATTGCTTGGTGATTATAGACTGTACACTACACCATTTTTCAACTTTTCTTTAGGTTATACAGTTTTATCAAAAAATGTTAAAAATATTTAAAATATTAAAGTGTGTTAAAAAGCAAAAATGTTTAATTTTATTAATTCATGTGGAAGCAAAAATAATAAAACTAATTGGTCTGCTTTGGAAGAGACTTGGGAAGCAGCTCCTTATTTGAAAACTAATAAATAAAGGGAAAAGCAAACATTTATCCAATGTTTTCTATGCAAACTGAACCCCTGGAGAGCCAAATAGTAGATGAATGGAAGTTTATCATTAAAGAAGTAGTTCAATAAAAATGAAGACATAGTGTACTTAATACATGAACATTTTGCAACTCTTTTTGAATTGATCTAAACAATGTCATTAATAACTGCTAATCAAAAAAAGATTCAACTGAACAGAATTGCTTCTTGATGGAATGAAAAAGTTTTTTTTTTCTTTTTTGAATTAATTAATTTATTTATTTTTGGCTGTGTTGGGTCTTCGTTTCTGTGCGAGGGCTTTCTCTAGTTGTGGCAAGCGAGGGTCACTCTTCATCGTGGTGCGTGGGCCTCTCACTATCGCGGCCTCTCTTGTTGTGGAGCACAGGCTCCAGATGCGCAGGCTCAGTAGTTGTGACTCACGGGCCTAGTTGCTCCGTGTCATGTGGGATCTTCCCAGACCAGGGCTCGAACCCGTGTCCCCTGAATTAGCAGGCAGATTTTCAACAACTGTGCCACCAGGGAAGCCCTGAAAACGTTTTTTAAATCAACTATCTATAAAGAAATTCTGAAAAAAAAAAAAAACTATATGTGGACCTGATTATCAATTTTTAGGAAATCAGAGGAGAGAGTAACATGTCAAACTACACTGTAATGTGCTGTGAGGCAACTACCAAAATCCAAACTACAGGAAACTCTACAGGACAGGGAAAAAAGAGTTGTAGGAACCACTAAATTAAAGATTTTAAAAGTCATATCAGTAATTTCAAGTAGAGAAAATTAAAATTTTTATTATGACATTTATAAGAAACTTAGAAATTTGAACATAGACTGGATAATTGATTTTATTAATACACTATTGTCAATTATTTAGTGTGTTACTTTAATTGTGATTTTTTAAAAGAGTTCTCATACTCATAAATAAAATAAAATGTAGGAATTTGTTTCAAAATAATATAGGACAGGGGAATTAATGAAAATGAAAAAAAAAGTTGACCTTTAACTGATAACTGTTGAATTGGATGATGGGTTTATGGGGGTCATTACACTGTAATTTTTTTTTATTGTATATGTTTGAAGTTCATAATCCATAATAAAATGTTAAAAAGGCTAGACTGACATAACGCAGGCTATGGAGTCAGAGAACTATTGTTGAATCTCAGCTTTTTCATCCCAGCTCTTTCAAAGTGTGATCTTTAATTTGTGTTTTCCAAGTCTCTAAAGCATTCCTAACATTGAAGTTTCATTTCCAGAAGGCAAATCATGTATCACCATAACTGCTTAATTAGCTCTATACCAAGTACCTTCCTGTGTCGGCATCAATTACTTTGGGGAATGCATCACAGTCCTGAGTCTGGTCCTCAGACTTGAAGATTCAGGAATCTAGTACTTTTTTTCCCTAAAGAAGAGATCTCTCTCTTAGGAAAAAGTTATAAATTGGAACTTCTAAACTGGAAGCCCAATCATTATTTCTTTCAAACATTTATAGCATGCTTACTATGTGTCAGAGACTGTTCAAGCACTTTGCAAATAATAGCCACTTTTGTCTTTATAACAATTCATTTACAGATGAGAAATAGCAGACACAGAGATGCTATATTACTTTCCCGTAGTCATATAGCTCATAAGTAGCATAGTTTAGATTTGAATCCAGCCAATCTGGTTTTAAATCTATGCTTGGAACCATGCTACATTTGATAATTATCAAGAAAGAACTAAAGAAGTCAACTTGATTATAAAAGAGCTCTTGAGCTCTTGTTGAAGATGTGTAGAACTATAATACTCAAAACCAAATGGCTACAGATTCTATAACTCCTGCAAAAACAGGATGGGTGCTGATAAAATAAGCCTCATTGACTTGTATTTTTCCATTTCCACAAATCTAATTCTTATTGTGTGATATGTGTATTATTGTAAAATAGTTCATTACCTTGATTCCAAACTTTCCTGATAGAAGGGATGTTTTACTTTTTTTGGTAAGTTTGCATATCTATGAATTTGTCTCAGTCTTCATTTTACAGGATATTTTAAGTTATTTATAATTCTAACTTCCAAGTAAAAAATACTGGGGCTCAAAGAAGTTAAATAATTCACTTTTATGGCAAGGCTGGGAGATTCCATGATTCCCAACAGAGAGCTCTATACATTTTATTACAGCATTCCCAAATTAAACAGCATGTGAATGTCAAATAGGGGGTAGAAGAGAAGTTTTTAAAGACACTTCACTTCACCAACTTCTAAACTGTGATTATCAAATATATTATCTTTCTTGACACCAGTATTGAACAAAGGATCATTTCTGATTCTGTTTTGTTTATATGTCAATGGCTCTGATTGTATTTCATTTAAAAAAATGGAATTTTTTCAAACTTCCAAGATTGTCTATTTTTTTTTCCTGATAATAAAGTCCTTATCTTTGAACTTTTCAACCCACAACCAGGTATTATATTCCTACCCAGGTAGGGTGTCTTTTCTTCTATTTCAATTTCCCTCAAGTCTATATATTTATTCAGAAGTCAGGAGACTTTGAACCCACTATGAATTATGTATGGAGATAAGATAAAAGAATTATTCTGAAGGGCACAAATCTAGCTTCTCTATATTATATAGAAATATT
Organism: Stenella coeruleoalba; assembly: GCF_951394435.1. Lineage (NCBI taxonomy): Eukaryota > Metazoa > Chordata > Mammalia > Artiodactyla > Delphinidae > Stenella > Stenella coeruleoalba. The sequence continues at coordinate 15,025,555 of NC_137151.1, forward strand.
TTGCAACTTAATTTCACTGGAGGTTTTTTTGCCAGTATTTTATTTTGTATTTATAAGAGTTTTGTTTTTGATAAAATTTATAGTGAGATAAAATGTTAAAAAGAAAATTATTGATTACGTAATTCCCCACTAACATCAATATGATCAAATATAAGTTGTTTGGGTGCTCAATATTTTTTTATATGAAAATGTTAACTTCAGTCAGAGAATCCTTTGTTATCCGTGAAATTACAGTCACTGCAGGAGTCATACTTGTTATTGCAGGTTCTAAGGAACAATACATAACTAAAAAAATGAAAAAAGAAAAGGAAAAGAGAGAGAGAACTCACTACCACTCTGTCGTAAAGACTTTTGTTATCATAGGAAAAAGATTTAACTTGCCTGGTAATTAAATTGTGAGGAAAGACATTTTCTTTTTTCTTTTTTGATTCTAAACTGAGATTTTTTTTTTTTACTCTAAATAATTATCCATTGCAGTAGATATAAATATACTAAAACCTGAGAGATAGGAAAAGATATCCCGTATTTTAAAATTATTTTGAAGTCAAACTATTGTTATAATCAGAAAACATATTTAAATTTCATTTCTCTTGGTAAAATCAATATAAAAACTGTTTTCTGAACCACTTTCAGGAGACGCATGCAAAAAAATTCTTCTCTTTTTGTTTATATGATGACTTTTTTTTTTTTTTTTTTTGCAGTATGCGGGCCTCTCACTGCTGTGGCCTCTCCCGTTGCAGAGCACAGGCTCCGGACGTGCAGGCTCAGCGGCCACGGCCTACGGGCCTAGCTGCTCCGCGGCACGTGGGATCCCCCCAGACCGGGGCACGAACCTGCATCCCCTGCATCGGCAGGCGAACTCCCAACCACTGTACCACCAGGGAAGCCCTGATGAAGCTTTTTGTTGATATTCATAATGTGATTTAGTTTATCGTATTAGTATTAATAGTTTTCTAAGTATAAATAATATAAGGGTAGAAACTATTTAGATAAATATAAAGTATATAATACATAATAACGGTAAAAAATTTAATTGTTATACTATTAATTACTAATAAAATCAGCATCCTAAATAACATTCTTACAAAACTAGCAATGAATGATAGAAAGCAGAGATAATTCAGATTCACACAAATGGTGTAAAATATTTTTGAATCAATAGGAAAGTGTTTGCTTTATGTATTCTGAGGTGTATCTTGTAAAATAATGCAGGAGTGCATCTTTTTACTGGAATTTTGAGAGGATACTCGGTCACTTGAATAAACTATTCCTTTTGTCTTTGCCTTCACCATTTGTTGTTTTTAGTTATAAACTTTAAGGTGAGCATATTTCACAGTAATAAGAGAGACCGGAAAGATGCAAATTTTTATTATGCAAAAAATATTCTTACACACCTGCATTCGTGGTGTTTCATCCATAAATATCTTTCTCACTCTCAACATTGTATTCACCACACTTTCTGACTAGATTTACTGCATTCCTACCCTTACAAGTGTCCACACTAAAATATGGTCCCATAGCTCACACCAATAAAAATAGATTATTTAAAATATCTTAGGGCTTCCCTGGTGGCGCAGTGGTTGGGAGTCCGCCTGCCGATGCAAGGTACATGGGTTCGTGCCCCGGTCCGGGAAGATCCCACATGCCGCGGAGTGGCTGGGCCCGTGAGCCATGGCCGCTGAGCCTGTGCATCCGGAGCCTGTGCTTCCGGAGCCTGTGCTCCGCAACAGGAGAGGCCACAGCAGTGAGAGGCCTTCGTACCGCAAAAAAAAAAAGTCTTAGTCAACGTTCTTTGTCAGAAACCTAGAAGAGCAAAAAATCTTTCATTTCAAATCTCAAAGGTAAATGTTATTATATTTCTAAGTGTACGTGTGTGTGTGTGAAGAGAAAATGAATTCTCCCTGAGAACAGTTCCTGCTTGCACTCGCCTCTGATTTGTATTGGTGGACATGGATTCACAAATCTTCAGACACTTATTGAAGAATATAAAGGTAGGCTTTTTAAAAAATGTATTTTATTGGGGCTTCCCAGGTGGTGCAGTGGTTGAGAGTCCGCCTGCCGATGCAGGGGATGCGTGTTCGTGTCTCGGTCCAGGAAGATCCCACATACCGCGGAGCGGCTGGACCCGTGAGCCATGGCTCTGAGCCTGTGCGTCCGGAGCCTGTGCTCCGCAACGGGAGAGGCCACAACAGTGAGAGGCCCACGTACCGCCAAAAAAAAAAAAAAGTATTTTATTGAGGTATAGCTGATTTACAATGTTGTGTTATTTTCTGCTGTACAGCAATGTGATTCACTTATACATATATTTATGTTCATTTTCATGTTCTTTTCCTTTATGGTTTATCACAGGATATTGAATATGGTTCTCTGTGCTATACAGTAGGACCTTGTTGTTTATCCATTCAATATATAATAAAGGTAGGTTTCTGTAGTGAGGTTGATTCACTTGAGCAGGGCAAAAGTTAGTCATCCAATGGATGAAGGAAAATAATGTTTACTGTAAAGAATTCAGATAAAAATAGATGACAGTAAGAATCTGAATGAATGGGAGGAAGGAAGGTGAAAGAATGAAAAGAAATAAACAAAAATATATTTACTAAACTAAAAAATAGAAACACAAACATTTTGTGTTTCATCTATAGTTTCCTGTCAGACCATCGGGATTTATTTCCCTACACCATTTCACAATTTTTGTGCGATACATGCTTTCCAGGTACTATTGTCCATCTGATAAAACATCTCTGAAATTAATGCCTAAATGCTTCTTGACACAATAGTTCTTCAAAGTAAATCTGTCATTTCATAGTGCCATTACCAAGGCAATCTAGCACTGTTCTTATATATATGTGTATGTGTGTGTCTGTGTGTCTATGTGTATGCACAAATTAGCTATATAAATATATAAAATGTTATCAACTATACTTCAATTAAAAGTTAAAAATATATATATATATATATATATATATATACATACATAAAGTTTTGGTAAACTTATGTCTTATCCTTTGATTTACAGCCCATCTCCTGAGACACAGTCCTCCCAAGCCTCTTTATGCCAAGAATTTTCTCTGCTGTGCCTTACCTTCTCCCAACCACGGTCCTGTCAGGTACATGTTGTTATTCTCATTTTGCAGATCAGAGAGGTTGCATAATTGTCTGAAAGCACACAGTGAATAAGTAGCAGAAACAGCGTGCAAAACTGTGTCTGTCTGCTCTTAAAATGTTGAGCTTAACACACAGAAATGTATCTAATGAGGATTTCAGACTCCATAGCATTCATTAGTGTTTATAGTTTGAAGCCCACAAGGTCCTAAACTTGTCTGTGTCATCTCATTGGGCACTGTCAAGTGATCTCCCTCTGCCCTGGGTTGGAGACAAATAAAACTCACTGCCAAAATGTGCTTGAGACAAGGATAAAGGAATATATATATTATTTTATATTTATAGATATATTTTATATCTCACAAAAGCACTCCCTGTTCTCATGAATCACTCTCTTTGCTTTGTTTCCATACTGAAATAGAACACTATAATATATTGCTACACCAATGGAATGTAGGATAGAGATTGCAGAGATTTTTATAGTTTCTGTTCCCTCCTAGTTATTCCATCAAGAATCAGAGAAGGCTAAGCTGTATTTCAAACCCGCTAGATCCAAGGTAAAACTGTATGTTTTCCCAGAAATTGTATTTCTGAAAAATAAGTTGAATGTGAATACAAATCTATAAACCTCATATGACATGCATGACACAAAATTTCCATATGAAGAAAGTCTATGGTAAGTTCTTCCACAGATTTACCAATTATTTTTATGATTGGATTTATGTTTGAAGAGACTTTTGTAAAAATAGCACACTCTTATGTTTGGGTGGCTGTAAATTAAACATTCTTTGGAAGGAGTGACAATTATTTGGGGGGTTACAGAACTAAATGAGAACAGGAGACTTTCCCCCACTCCCCAATATTATACTTTTGGCCTCTGAGGCATGTCTTTTTTTGCCCCTATTCATAAAACTGAAGTGTAAGTTGCTTTGCAAATAAGGTTTTGTGGCTAATTTTTTAACAAAAACCAAATATCATAGACCATACCTGATGAATTCCTCTATGTGAAAACCCTTCCAGTGGTTTCCCATTTCCATTGTGATAAACTCGTTTTTTATTGAAGGATCTTATTTAGCCAGGGAAAGTGATATGATCAAATATTTATTTTACTTGACATTGCATTTTCAGCATTTCTACATATTATTAAAATCATCAAATTTCAACACTCAAATCTCAAGTTATGTGTTGTTGCCTCAGTAAAAATATTCCTTAACCCCATTCTGTGTCATGAAGCTATGGGATGTGCTGTCATGATGCTATATATCTTTCTTTTATAACACACTATGCTATGTTTAATTATACATTTTTTAAATTATTTGATTAATACCTTGATTAATTTAGTTTAACAAAGACAAAGATTCTAATGTTGCTCACCACTGAATCTCTCAAAGCCTAGCATGGACTATATTAAGCTGTGATAAATGCTTAAATAATGTATTTTTGTTAATGCCATCCTAAAATGTCTGTGAATGTTGAAAGAAATTTACAGCAAAATTAGGCATTCTATGCAGTGTGATTATAAAAATTGTGCTCTGCTCTTAATAATTATCTGTATTTTGCATGCTTTCTAAATGTACGGTAAGTCATTTTATAACAACATTTTTAAAACCAAGTGCATCAAATATAAACATCCGTATCAATTATTTAGCACCACACACAAAATTCACAATAAAACTCCTTGTCTTGCATATCAGCTTCTATTTTCATTATTTTCAAGATACAAGTCCATTCCTTTGGCAAGTGCCCCAACTATGAATTGATATTTTAAAATCAAACTTTGTTTCTTCTCTTGAAAACAAGGAAGTTGTAATTTGCCTCCTGTATGGATGACTTGATTATAGTTATTTCACATCAACCACGTCAATCCATTCATACTGACTTATGTATGACCTATAATGTAATGATCCAGCTGGGTGCTAGAGACATAAATGTAAGAAAGACATGCTTTTTTTTTTTTTTTTTTTGCCATAGATAAGTGCTTAGAATAGAAGTCATGATTTTTAAAATTACATGGGAGTAACTGCTCGTAGAACATAACATCTGATGTGATTTGAAGACTCAGGCAAAGTTGTAAGCTAGTCTAGTGAGTACACAAGGTGTGGGATGAGTCTAATCACCTTTCAGAAGAGTTTAAAATTGAGCAGACTTGGAGGAAGAGGAAGGATTCATCAAGAATAAAGTGGGAACAGACTAGGTTCCGGGCAAAGGGAACAGCACATGCAGTGAAGTGGGAACGTAAAAGTGCCTGCTGTCTTCAGGAAATAATAATGACAAGGGCGTGGCCAGTCCACATGGCACCCCGGGGAAGTGTTAGGAGACAGCCCTTGGGAAGGGAGTTGGGAGCCAGATAATGAAGCAAATCTTATGCCACACTAAGAAACTGGCTATCTTGGTACCTAGGAAATTTTACTACAGGAGAAAGCAGAATGCATTCCAAATATTGAAATTGTTCGTTTCTCTAGATTGCTGCCTCAAGAACGTAATGGAATCATAAAGCTGTAAGACGTATGATCGTGCATTCTAGTCCCATATTTGTGAAAGAGTCAATGATTTCAATGTACAAGTAAAAATTCACTAGTAAAAATGCTTTGGTAGCATTGAGAGTACGAACTGACATTTTCCACATCATTCCTTGCAGAATTTTAAATTCCTCTTTTAATAATAATGTTGTATCTGCATGTTAATGCACATTAAACTATTTTGACCTCAAAAAGCAAATTCTTGTGTTTAACAAACAAAAAAACTTCAGTTATGATGGGATAATATTTTACTATTTATTTTCAGTGTTGAGTATGTATCGTTAGAGATACTTTAGAATCAGACAAACAGTGGTTTAAATTCTCAATGGTTTAAATTACCCACCCGCTTACTGTCTGTGAAATGCCCCTTATAATGAATCTCTCTCAGCTTTTATTTTGGTGAATAAAGTGATAATAATATCTGTCTTCCAATAAGTCATCAACCTCACCCTCTCAATCAGCCCTTACTTATGTCTTACCTAGAAAGAGCTGAAGTATAGTCTGTGTCTTTGGAAGTAAGAAGCCTATGGGTTCATCAGAAATGGACCATGCCCTTGGTAGCACTGGGTGCTCCATCAGTGTTTGTCAGACTGTGGATGCCTGGAGAATTTTTAAGGGAGAAAAAAAAAATATTGCCTTAAATCCTTTTTATCTTCATATTACTGACTATATAAATGTAAACTCCATGTTATCATCTCTATAACTATTATACAACTAGAGAAACCTACAAATATAACTATAAATTGCAAAAAATAATTCAATATAACACATGCTATTATTTTGCTGAAAACAAATTGCTGCCATTAGGGGCTCAATGATATTTTATGAACATATGCATGGACACAAAACAGAGTTCTGACTGATGATATTCAGGTTCTACTCTGACATTTTAGTACAAGTGTGAGCCACCAGGTTATGATCCCACCATTTTCTTCTGTTTGATCTATAGTTTCTTCATTTATAGTGTTCCCAGATTATTTATCCTTCAATTAGTTTAAGTGGATTGTTTTACAGTAAGTCTGCCTCTGTGTATTTTCTTTTTTTTCTTTTTTTTTTGGCCACACCACAGAGCATGGGGGATCTTAGTTCCCTGACCAGGGATCGAACCCGTACCCCCTGTAGAAGTGCAGTCTTAACCACTGGACCGCCAGGGAAGTCCCCCTGTGTGTTTTCATTAGTCTGTAATGAAGTAACACCTTTATGCATCAATAAAATCTGAAATATAAGTATACATATTGATACTAAAATTTCCTGACAGTAATTATCAATATAGTTGATAATTATATAGTTGATAGCTTAATAATTACATTGTGCTTTCATTAATATTCTATTTTAGTATAACATAACAGCATACAATTAAAAATATGGAAGTTTTATGGATACTAGAAAACACTTCTGCTAGTCATAAAGATTCTGACAAAATCTAATATAAAAATAGAACTCTTTAAATAACTAAAGTAATATGATGCTTTGTAATAAAAGTTCTTTTAATACTTGATCACTTCAAATAGTATTATGCTCTTAATAGCATCTTCATAAATTAAAAAAAAATATGAGAAAACTCTGAGATACCTTTTAAACAACATTCACAAAACGTTTGGATTTATTTTTCTAAGACTCAGTTTCATTTAACTTATTATATTGAATGCTTATCATTATTTTGTGCCACATCCCATAGCCTCCAAAACACAGTTCATGAAAAGAATTAGGTTTGAACCATGAGTTCAAGGAAATAATTTTTGTCATGATAATGCTTAAGATTTATCAAATGTAGAGTAAAGGCATTTTATCTGATTTCAATTCTCATAACAATCTGAGGTAAAGATATCTGATTTTAATTATCATAATAATATGAGGTAAACAACATTATTAGTACTTTGCACATGTAGAAACTGAGGTTAAAAGAGTTGAAGTAACTCACTAAAGTTCCACAGTGAAGGAAAAACATATAAAGAATCTAAAACCAGGCCAATGTGACTCGCAAATCCCTGTTCCTTCCGTTGTAGCAATGGGTGTCTAATTTTTCATGACTGTTTTAGCATATATTTTAATTAAAATTATAAAAAATATGAAACTAAAAATTCATCTGAATAGCCGTGCTCACAAACCTAAAAAGGCAACTTTAGCACTTAACATGGATTCCCAGATCTCTTCGTATTATAAAAGCGTGCCAAGGAATCTCACAAAACTTTATCATCATTTCTTATGGGCAAAAACAAAATTTGTATCTTTTGGTTACTTTTACATTGATATTTCTAAACATAGAAACAGATGTGCAGGAACCCTTAGGAAGAATAAACTCCACTGATAATGACCTTTGCTTTGCTAAGCTAAAATATACCTTTGACATCTTGGCAGAATCAAGTTTACAGACTGGCAATGTTCAAATTTAGGATTAACTATCTTCAAATACATAAATACTTATTTTTCCTAAATTAAACACAAAAACATTAAATCATTTATTTGTCAGTGTAAATATTGCTAAAGAAGTATATACCAGTCAGAAATACGATGGAATAGGAAGTCTCCTATTGGTATCTCCTAGATATAAATGGTATCTCCTAGATACCATTTCCTCACAGAGACAACCTACAACAATATAGGGACCAAAATGTCTTGATGAGAATTGCAGAAATCGTGTAAGAAGTTACAGTACTCCATGTGTGTGCAAAGCCAAGAATGTCAGAGAAGCCATTTCACTTTACCCTCAGTCACTCCGGACACAAGCTGACACAGCTCAAGGCCACTGGGAGAGAAGATTGCTCCTAGCCTCTCCCTTGGGAGAGCAAGAGAAGGGTGGAAATGTGGGCAACCCTCTTGCTTTTTGAAGAGCTGTCTGAGGGACTGATTTTTGTCTGCCTGACTCGGAGCACTGATGAAACCAGCATGGTTTGGATGTCTGGGGGCCACTGAAAGCAAGGGAGAGTGGAGGCAGCTTGCTGTGATACCAGAGGGCCAGGAGTGGCACAGATAGAGGATGGGTGTGGTTCAGTATGATTGGGAGAAGGATCCCAACTCATGACTTCTCCTTGGGGAAGAAAGGAAAAGAGTAGGGCATGTATCTGGGATTCTGGTTTTTCAGAGGGCTGCCCAAGGGACTGATTTTTGTCTCGCCTGACTCAGGGGGCTAATAGGGAGCTGGCATACTTTGGACACCTGGGCCACTGAGAAAAAGAGAGAGCGGAGACCACAGAACCTGCTGTATCACAGACGGACACCAGAGGGAGCAAGAGATTATGAACTCCTGAAAAAGAAACCAGGAAACCTCTCCAATTGAGAAATTACACTTACAAACTCAGAGAATTGTCAGTCTGCCAAAGATGTTTCAGATGCTCCCTGAATCTCTAGCTAGGCTGAGTGGAGCATTGCCCTATACAAAGGCAGCTTACAAAGACTGAGAGTGGTGGCTATTTTTTCAAATTCATACAACTCAGAAAAAATCAAAAGACATATAAAGAAACAGGGACACATGGCCAAATCAAAAGAATAAAATAAATCTTTTGAAATCAACTGCCCAAAACAGAGATCTATGAATTACCTAAAAATATATATATATAATTCAAAATAATTGTCTTATTTTGAAGACAAAGAAGCTCAGTGATCTACCAAAAAAAAAAAAATGCAGATAGACAACTAAAGAAAATCAAGAAAAGGATGCACAAACAAAATGAGAATGTCAACAGAGACAGAAACCATAAAAAAGAGACAAACCGAAATTCTGTATCTGAAGAATACAATAACTGAATTGAAAACTTCACTAGAGGGCTTCAACAGAATACATAATCAAACAGAAGAAAAACAATCAGAACTCAGAGACAGGTCATTTTACATTGTTGAGTCAGAGGAATAAAAAGAAAAAAGAATGAAGAAAAGTGAAAAAACCTTAGGGACTTATGCAGTACCATAAAGTGGACAAATATATGCATTATGGGAGTCCCAGAAAGAGAAGACAGAAGGAAAGGAACAGAGAGCTTATATGAAGAAATAATAGCCCAAAACATTTAAATCTGAGGAAGAAAATAGACATCTAAATTCAAGAAGCTCTAAGGACTCCAACTAGGGTGAACCTAAAGAGGACCTGGAATAGCCAAAACAATCTTATGAAAGAAGAACAAGGCTAGAACCTTCATATGTTCAGATTTCAAAACATACTACAAAACTACAGTAAGCAAAACAGTATAGTAGTGGCATAAAAACAGATATGGAGATCAATGGAACACAATACAAATAGAATAAACATTCATGTATATGGTTAAATTCTTAATCTTAATAAGCAAAACAAGTCAGATACCAAAATATTCTTGTGAACTGGGCCTTTTGACTATTATGAAGTTTTCTTAGCCTGTGAAACATATTGAATACTTAAAATTTCAATCTTCGGTACAATCCTTACAGGAGGAAAACCATCTGCTCCGAAAATTTTCTTTACACGTGAGTTCAAACCAGCTTTGCCTTTTTATCACAACTGTAAGTTTGGAAAAATCACAAAGAGAACTTTTGCAAATAGCCTTCTTAGAAACCATCTGGGCTGTTTCTGGATATAGTTTTTTGAAAAATTTAGAAATTTATTTCATGGGTATTGGTTTATTTAAATGTATACTGCTTCTTCATTGGGTTTGGTAATATATATCATCCCAGAAGCATACAAGGGAATTTTATTTCATATATATTAACAAAGATTTGCCCCTAACATTGTCTTCTATTATATATATTTTTAAATATTTTGACTTTGTGCCCTTTCAAATTCCAAATAACATTTTATTAATGTATTTGGTTTATTGTCTGTTTGTTTATTCATATCACACACATACATATACTCTCCCATTTATTTTGATTAGATGTTTCTGATGAGGTTTAGAACATGCTACCCAAAACTATGGCACCTTGGTATACTGACTCTCTTAAGATGGAGGACTTTGAGAAAAGAAGAGAAACAAGGAGGTAACTCTGACATCACCCCCTTCACCCTTCCTCCCTGTAACAGGTCGTAAAACTCCCATGTGAAAGGCATTCTCCCTGTTCCAGGAGGGAGGACATTCTTATCACCTGAGATAGGAAATTTCGGGATGATGAATCTGTACAAACTTTGTTAAACTAACCTTCATCTTCCTAGTTACTACTTCACCACTTATTACTCCTATCCCCAACCACTTTGTCAATTTTTCACAAATCCGTTGTTTCTTTGTCTGAAAAGTATAAAAGTGTCCTACTCTGGTCTCTTCTTTGGTTCTCATGCTCTTGTTACATGTTCTATGTATATGTAAAAATTTAATAAAACTTTTATGCTTTTCTCCTCTTAATCTACCTTTGTCAGTTTAATTTTCAGACCCAACCAGGGACTCTAAGAGGACTGAGGAAAACTTTTTCTTTCCCTATATGTCCTTAATTTTTTTGCACTTTAAAGCAATTTTGTCTTTTATTTATTGTTGCTTTCTAATTCATTAGCATCCTACTTCATCTTTAGTTAACTCACCTTTCTTCTTTTCCTTAATTTTCAAACAGTGAGTTGAACACCAAATTCTTTCCTATTAAATATTTTACAGTTTTTACTATTACTCCAAGTAAAGTTTTAGGCACCACCCTATAGCTTGCTATGTAACGTTGAAATTTTTTCATGTGTTCTAAGAAAGAGAAATCAGATTTTTCACCCATTTCAGCTAGGATAAGTTTTTGTAACTAACTTACTTTGACATTAATATTTGTTACAATTTTTATAGTTTCATTTGTATTGTATAATTTCTGTCTTTCCAAGTTTGTTAAGAATTTTTTAATCTTCATTATGCCAACAAGGAGAGAAGGGGATCACATAAATATTTTCACTTGCACACATTTCAGTAAATCTATCCACATTTCTTTCCCAGACTTCTTGTCAAGCATAATTGCTCTCAAACACTGATTTGTTTGTTAGTTTATCTTAATAAGTGAATTTGATGAGCTGGAGATGATCCAGTATATGGGAAGGGTTAGAGATATAGGAGCAAGGAATAATTCGGAGGAAAAAATCACTGAGGAGTTAGGAAGAAATGTAAGTCAGAACACAATAAGAAGACTTGGGCAGGGGCTAGGATTGTTCAAAATAAAACAGCACATGATGGCATTGGAAACAGTTATTTGTTGTTTTTTGGTGGCAGAAAATTGTTAGTGTTCCTAAGTATCAGTCCTGGTTTTACAGAGAATAGGAATTAAACTCCAGAAATAAGGTATAATAAAGATGGTACATAAAAAAGATGATAAATATCAACTCATATATAAAAAAAGAAATAGACCTACAGACATAGAAAACAAACTTATGGTTACCAAAGGGGAGAAAGTTGGGGTGGGGGTGGCAGGATAAATTAGGAGTTTGGGATTAACACATACACACTACTATACATAAAATAGATAACCAACAAGGACCTACTGTGTAGCACAGGGAAATATACTCAGTATTTTGTAATAATCTATAAGGGAAAAGATTCTGAATAAGAATATATATGTGGCTGAATCACTTTGCTGTACACCTGAAACTAACACAACAATGTAAATCAACTATACTTCAATTAAAAACAAAGGTATACATCCGAGGAATTTTGTTACAGAATCTGTTAAGTCCAAATTCCTATGGTAGTTTGACAAGTCTATAATTTTTTACTCATCCTTCCTATTCATCCTCTCATTAATTAATCAATTACACATTTCTCTGCTCCATTTACAGGACAGATTTTATGTTGGGTGAACCATGTGGACACATCTTCTTGAACATGCCCTTCCTTCTGCCTGAAACATTTCCTCATATCTTCATGTGATTAACTCTTATTCACTCTTCAAAACTCAACTCAAATATTGCCTGTTAAAGAAAACTTTTTATAATACTCCTGGGAAAAGTTTCATTTTGTCATATCTCTATACTTTCATAACACTGGATTTTCATGTATTGTGGCATTTTTATGTTTCATTTGCTTACTTACTTTTCTGGTTATTCTATTAGGCACAAACTCTTCAAAGGTGTGGTCTATGAACTTGAATCCCTAGGGACAAGTACAGAGTCAATATTCCATTAATATTTGTTGAATAAATGAATGGATTAATTAATTATTTTGCACTTGGGATTGAATTAGCAGGTAGTTGACACACCTGAATAAAGGTATACGTGAGAGGCTTCCCTGGTGGCGCAGTGGTTGAGAGTTTGCCTGCCGATGCAGGGGACACGGGTTCGTGCCCCGGTCTGGGAAGATCCCACATGCCACAGAGTGGCTGGGCCCGTGAGCCATGGCCGCTGAGCCTGCGCGTCCGGAGCCTGTGCTCTGCAACGGGAGAGGCCACAACAGCGAGAGGCCCTCGTACCGCAAAAAAAAAAAAAAAAGTATACGTGAGAAAAATGATGGAGTAGAATTTGCATGCATTTAGACTAAAAATGTTATTATCCTAGACTAATATAGTAAGTCCCCTACATATAAACGAGTTCAGTTCTGAGAGTGTGTTCGTTAAGTCCAATTTGTTTGTAAGTCCAACAAAGTTAGCCTAGATACCCAACTGACACAATCATCTATATAGTACTGCACTGTAATAGGTTTATAATACTTTTCACACAAATAATACATAAAAAACAAACACAAAAAATAAAGAGAACATTTTTAATCTTACAGTACCTTGAAAAGTACACCAGACACGTGAACTAATTTACATGATTGGACATGCACGTTCACATCTTTGAAAGTTCACAACTTGAAGATTCATATGTATGGGACTTCCTGTAATTATAAAAATTTAAATCAGATCAGCATGAAAGCTATATATTTGTGAAATAGATAAAGTGAATGTGAACCTCAACTTGTTACTCAAATCTCAGGACATTGAAATAATCTAATCTCTGCTCCCACCAATCTCCATCGACCCTCACATACACGTCGGAAGCATGAAGTAACACTTTTAGGACAGATCAAATTTTCAATGAGTTTACAAAACTAATTATCCCAAGAGTTTCACAGGGATGACATGCAAGTTGCTTTAATAAAAGGTTGTAAAAAGTAATGACTCTTCCATGGTGCTATAAAACAATATTGTAACAGTGATTATTAACAGTAATTTATAAGTGCAGTCATAAAAATAGGGATGATAGGAATAATTATAAGGTTAACTATTTTAAAAATTAAGTACAATAGCAAAAGGAAGTTCAAAAAATGAAAATTTATACAGTGAGTGTTTGGAAACCTGAATAGTGCAGATATGAAGATATAACTGAGAGAACAAAGAGTGGGGTTGGAATTAGATAGGTCGCACCATTTTCTCCAGGTCTCAGTAACTGTAAAATTGTTCAAAGCAGTCTTCCAAGATGAAATGTTCTTTGATTTGGAGGACAATTAATAATACAATAAATTCCATAAATTGCTTTCTCTAAGCAGATTACACTGAGTAAAGTTCTTATATATTGGCTAAGATCTTTAGTGTACAAAATTCTTGGAGGAATTCCATCAAAATATCTATGAAAATAAAATAAACCTACCATTTCATAATCACCAGAGCTTGCTGTTCTGAATGATGTACAGTAATTATAACTAAGCCTATGGATAAGGGATTGTGAACGATCATGTTCACTGCTGTGTCTCAACCCTGTTGATAACATCGGGCTCATATCAGAACGCAATATGTACAGAATTGTGATGTGAATGAGGAAACATTCAATAATTGAATTTTATGTGAGAGTAAATTATGCTGAGGTTGGTTGAGAATTTGGGCTAAGTAAGAGTTAGATAGTCACATATATAGTGAAGAATATTCTGATTAGAGAAATTATGTGTACAAAGATTTTGAGGCAAGGAAGTACTTAGAAAGTTCATGTAATTAAATGAAAATGTTTATAGCTGGACAAGAGACACCAAGAACATCAGGCTGCAGAGGTAATCTAGGGTCATATCCTAGAGGGTCTTTTGAATCATAATAAGAATTTTGTGTTTTACTCTAAGAGTTTGGAAATCTTTCAAAGTATTTGAAGCAAGAAATTCCATTATGTTATGTTATAAGCAGGGAAGGCTCAAGGTATTATTTTGAAATTTAACAATTATATTCCAAAGTTAAAAATACCTTTTGGTGCCAAATGTTATGATGGTTAATGCATTAATTTCACTTTATGTGTAATTTTATTTAATGTAAAATAAATCGAAGACATCAGGCCACGCACACAGGCTTCTGAAATGTGAATCTCTGATATTTGCGGGTCACAGTTAGAATCCAAATTTAGAACCTCTCCTCTAGAATTTTAATAACTGTCAAGTTTGCCATAAACTTGGTGACAATTTATATTAGTGTCAGCTAAATGAATATGAAACAGAAAATCATACATTAATTAAGTGGTAGCCACTTCAACCCTTTGTGGAGTGAGCACTAGAAATTGAAGAGTTTTGTATTTTCCCCTGTATTGTGAGTCTAGTCTTATGATTATTGTCTTTTATTTGAGAGCTAGTTAAGAGGGTGTTTTGGTTCATTTTTGAGAAACAATAAAAGGACCTATATTTAAACAGATTCACAGCAAAATTAAACAAAGGGGGTTTCTTGCTATAGCCATAGCTTTTAACAAATGATTACAAGTATTTAATCATTTCTTCTTGATATAAAAAGATGTCAGATTTGCTAAGAAGAATACATCGAGCAGTGTGTCTAATTCTTGTCTAGCACTGAAGGGTCTCAGCGTCTGCCAGTCCCTCTTTCAAATCTCGTCATTGCATCACAGACCTCTTCATGAAGCACAGTCGATAAGGGCTCAAGCTTCAAAATCAACCTGACCTGGATTTACATCTTGGCACAGCATTTATAGTAACTGTGTAACTTCAAGGATCTTACTTAATTTTACTGAGTCTCAGGTTTCTCATCCAGAAAATAGAGTCAGAAATATTTTAATCACAGGCTTGGTGTGAGTCTTAATATTGAAACTTTTATATATTGCTTAATATGTAATTCACCTATCATATAGGGCACCTAATAAGTGTCACTATTATTAGAAATATTAAACTTTGTAATCTCTTCATATTTCTGGGTAAGTCAGCCTCTGTGCATACACACTGACTGTTCTTATCACATTTTCTTTCAATTTACATTTATACTTTCTGTGGGTGAGTTCCATGTGCAAATGGCTTGCCTTTCTACTGAGATGATAAACTGGATTTTTTCTCTTAACAATAAGAATAAAGTAAATTTTTAAAAAACCTTATTAATGATAAGAATCACAGTTTACAGCATGCAGCATGTCTATAAACATATGGCGTACAAGAAAAAAGAAAGTGTAAAGGTAAGTTATAAAATATACCTTTTGTCTCATTTTTATCTTAAATATAAATCAAACTGTAGCTGGAATTAGAATTATTTGTCAGAACTTCTTTTAGACAATGTAATCACAGTTTCTAATAATGCAATTTTTAATATTTTATGCTCTTATCTGCTCTTCAAAATCAACTTTTAAAGTAATGTATCAGGTACTTTCAACTCTATTTCATAATAAGAAACTGGGAATAAGTCAGTTTAAATAAATAGCCCATGTTCAAACAGTTGGTAATGAGTCTTAATCAGATTTTCTAAATACCACATCACCCTACATGTCAGATCAACGTACTAATAGGGGAACTGAGTCTAAACTAGACACCAAAGTTGAAAAAGATTCCATAGAAATACTTAGGGGAAGAAGTTTAAATCACTAAATGTAGCACATGATGTATTTCAGCCCTGATCTGGGTTAAAAATGAGGAAGTATCTATACCTTTTTTTTTTAAATCTCCAACACATCTTGAGGGGTGAAAATGTATCACTGTACAGTTTACTGAGGGCACTGTTATGCTTCCTCTAGCTGAATGAGGCAGGACTGAAGGCCACACACCTGGGAATATTCTTTTAAAATAATTCTTAGAGGAAGAAAAGGAATACAATAAGAAATTAATGATAAGTGGAGGCCATTTGTGGAAATAGGGATGGGTTTAAGGTGGTTGGAATTGAAGAAACCAGGATAGAACTGAGAATTGAATGAGATTTGACTTAAATATTGGGGCGCGGGGGCGGCGATATCAGTGAAATATGAGGAGAAAATAAGTTCAGATCTCAAAGTATAGCTTTCATTCCTAATTTACTGTGTGAAAATGTGTGATGCTCATGGTAAGCAGAATACAAGTCCCCCCCAAATACTTGTGCCATAATCCCCAGAAGCTGTGAAATAATATGCTATCTTTCCTCCTAAAAGGGACTTTGGAAATGAGACTAAGTGTCTGGAGTTTGAGAAGGGGAGATTATACTGTATTATCCAGTTGGGCCAAATTTAATCACATGAGTCCTTAAAAGCAGTGACCTTTTCAGGCTGGTCTGAGAGGGAGATTGTAACTCTGCAAGAAGAGTCAGAAAGATGCAACTTTGCTGGTTTTAAAGATTGAGGAAGGGGCCACAAGCTAAGTGACCTCTAAAGGCTGGAAAGGACAGGGAAAGACATTCTCCCCTAGAGCCTCTAGAAACAAACACAGCCCTACCAACACCTGGATATTTGCCCAATGTGAGCCATGTCAGATTTCTAACATTTAGAACTGTAAGATATTAAATTTGTGCTGTTTGTAACCCCCAAGTTTGTGGTAATTTGTTATGGCAGCAATAGGAAATGATATGTCTATCTTCATCCAGACTGCACTGTAGTCTTTTATCACCTATAGCAGTGGTCCTTAACAGCGATGCACTTTGGGAACACTCTCCCCTATGATAATATGAGGAAAGGGCCAGACTCTGCATTATTTTAGGGAGAATACTGATGCTAGCATGGGAATCCTGTCCTATGGCAGAGGAGTAAATGAGGAAGCATTGCTGGAAGACACTCAAATGAAGGTCAAAGAAACATGAAATAAATAAGCCCAATGAGAAGAATAAATGTGATAAAGACACATTTGTGGATTACATGGAGTCATCAAAAGACCATAGGAATAAATTAAATTGTGTAATAAATTCTCTTGCAAAGAGAAACACAAGATAAGGTACTTTTGGACATCTAATTCATTCATTCCATGAAGACATCTTTATAGTAAATTTAGAAAGCAATGTATTGTAGACCACTAAAATTTAAGTCAGCTTTCTGAGATACCAGCTCTCCATGATATGCAGGATATCGATATACATATGAATAGGTGTTATGTGTTAAAAATCTTTGATAGCATAAAACCACAAAGGAGACTAAATCAGCATTGCATGTGTTTTATTTCTCCCAAAGTCCAGAATGCATGAACTTCAATTGTTATTAAGTCCCATAATGTTGAACCACAATAACAAAAAATTATATCCATCAATGGGAAATTAAACTTTACTGATATTTCAAATGTCATTATTATTTTGTTTATCAAAATCTTTCTACATTTCTTACAACCCTTTGTGAATGTATGCATTCTTACATTTATACTGTCCTCATTTATCATATAGGATTATTTAAATTAAAAACACAGAAATGTAGATAACATTTGTTAAGTTTTTAAATACACATAGAAAATTTCCATAAACTATCTGGTACCTACTAAAACATACATCTTCTATAAATTAGTACTTACAGTATTATATTTTAAAATCATTTCTCATGACCTCACTTTCTGCAAATAAAAGAATGGTCCTTGCTGAATCATTCATTTTCATTTCCTAACTTTAATACATCTCTTTCCAAGATAATGTACTATGCTGAAGTAGCAAGGGATTTCTCAGGAGAATTCTGAAATCAGGGAAGGGCTAGTATATATTAAACATTTTATTAATGAATCAGGTTGCAATTAATATACTTGAATGCTATTTCAGGAAATGATACCAAATAATTTATTTCATTTTACAAAACTGACTTCAAGTGTCCTTTAGGGATACTATAAAGTAAAAGTTCTCATGTAAGTAACATTTTGCTTAAGTTTAATAGAAAAGTCACTGAGGGCTTCCCTGGTGGCGCAGTGGTTGAGAGTCTGCCTGCCGATGCACGGGACACGGGTTCGTGCCCCGATCCTGGAAGATCCCACATGCCGCGGAGCGCCTGGGCCCGTGAGCCATGGCCGCTGAGCCTGCGTGTCCGGAGCCTGTGCTCCGCAACGGGAGAGACCACAACAGTGAGAGGCCCGCATAACGCAAAAAAAAAAAAAAAAAAAAAAAAAAAAAAGTCACTGAACTTAGAGTAGCAGGAAAACTGGCAATAAGATATCTTTGATATGATAATACAATATTGAGACAAAAACATTTTCCTGCTTAGATTTTCAAAGATTAGAAGGTGAAGGAAGGTTTAAGTTGCCCATATTAATTTGGTTTAGAAAGCCTGGAGGAAACAATGTCCTTCACGTTTAAATCCTAATTTTAAATTAACAAAATGTGTCTTCTGAAGATAAAAGTAATTGGTGAATTTTTGCCTGTGCACTTGAAACTCAGACAGCATTTCTACTGTTATTTGATAATGGATCTTTTCCGGTTTTGTCTGGTATAGCATTACCAGAATTTTGTGATTTTTTGTTGTAATTATTCCCTTGTTGTGATGTTGAAGGTGAAAAGATGTAAACACTGGTCTATAGCAAGATACGTAACAAAGAATATCTGGCAATTATTTATACTATTTTGTTAAAGACAATTATTACATTAAATTTAGAGAAGTCATCTCATTTCTTTGACTAATTCTCTTCTTGCTAACCTCACTCAGGAAGAATATATTTGGCATAAGTTTTATGATGACAGATACTTTTCTAAGTATTTTTAAGTACTTTTTTTAACCTCCCCAAATGTTGCATGTTAACTTTAATATAGTAAACCCTAAGTAAGTAATGACTAATATTTATAAACAAAACGAATATAATTAAGTTTATGCTTTTCCTTTGAAAATTCAATCAGCCAATTCAATCTAATTATAGCACAGAAATATCTGTTGTTAGCAAGGCTCATGAACTTTTCTTTAAATGAGCAGGCAACTTTGAGATTTATATCACTAGTTTACTTGTGAGCTATGACTACTACAGAAATAATCGACAGAAAGATTTTTCTACTTCAACAACCATTTATCTGCAGGTACATTTATGTATCTATTTATTCAGCAAATACTTACCAAATAACTTCACTAAAAACAATGGAAGAAATAATCAATATGGAATGTACTGGTTTGACTCAAGGTCATTTATCCATTCAACAAACAATCTTAGCCAACTAACACTGTCAGCCTCCAGAACTGTGAAAGGAGATAATATATTGTTGAGCTAAGTCACTAGGTTTTCAGGCTCAAAAACTAAGTTGCTATGCAGTAACAAATAAAGGTGGCAAGCATTTCAATGTTTTTCTGATGATACTTCTAATAGGAAATAAATATGTAATGAAATATTTCTGCTTTGTGAATATTCAGGTAACTATGTAGAGCCTACTCAAATAAATAGATATTTAGCTTTCATATCTGGGACAATGGAACTATAAACTTTGAACTCTGAGCGAATGACAATACCTTTGTCTCTTCCTTCAGGTAAGTTGGAAATATTGGGAAGGATTAGCTTTGGTGTTCATAACCCTAGCTGCCTTCTGAGACAAGCTCATCTGTTTTCTGAGTAAGAATAAATAAGGAGTATTCTGGTTTCAGGTCCATCATGCAGTGAGGTTGAAAGTTGTCACTCCATTTTAACAACAAGCAAAAAGTTGAACAGACTGAAAAATCAACACTTCTTAAAGTCATAAGGGAAGGGAGGACAGGACAAAGGACTGCCCCCGGTATTGGAGAGACAGATGCATACAGGGATTCATGACTTACCAGAGCACAGATGAGCAGAAATCACACAGGAACCAGAGCTGGGGTAGGAAACCCAGACCTGTAATTACTGAATTGCTGGAGGCTCAGCATGAACAACTCTAATAGTGAAAAACTCCAGGGGGGCCCAGTAATGGGGGGGAGGTCTCACAGTATTGTGAGATTTACCTCTAGGAGATCAACCAGGGTCTCACAGTAAATACTGGAGAAAACTCCCCTGATGCTTCCAGCAGGAGGACAAAAAGGATACCATTTTGAAATATACCAAAGCATTCTGTTCTTAACAAGGCCTGACCCCAGGGGAATCTAGTTAACCAAAGCCTAACCTGCTGGAGTATTATCAAAGTCTAACTGACCTGGGAGAAGGGAAATACAAAACCCCAGCCAACCCTAGCCATCCTGTCCCACCTATGGGGGAATAAAACCCTGAGAAACACTTGGGAAGTTCACAGGCCAGAAGTGTAGGCTTATTGAAATACGGAGACCTACTCATAGGCTATAGAATGCTTCCCACAGCATCCCATATGCATAGCTCACCACCACATTACTAAAGGCCTATTTACAGCTGTTCCTTTTACCCAGTAAAGAACAGAGTACCCAAGGACTGTGGAACAACTACAAAATGTGCAACATACACGTAATGAGGATACCAGAAGAAGAGAGAGGAAACAGAAAAATATATTTGAAACAGTAATGACTGAGAATTTCCCCCAGATTAATGTCAGATACCAAATTACATATTCAAAGAACATCTTTTATTTCTCTTGCTCTTAATCTAACTTTCCTTACTTTGAAGTATGCTCTGTGTGAAATTAATGTAGCTTTTTTATGATTAATGTTAACATGATATATTTTCCTCTATCCATTTACTTATAACATATATGTGTCTTTATATGTAGACAACATGTAATTGAGTGGTATGGTTTGATCAAATCTGAAATCTCTGTCCTTTAATTGGTGAATTAGACCATTGACTTTCAAAGTGATTATTGGTATAGTTGGATTAATATCTACTATACTTGTTACTGTTTGCTATTTGTTGACCTTGTTCTTTGTTCCCATTTTTTTAAATTAATAAATTTATTTATTTTTGGCTGCATAAGCGTCTTCGTTGCCACGCAGGAGCTTTCTCTAGTTGCAGTGAGTGGGGGCTACTCTTCATTGTGGTGCACAGGCTTCTCATTGCAGTGGCTTCTCTTTTTGTGGAGCACCGGCTCTAGGCATGTGGGCTTCAGCAGTTGTGGCATGAGGGCTCAGTAGTTGTGGCTCCCGGGCTCTAGAGCACAGGCTCAGTAGTTGTGACACACAGGCTTAGTTGTTCCGCGGCATGTGGGATCCTTCCAGACCAGGGATTGAACCCGTGTTCCCTGCATTGGCAGATGGATTCCCAACCACTGCACCACCAGGGAAGTCCTCTTTGTTCCTATTTTTGTTGTCTGCTCTTTTTCTGTCTTTTGTGGTTTAGTTGAACATTTTTTAATGATTTTATTTTCTTTCCTTTTGTAGCATATCAGTTATAACTCTTTATTTAAAGGTTTCCTTAGACTTTGCAATATACATTTATAACTAATCCAAGCCCACTTTTAAATAACACTATGATACTTCACAGATAGTGTGAGTACCATATAATGACAAAATAATTCTAATTCTTCCCTTTTGTTTTCTGTATTTTTGCTCTCATTCATTTCACTATATATAAGCATACATAAGTGTATATATATGTATATATATACATAAGATACATGTGCTAAGTATATATAATCAATTACATTGTTACTATTATTATTTTGTACAAACTGTCATCTGTTAGCTCAGTTAAGAGTAAGAAAAATGAAACTTTTAATTTTATCTCTGCTTATTTCTTCCTTGATGCTCTTCTGTTCAAGTATCTGAACTATATTTTTTTCACTCTCTAAAGCTGCTGGAACTAATTTGCTTAATTTTTATTTTTCTGAGAAAGTGTTGGATGGCATATTCTATAGATGTCAGTTAGTTCCTCAATCCAACTATGTCCTAACTAATTTTCTGCCTGGATCTGTCTATTTTTGAAAGAGATGTATTGAAGTCCCCAACTATGATAGTGATTCTTTTATTCTCCTTGATGGTCTATCAGTTTTCACATGATGTAGGTTGGTGCTCTGTTTTTTGGTTGTATGTCTCCTTGGAGAATTGACCCCAAGGAATACATCATCCAACAATAGCAGAATACACATTTTACTCAAGCTCATATGGAACATTCACCAAGTTAGACCACATTCTGAGCCAGAAAACACACCTTAACAAAGTTAACCAAAAGGAAATCATACAATGTCTGCTTTCATACCACAATGAAATTAAACTAGAAATCAATAACAGGAAGATAATTGAAAAAATGTGGAAATTAAACAACACTTCTAAATAACACAGGGGTCTAAGAGTAAATCTCAAGAGAAACTTTAAAATGTTTTGAACTAATTGACAATGAAAACACAATGTATATAATTTATGAGAAACAATAAAAGCAGTACTTAGAGGGAAATTTATAATTTTAATAGCATATATCAGAAGTAAAGAACAATTTAAAATAAATAATCTAAGTATCTACTGTAAGAAACTAGACAAAGAAGAGCAAATTAAATCCAAATAAAGCAAAAGAAAATAATAAGAAGAATTAGAACAGAAATCAGTGAAATTAAAAACAAGAAACCAGGGCTTCCCTAGTGGCGCAGTGGTTGAGAGTCCACCTGCCGATGCAGGGGACACGGGTTCGTGCCCTTGTCTGGGAAGATCCCACATGCCGCGGAGCGGCTGGGCCCATGAGCCATGGCCACTGAGCCTGCGCGTCCGGAGCCTGTGCTCCGCAACAGGAGAGGCCACAAAAGTGAGAGGCCCGCGTACCACAGAAAAAATAAAATAAAAAAGCAAGAAACCAATAGAGAAAATCAATGAAATCAAAAGCTTGTTCTTCAGAAATAACAATCAATTGATCAGTTTCTTGGCAGACTAACTAACAGAAACAGAGAGGACATATCAGAAATGAAAGATGGGGCAGCACTACGTATCCCATGTCAATTAAAGGATAATAAAAGAATTCCATAAAGAACTCTAGGCCCACAAAACTGATAACCTAGTTGAAATGCACCAATTCCTTGGAAGACACAATCTGCCAAAACTCACACAAGAGGAAATAGACAATCTGAATAAGCCTGTATCTACTTGGTAAGTTGAATCTATAATTAATAACTTTCCAAAATACAGAGTACCATGCACAGATGGATTTACTCATGAATTTTACCAAATATTTAAGAGAGAAATTATACTAATTCTCTACAATATCCTTCAGAGAATAGAAGCAGAGGTAGTACTTCCTTACTCATTCTTTGAAGCCAGCATTATCCTAATACCAAAATCAAAGACATTACAAGAAAAGAAAACTACAGACCAATATCTCTCATGATCAAAAATTCAAAAGTACTAACAAATATTAGCAAGTAGAATTAGACCATGCATAAAAATATTATACACCACAACCAAGTGGAATTTATCCCAGGTATACAAGACTGGTTCAACATTTGAAAACCAATTAATGTAATCTAACACATCAACAGGCTAAATGTACTTATTAGGGGAACTTGGTGCTAAACTATTCATAGATAACCTTCTTCTTTTAAAAAAAAGGCCAAAAAAAATCATAAATGACATGACCATATCAATAGATGCAGAAAAAGCATTTGACAAAATCCAACACCCTTTTGTGATGAAAACTCTCAGTAAAATAGGAATATTCTAGAAAATTCTTCAACATGGTAAAGTACATCTACAAAAATTCCAGAGCTAATATCATACTTATTGGATGGCATTTCCCTAATGGCTAAGGATGTTGAACACATTTTTCATGGACTTCTTTGCTATCTGCATATCTTCTCTGAAACGTCTCTTCATGTGTTTTGGTCATGTTATAATTGGATTGTTTCTTTACTATAGAGATTTAGAGTGCATTATAAGCTCTTGGCATTGGCTCTTGTCAGACATATGAATTATGTCATAATCATAATCTGTAGCTTGTCTTTTCATCCTCTTAACAGTGTCCCAGGAAGAGAAACATATTTAATTTAATGAAGTCAGTTTAACAAGTTTTCCTTTTAAGAATCATGCTTTTGATAACAAGCCTAACTCTTTGCCTAATCCTAGTTCTGAAGATTTTCCCCAACTTTTTCTTTCAAAACACTTTATGGTTCTTTATTTTTTCTTCATTTGTGGAAAAGGCTATCTTTCCTACATTGAATTTTTTGCACCTTTGTCAAAACCCTATAGATATATTTGTGTGGATCTATTTCTTGTTCAATTTTATTGATCTTTTTTTTGCAGAAATAGTTCTATTTCATTTATTTTATTTCTCTCTTGTTTTCAATTTCATTCACTTCTCCTCTGATCTTTCCTTCTTTTTCTTTTCCTGTTTTGAGGTTTTTGTTTGTTTGTTTGTTTGCATTTCTTTTTTCTAGGCTCTTGAAGTGATTGCTTAGATTGCTGATTTGAGTGTTTTCATTTTATCTAATGCATGAATTTAGTGCTATAAATGTCCCTCTCAGCAGCAATGTTTTAACTGTTTTCCACAAATTTTGATATATCTTTATGTTCATTCAGTTCAGTGTGTATTTTAATTTATTTAGTGTCTCCCTCTTTGGCCCATGGATTATTTTGGAATGTGTTGTCTAGTTTCCAATATTTTAGAGATTTTTCTATCTTTCTGTTATGAGTTTCTAGTGTGAGTCCTTTGTAGTCAGAGACTGCACTCTATAGAATTTAAATTCCTTTAAATTTGTTGAAATTTGTTTTGCAGCCCATGATATGGTCTGTGTTTGTATATGTTTGGGGGGAATTGAAAATAAAGCATATAGCCAAAATAAATAAATAAATAAGGACTTCTCTGGTTGTCCAGTGGTTAAGACTCTGCCCTTCCACTGCAGGGGCCACAGGTTCCATCCCTGGTTGGGGAACCAAGATCCCACATGCCGCCGTGTGGCACAGCCAAAAAAAAAAAAAAAAACAGAAAAGCATATATAGTCACCAAAAATGATGAATATTCTATAGATGTTCATTAGATCCCTTCAGTTGGTGGTGGTGCTACTTTTTTTTTTTTAATATCTTGACTGGTTTTCTGCCAAATAGGCCTATCAGCTGTTGAGAGAGAGTGTTGAATTCTCCAAAAACCATGGTGGATTTGTCTACTTTCTTTTCAGTTTCTTCAAGTTCTGCTCCACATATTTGCAACTCTGCTTTTTGTTGCATAGTTTTAGGATTGCTATGTGCTCTTGGTAGATTGGTTATTTTATCATTATGAAATGTCCCACCTTCTCTCTGATAATTTTTTTTGTTGTTGTATGTGTTCTTTTTTTATCTGGTATAAATATAGTCACTCTTGCTTTCCTTTGATTAATGTTGGCATGACATATCTTTTCTATCCTTTAGTCTGTCTATTTACAATATTTGAAATGAGATTCAGACAACGTAAATTTGGATCATATATTTTAGCCTACTTTCCCCATATATAGCTTAAGTCTGCCATTCTATTTTGGCAAGTTTCTCTCTCTCTCTCTGTCTCTCTCTCTCTCTTTCTCACTCTTTGACTTCCTGTGGTTAACTGGAATATTTTTAAATAATTCAATTTTGATATATATACTATTTACAGAACTTTATCTTTTATTCTCTTCATCTTAACCCTAAGTATTTGAAGGCAGGAAATAATAAGAGTAAAACTAAAAGCTATTGAGTTTAAAGAATGAGTTTTTTATTACAAGGCACCTCCATTAATGCTCCAGTAAGTGAAAGGTGCAAAATTTAAGGTTAATTTCCTTATGGAAATATGATAAATCTGTTCTTTGATTCAGGTAGAAAGAGAAAAACTTGTTTACCCAGTACATCATAATTTCTTATTCCCAACAGGAGCTCTACTTCTTCCACTTTTCTTTTACTATTTTTTTTTTCTTGGAAGAAAGCTACCCTGCAATGAGTTTTGGGCTATAGGTAAAGTTTAGGGTTAAATAAGCCAAGCAAGGAGCCATTGTCATGCTGTATGAAGATCCGTGCTTGAATGTCTAGAGTGTGCAAAATCAACAGTATTTTTCGGTGATAATACAATTTGTAAGGAATCATCATTTGGACACCTTAATTTACTAATACTACTACACTTTAATTTCAAAGGAAAATAAAACACTGTGTTTTCACAAGTAATAATAAGAATAATAAGAATAATGACACATGGCTATACTTGGGTCAGGGAAGAGGATTATGGATCCCAGCAACTAACTGTACAATAAAAGTTTTATTATATTTATTTTATCACATATTCTATCCATCTATCTCTCTATCCAACCATCAGTCAAGCCTGAGTTTTAAAACAATCTATTATGTTACATTTTATTTATAATTAAAAACATTCTATGTACTACATGGTATTCTTAACACCCTTCTCATCATAAACATGGCATTCAGAGTTTGTCCCTAAATAGGGACAAATAAGGATGAATGGATGTATAGATGGGTGGGTACATAAAAGGATAAAAGGACAGAATAAAACCAAGGAGGGTAGAATTAAAAACAAACTCTTCTATCTCTTCTTATCCATTTCCCTTCATCCTGTGAGTTTCTTAATTTCCAATTAGTTGCAATTGTTAAATGGAAAAAAAAAACTGAATGTTTTCTAATATTTTAAAATGCTCTTCACAGGCAAATTATGTTAATAAAACATCATCATCATCATGGATAAGACTGAGTGATTAACTCTAAATATTCCCCAAAATTGAGAAAAGAAAATCAAGGCACAAAGACATTAAGCAACTTGCATATCTCACATAATAAATGTGCATATAACCTCTATATTTCTCTCCTGATAATGTACCTTTTGTCTCTTTGTGAAAAATTCAGAAATCCCTGCTGTCCAGGAATTTAGTCCCCAGGTAAATATGCCCATAATCCTCACTGACCCAGGTGCAGCCATGTTTTTTTCTTGTACATGAATACACAGTGCTTTATTTTCTTTGGAAATTAAACTTTAGTATAATTATCTAATTAAGATGTCCAAATGATGATTCCTGGCAAATTGGATTATCATCTAAAATACTTCAGATTTCTGTATGCTATTTCCAAGAATGAATTTTCATGCAGCATGGCATAGGCTCCTTCCTTTGGGTTACCTGAAATTTTATTTTATCATTCTACTTTGATGTATCTATAGTGTTTTTGAGTGTTTTCCTTATGGTGGCTAAAATAAATTCTTTGTCAGATAATTCTAATATCTCTATCATCTCAATGTTGACATGTTTTGATTATCTTTTTAAACTCATTTTGAGATCTTTCCGGTTCTTAACATGACAAATAATTTTTGTTTGAAACCTGGACATTTTGTGTAGTACGGGACTCTGGATCTTCTGTTACAGAGATGTAACTCTTCTGTCTTAGCTAGCTTTCTCCATCATCATTTTGACAGAGGAAAGGAGTATGCCATCTCATTACTGCCAAATGAGGGTATAAGTCAAGGTTCCCCAGTTGACCCCTATTGTTACCCAGGTTGTGGTTCATCTTTAATGGTGGATGGATATAGGAATTCTGTTTCCAACCAGGTCTCTTCTGATGCCCTCTGGCTGGGGATTAGGAGGATGCTTTGTTACTGTTCTCATGTAGCTTTCACTAACACCATGAGAAAGTAGAAGATAACTTCATCCCTGGGTGGGTGGTGTTGAATGTCCTGACTCTCCCATCACTCCAGTGGAAAGGGAGCAGACACCTTTCTACTGCTTGGTGGAGGTGGAAATCCAGGCTCCCACATGGTCTCCACTGACACCACAGGATGGGTGCCTTGCTCTAGTCTTATGAGGGTGGAAATTTAAGCTTTCCAATTGGCCTTTGCTGGTGAACCAATTTGGTGGTGGAACCACTGTTTTGTTGTTGTTTTTCATTTTGTGTGTATATGTGTGTGTGTGTGTGTGTGTGTGTGTGTGTGTGTGTGTGTGTATGTGTGTGGTGTTTGGATGGATTAAAGCCATTATTTTATAAATGTTTTCAGTTCTTTTAGGCTGTACTTTTCCTGGTCCTTTGACTAGAGAGGAGCAGATTTTTGTTAACACTTTTTTGGTCTGTATCTACTGGTGTTTCCAGGTTGTTATCTTCTTTAGCACCAAATCTGAGTCATATAAGGCAAAAAGAAAACTCAGCAAACTCACCACCATTGTTGTTTCCATTCTAGGACCACTAACTAGTCTGTTTTTTTTTTTTTTTTCCTCTCCACCTCTTAGAGTTTTCTTATGCCCTGGGTTTTTAGTTGTGCTTATCTGAAGGTATGGAGAAAAATATATCTCTTCCATTTTTCTGGAAACAGAAGTCTATATCATTTATAATTAACTATTTTAACATTGACACTGCAAGAGTCTGTACTTATTAGCTAGATTAAACAACATGCTCGGGATAATCAGTTGCTCTAATCAGTAACATTTACTCCAAAGGTGGTGTTTTGATGAAAAGACCTCATTCTAAGGGGCAACTCCTACAAAGGCTTCAGCCATCATTATCTCTGACAAAGAAAACTTCTCAGGCTATTTATTTATGATCATGTGCTAAATTTTTATTATAATATTACATAGAAGGAGAAAAGGACCCTTGTAGGCTGCTTAAAAGATTCATTCTTTTCTTTGTAATTTCATTATCCAAACCAATATTTATTGAACACCAACCTAGTGCAAGACATTACAGGAAGATATTTTTTAATTTTTAATTTTATATTGGAGTATAGGTGATTAACAACATTGTGTTCGTTTCAGGTGTACAGCAAAGTGATTCAGTTATACATATACATGTATCTGTTCTTTTTCAAATTCATTCTTCAAAAATAGATTCATTCTTGTTAGGACATTTTTATAGGAGAAATAATCATTATTAGACAGAAAGAGAAAGGAAAGAAAACCTGGTTAAAGTCACTATAGTTTTGTGACAGCCAGCTAAGTGGGAATATAAAAAGTTTCTCCATAATTTTCAGAACAAATCTATTCCCTCTGAAGTTCTTCAAAAATTACTTATTTTATCAGAAATGCTAATTTCTTTTCAGAAGAAAGTTGTGAGTCATGGCCCCAAGAAGTTTCCAAACTATGTTTGGGACACCATTTCTTTTATACTCATATCACTACCAGAAGACTTTCTAATTAATGCAATGAATATTGGGGAAAAAAATTTAATTGGAGAAGTATATGACTCATTAAATAGCTTAAAACTTAGAATTTGACTGTCATTTGGTGAAATCAGTAACAATCAAGATATGGTGAGTGTTTAAGAGAGTTTATAGACACTCTGACTTTAAATGAATAGTGTATGAGACTCCTACAGCCTCTTCAATATTGACTAGTTGACCCTATTGACCCTTTGTTGAGCCACTCATTTGGAGCATCTCTTGTATGTCTCAGTCTGACTATTGGACTCCCTAGTTCTGCTACTAGAACAGCATCATTTTGTCAGGTCAAACTGGCACGCAGAGTGTTTTGGAGCTCCAAAAAATGGAGACCACAGGTCACTGAGCTTACACAAGGGATTGTGTGATTGGCTTTTTCCGGCTTTGTTAAAAAGTGTATGTGCAGTAGCGTTTGACTGAAACTTGCTTTCATTATAATCTGTGAAAGAGGTTATGGAGGAGAAACTGATGTTCAAATACTGCCAAATATTGCTTACCACCTATATTTAACAAAAGTACACAATGAATGTGCATTCCAAATTGTCTCTTTCAGTTTGAAACTATATGGATATAAAAGCATATTTCTTGTTAATTAAACACTGTGGTATAATTTTGCTTAGGGAGCTTATCTGGAATATCAGATTTTTCTAAGAGTTTTGAGACCAGGGAAGCTATATCACCTGACAGTATTCCATGATTCTAATTACCTGGGAGGAATCTCATTAAAACTTTTATTTCACACCACATCTGTTTAATGTTTTTAGTGTTTCACATTTTTTAAAACGTTATGCTCTTTTTAAGAAAAATACAGTGTTAACTTTCTTACCTACCCTGATGGTTTATACTTTGTAAGTACCAGTAAACTTCCTAATCAATGATGTAAAATATTTGTAACAACATAACAAATCTACTTTCAGATATCACTCAGGATTGGACACCTGTCTTTAAATATGTCTAAATAAAAAGAACAATATTAAAACACTACACTTTTTTTTTAACTTATCTTTCCAAGCATGTTTTTGGAGATTTAGAATTCTTGAATCATTCCTCAATGCATGGAATGGATTATGTCTTTTGTAATACGTTACATTTGATTAATGTTAATTGCATATTAGGTCCATTCTATTTATTTTATTTCTTTTTTGTCATATTTATTTATTTACTTATTTTTCATTGAAATATAATTGACATATAACGTTATATGAGTTTCAGGTGTGAAACACAGTGATTCAATATGTATATACATCTTTATTTTAATTTATGCACTTATAAGGTATTATAAGTAAATTTCTTTTAAAATGCAGCTTAACCCTAGCATTACTGGGCATTTCCAAAACACTTTCAACAGTAAGTTAGAATTTGTTTGCTTATGACTATCTCCAACTCCATTATGATCTTAAGAGAGTTGTATATAGATGCAAATTGTTATCAATTCACATAGCCAGCATTCATCAGAAACAAGAGCTGAAACCTATTCTTGGTTTTCTCTCTTTGGGCAACAAACTGCTTGATGAAACTGTAAAGGAAGACATCTCAGTCCATAAAGTCCACAAAGATTTGGACCAAACTACAGACCTGTAGAAGAGTGAACAAACCCCAAATTATAGTTTGAAAATATAAATATATAATATATATAATATAAACTCTTTTCATATAACCTACATACTAGTATTAATCTATAGATCTTAATCTGTAATTTAGGATTAACATCAAGAAGTGTGGATCCTTCCTAATTCTGAAAGTGCTGAGAAACAGCACAAGAATTCAAGTTGCAGAAGAGCCAGGTAATATCTAGTTCAAATATTTATAATTAGTGACTAACACAGTGAAGAAAGTAAATGAGTTTAGTTACAACATGAATAAAAATGACCAAAACAATATGAAAAGTTAATTTCCTTAGCCAAAGTCCAGGAATAAAGCAGCTCTAGAGTTGGTTAGCTCATTGGCTAAGTAAGATTGTTAAAAATCCAGGTTTCCCCCACCTTTTTATTCTGCCATACTAAGCATGTTGGATTTCTTCATGGGTTAAAAAGCCTATTTTATTTATAGGCGTCACTTGTAGATGTGTTAATATCAAGTGGAAAAATAATCTGCTTCTTCCCAGATGTCCGTTTTTACAAATTAGTAAATCTTTCTTAGAAACTCCCTAAAATACATTTTCCTCTTTTTTGTCACATGTAGTAGCCTGTAACTAGGTCACATGCCCATTCATAAAATAAGCTTTTTCAAGGAATTTCCATGATTGGCTTACACTTCTCTGAGGGTAAATATCTCAACACAATTAGGGTTTAGGTAATGAGAGGTTGGGGAGAATGTTCCATAGGTAACCATGGGTATCTGCGACAGAATTTAGTAAGTATTTGTGCTCTTATGCAAATATTCAGTCAGCCCTCCAGACACCAGGAATCTACAGCAAATTAGGAACTATATAAATGTTTATATGAGATTTTAAAATAAAGGAGGAAAAAATAATAGTATTTACATATACCGAGAACATCACAGTTTAAGCCAGCTATTTTTTGCATGGAGCAAGGCTAATGTCCCATAATGCTCCTATATTCTACATTCTCTATTTTCCCCTTGAGTGTCTTTGTCATACAAGTGTCTTACTAAGAGAATCAGTTTCTATTTTAAAAATGTAATTCTAAAAACTCGATGTAAAATCTTGCAGATATGAATCCCTTTCAGTTATACCCGGTCCCTATAGTCCTGACAAATCAATTAAATGCATTAATTGTTGGATATGTTCAGCTTTTTTTTGTTTTTACACGGGCCTCTCACTGTTGTGGCCTCTCCCATTGCGGAGCACAGGCTCCGGACGCGCAGGCTCAGCGGCCATGGCTCACGGGCCCAGCCGCTCCGCGGCATGCAGGATCCTCCCGGACCGGGACACGAACCCGCGTCCCCTGCATTGGCAGGTGGACTCTCAACCACTGCACCACCAGGGAAGCCCTGTTCAGCTTTTGAATGGTGTTTCATTCATATGTCTAACCAGAGAATACTCAATACCTCACAATATTTATTGTCATCTGTAGAGGGGCATTGGTATGGGGTGTGATTTCCAGGGTTTGGGAGTTGTTGTTTTCTACTCTGATTTTCTGTAATATATATATATATATATATATATATATATATATATATATATATATATATATATATATATATATATATATATATATATATACACACACATGGTCCCACTGTAGAAAAAGTCATTCATTTTCACCACAATGGAAAATTTTCTTACCTTCTGTGAAAGTTCTCTTCCTCTTCTTGCCCTATCTGAAAGCTGTTTCTACCTTGAGGATACTCTTCCACTGTGATCCTCTCAAGTGATGATTATTTTTATATTCACATCCTTCATATCAGTGGTGCTGAAGTCGTGTAGTTGTTTCTTTTTTCTAACTGACTATTTCAGAACATTGTCCTTCCATACCCCACCCCCAACCAAAAATCAAATAACAACAAAATACACGTTAAAAGTATTTAAGCCCAGGTTTTCAAATTATAACATCTGCTGTCTCTCCTTTTTGCAGTTTTCATTATAAAAAGCATAAATATAACCATACTTTTTGTGTCACAACTTTGCTCATACACTTACATGACTCCCAATGCTTGCAGAAACTCCCAATTCTACAAAACCTCTAGTCAGACGTTTCATCTTCTCCGTAATTTGACCCCAGTCTAACTCTACAATGTTGGTCTGTCAGTAATAACCCTGGAGCAAGTTTATTTTATTTCTCCAAACACATGTAATTATAATATACCTTGTCATTTTTCTGGAATACAGTCCCTGCTCTGCCTAACCAGATTCTGACCATTATTGTATACATAATTTTACTTTGATCTCTTCCATGAAACTCTCTTGATAAAATCAGAACCAAATATTCTAGTTGTACATTTGAACTCCTGTGGCAGTGATACCAATCAGTTATTGCTGGTTATTATTAGTTAACCTCTCTTGCATATTAAAATTTTCAATCACATCATATATTCGGAATGGGAAGAAGTTATCTTTTATTTCTCTTGCCTAAAAGAGTATCCAGAATATATCAAGTATTTAAAAGGTATTCGTTACTGAAATGGAAGTGAAAAAAGTGATTATGTTTGTGTTCAGGTTTTAAATCTTAATAAAATAAAGCTTGGAGTCTGGGTCTTTTGAGCATGAGCCACACATACTCGCTTGGTGCCTGCAATAAATGCTGTACTTTCCGTCACCACAAAAATAAATAAATAGGGCTTCCCTGGTGGCGCAGTGGTTGAGAGTCCACCTGCCGACGCAGGGGACACAGGTTCGTGCCCCGGTCCGGGAAGATCCTACATACCGTGGAGCGGCTAGGCCTGTGAGCCATGGCCCCTGAGCCTGCGCGTCCGGAGCCTGTGCTCCGCAACAGGAGAGGCCACAGCAGTAAGAGGCCCGCGTACCACCAATATATATATATATATATATATATATATAAAGAAAGCTCATAGAACTTTCCAACTATAAGAATCAGAGATTTGTCCTTGGCTAAGCTACCAACTGTCTCCATAGTGTTGAATAAATACTTCCATCTAAGTTTCTTCTCTGCAAAATGAAGTCTATAATCATCTCTGCATACTCCACAACTTAACCAAATGCATCCTTAGAAAATTTAAAAATC
Organism: Stenella coeruleoalba; assembly: GCF_951394435.1. Taxonomy (NCBI): domain Eukaryota; kingdom Metazoa; phylum Chordata; class Mammalia; order Artiodactyla; family Delphinidae; genus Stenella; species Stenella coeruleoalba. Next base: position 15,059,743 of record NC_137151.1, read on the forward strand.
CAGGTTGAAAGAAACAATCTGTTATGTAAGAAAAATTATTATTCAGCTTAAAATTTGACCAAGGGTTAGTCAATGGGTAGATCCAAATATAAATATGACCTTTAAAAATTGTAAAGAATCCTAAAGTAATTACAGGAGGGAACACAACGTACTTTGCTACCAAGTGTCAAAAAGAACATTTGCATTCCTCCCAATTGTGGAGTCTCTGAATAATTTTATTCCATGCCTATCGTTTTCTCTTTGTTTACAAGTCTTCTTTACTAAAAATTCTCAGAGGTAAATTAAAGAAGAATATTGGGGAAAATATATTTTCCTGTGCTCCATTATCTAGGAAAGACAGAGTACATTTGGCATAAAGAAAGGAAAAGAAAGAGAAAGAAAGAAAGAAAGAAAAGATTGATTTTCTGTAAAAGATTTCTTAATAATTTTTTAATGTTTCACTCCCAAAACAAAGATGAATTCCAAAATATCCCAAAGACAGTATTCTCAGTAATAATATGATATTCCTATGGAAAATGTATTATAGTGCAAATTTTAAAAGAAAACACTCTCCAGCTCTTGGTGTTTTAAAAGGAAAAGGCCAGTGACATTTGAGATTTAGGTGCCATAGAGGCCCTATTCGTTGTGTATATAAGTTGGAAAACACTTTCCAACTCTTGGTGTTTTAAAAGGAAAAGGCCAGTGACATTTGAGTTCTAGGTGCGATAGAGGTCCTATTCGTTGTGTATATATGTGGGAGTTTGGTGGGCAAATGTGATTTTCATAGCTATGCTCAATTGGGGTTTGGTGGAAAGGAGACAAAAACAAATAGTACTGAATATCAGACAGTCACAAAAGCAAAGGAAAATGAAACTTCCCTTCCTATTATTTTATTAGAGTGTGTGTTCCAAAAACTGAAAAATAGCATAACGTCTGCTCATGTAATTAAGTAAATGAAGGCAAAGGAAAGCTCAGAGCCTATTTCCTAGAACAGCTAAACATTGTGTTTTTAGGTGACAATAATTAGTGTGGAATTAAGAAAAGGAAGATAGCCAGGCGGATGTATCATTACAGAACTTGACAGAAGTTTAGGATTATTGATTTTGAGCCCCAATAAAGAGTGTTTTGCTTAGGTACATGGACATATGACTAGTATCCAAAAGCTTTACAAGAGAAATTTAAAATTCAAATGCCAAATTGGTCAAACATATATTACATTTCTACCATCTTCAAGAAAATATATTGATCTCTTACGGAAGTTAAAATTGAGAAAGTACAATTTAGAAAAGGTTTCAAAATTTTAAAATTTAGATAATTGTAATCGATTGTGTATAGACTTATTATAATTCCTATAAAACCCCAATAAGATTCTTTTCTAGGGGCTGATATAAATTATTCAAAACCTCATCTGAAAAAGTAAACAAAGCTTATAGATGAAAAATAAAAGTAGATGGCTGACTCTTCCTACCACATAATAAAATATATTTTAAAGCAAAAATAATGAAATTCACACATATTCAGGCAGATCATTGAACTGAAACAGATATCTATGGAATTCACTTCATAGTAGCTCATAACTGGTCATAGATTTGAACAATGTTTACCTTCTTGGCTTGGTACCATGAGATGGCATGATGATCAGTAATACATTTGGACTTGGGGGTTTCAAACAAATAGACTAATAGCCTATGGAGACCTAAGCTATTCATAGGTAGCAGCTTCCTTGTTTATATAAAGCATTAATATATAAAAACAGATTTTCCAGTGAAGATATTATGACTTACCAAACAAGCATGTTAATGGGTGAAGCTAAGCCAGGTGTCTCAATATAGTGAATATGTAAAGACATGAAGAGAGAGATATGAGCAATCATCACTGAAATTTATGGATTGAAGACTTGGTGGTATTGGCAATGCTAATGAGAAGTGAGTCATCAGAGTTGGTCCTCAATGAAGACAGCTATGGAAAAGTCAATGTGAGAAAGGAAGTATTTGGAAATCTTTACTACTTAGACCCTCCTTAAAAGGTTTCCCTTAAGCATTCATGGCTTTGAATATTAAACAGAAACGGATTCAATTCTGCAGAAGACAATCTTCAAGTAGAATTCAGCTACTCATTCAATAGATTCCAAAGGGGCTTGAATTGTTGTGGTGTGCATTGCAACCTGTCTGTGTTCATTTGTTTTGTTTTTGTTTTACTAAATGAGAATATTTCCATATGCGCCAATTCTTCAGTTCTCTTTATTGTTTTACAACTGGTTTGATTGTGCATTTTTTATTGTAATTCAGCAGACCCCAAAATATTTAATATTCTCTTTTTTACTTCCCATTTATTGCTAGAATACTTTATCTTTTCAGCGGAATTAGAAAAATTTGCTAGTGACCCATTTGTCTGCCTGCAATTGTTTAACAGTTGCCTTCCAGTTTTCTAACATCTTTCTGGTTATACTGGATACCTGTGTGTCAGAGAGAGCTCATGGCAAGAAGAGTGTATAAAACAGAACTCAGAGAAACTATTCCATTTCCAAGACTTTGGGCCAACCTCACTATTTCCCGTTCATTAGTGTCACTGACCTTCTCTACTCCAGTTTCTACCTATCTGGACTTCTAATATCTGCCTACTCCTTCCTGCTATAAGTTAACTTTACTGAACCCAGTCTTTTCCCCTTTAAACTAAGTGAAATGCTTAGAGATTGATGTAATCCTCACTCCCTGACCCCCAAAACCTGAAGTCTGGCTTCTGGATTTGTCTTGGTCTAATCTCATTGTCAACTGTTATTTAAATCAACTACAACTACTACTTCTATTAAAATCCCAGAAACATATTATTTTGTGCAAAGCACCATGCTTTAAAAACAATAGCACATTTAATCTCTATATTAACCTTGAAATACAGGTTTTATATCTACACAAATAAGAGGAGAAAACTGTGTCACAAAGATTCAATAACAAGCTTTAAGACATACATAAATAATGGAAGCGGAGTCCTATCATGTATTCCAATTTTAATACTATTCTCAATTTACCACATTTGTAGCCAGCACAATAGGAAATCTCATCAGTTACTCCATGGGCCAAAAAGGAATTACACATATTCTCACTTTGTGGAGTCCTCTAATTACCAAGTTTCCAGACAAAGAAAGCCAACATATTAATGACATGAACAAATTTGAGACAGAAATTAAGGCTTTATGTTAAGCACTGAGCATTTTAACTAAGTGAACAAGAAATTTAAAATTAAAATATATATATACATGTTCATATGCATATTTGTATAGATACATATATGCGTATATGTATATATGTATGTATGTATGTATAGAATTTTACAATTTAGACCCAGTATAGAAACCCCTGTTCATTCCTAAGCTTATAATTTATTGCCTAACTCAATAAATATCCACACTATCTTATGAAGCAAAGTAAGAAAATTAATCAACGGCAAGAAAAGCTTGGAAGAAAAATCTTCAGTTTTCTATTCAGTGAATAACCATTAATCATTCCAATATGAAAGTCATCTTTATAAATATTTAGAATTGAGTTTGCATCTAATTAAAGAGGTTCTTTGGAAACAGTAAATAATGTCATAAATATAAATGAAATTATTCACCTGATAATTTTTTGTATATATACAAAATTTTGGCAAAGTATGCTATTTTTTTATTGAATAAACTATAAAGATAATAGGCTCCAAAGAAACAGTTATTCATTTTAATTGAGGATATCAGAGTTTGAGCCTATTTTATGATAAGTTTTTTATTTAACTTTGTCACCCATTAAACTTGCAAACACATTTTTAAGCATTAATTAGCCAGCTAATTTACCAAATTAACTAAACCTTCTTCCTTTAAAAGTTGTTCATATTTATACTTAAAATAAGAATTATATGTTATATTGGTACAAAATCCCAGAGTTGTTAAATTATCAGGATCTAGAAAGTGCCAAGTATATATTAAAATTTACCTATGCCAGTAACATATTTTTCAAAATTTTTTGAATTCTTCTGTGATGCTTTTCTTTTTTCTGAAATTATTACTTTGCAATTAATATTTTGATAATAGTGTATACAGCCTTTAAGAGGTAGAAATTGAGTCTAAATTTGAAATTACCTATCACAATTATATTCATCTTAAAGATTAAATAAGTGTATCCATTGGACACTGCATTTTGAGTAATGGAGAAAAAAAAATCTTCAGCTTGATTTCAGCATTAGCCTTTCCCAAGCTGTTCAACTTCGAACATGGTTCTTATCCTCACTAGGCCTCCATCTTCTCATCGGCAAAATGAAGATAACTCACACAACAGACGTGGTTGAATAAAAATTAAATGAGATAATATATATGCACACTACTTAAATGTTGCTTAGTACAAGGAAGGCTGTAAGTCATAGTCATTATTACAACATTACCATGATTAACTTTTATTATTTTATGTATAGTTTATCATTACAATTGAATTATTCCTATTTCATTTTTACCAATCATTACACATTGTTTTGCTCGTTGCCTTGAATCCAGTGTGGAACAAGGTAAGATGTAAGATAAATAAATTAACTGTTTTAAATATGTAACATATACTTGAAATACATTTTTTTCTCTATCACTACCAATATCCCATAAAAATCAGCAAATTTCAAATAAAAAGCTAGTTTTTAACAGAATATCAATATGTTTTTGGTTCATTAACTTAGTCAAACACAGGCTAAGTAAATGGCATTGTGTAGCATTACAAACTATACTGACCGTTTTCCCTCTTATATCCCTTCATAATGAATCTTAGGTGGCTAAATATGAAATAAACATTTTTAAAGCTGTTATAAAAATTTTTATTTTAGTTACTTGTATCATGATTCCTTCCACTGACAGAGAATAGAAGTTGACCATTTTAATGACATTTATCTGAATCTATCATCACTTAATATTTTCAAGTCTTACTGAATATTATTTTGTTGGCAGCAATAATATCTGATAGGGTATCCTTTTCTATCGATTTTGTCTCTCTTTTTATTTTTCATATAGTCTATCTTGGCAAAGCTGAATTGTGTAATTGTTCCTGCCTTCCAATAACCCCAAAATTATTATTAATGATCTTGACATTCACAATATTTTTACCTACTACATAATATGAGACAGAGATGGATATGTTAATATTGTCACCAATTTCTTAAGGAGGCTCCATCTGACTGTGGTAATTCAGACAATATTAGAAAAAAGTGTGTACTTTTTGAAATTTCCTAGAATTCAAGCCCTTTCTTTCCCAAGGTAAATGTACATGCATGGCATTTGAGAAGTTTTCACTTGCCACTACATTAAAATATATCTTTCTTCTTAGAACAATATCTGCCTGCTAAAAATCTATCTTCCATGCTAAAATTACGGTTTTCATCCATGTGAATTTTCTCATATTTCACGTTCAGTTCTGTATCTGAAACATTGACCACATGTATTTTTGACTGCCAAGTGATGGGTGATCATAAAATTTGCTCTGGCAATACTACATGTGCATTTTCTATTTCAGGATGATTTACCAATGGAATATAACTAGTTGGTGATTTGCTTTCCTTCACCCATTCTTTCAATGGACTGACCAATATCAATCCCTCTCTCATCCTGAAAACTTCACTTAAACTCCTCTCTGCTTCATTCTCAAGTATGCCTGCAAGAACTTTGAGACTTAGGTAAGAGCTTGTCTTTCACAGCATGGTCATATTTATCTGACATTTCTCTAACCTCTCATCCAAGTCTGTTAGTCGTCTCTCCAATTTGATGCTCTACAACTTGTGTAAATGCAGTTTATTTGTCATATAATAAACATTTAATAGATCCTTGCTTAGTGGATAAATAGAATATAGATTGTTATTGTGTTATAATATGTATTTGTCTCCTAGATAGTTTATATATTGTATCAGAAAAAAAAAACATATGAAATTAATTTTTGTAACCCCTGTACCTAATAAAGTGCTCGGGACACAGTAGGGGCTCCAAAAATGTTATTAAATAAACTGCCTTTGCCTTTTTAGATCATGAAAATAATGCAGAGTAAACCTTTCTCTTTCCCTCTCCAATCCTACAGGCTGTAAATATTTAGGTCTGGGCTTTTGGGGTGATAAAAAATTATGGCCGGGGCCATGGCCACTGAGCCTGTGCGTCCGGAGGCTGTGAACCGCAACGGGAGAGGCCACAACAGTGACAGGCCGGCGTACCACAAAAAAAAAAAAAAAAAAAAAAAAAAAAAGAAGAGGGAGAGAAAAAAGAAGAGGGAGAGACCTTTCTCTCTCTCTCTCTCTCTCTCTCTCTCTCTCTCTCCCTCTCTCCCTCCCTCCCTCTCTCCCTCTCTCTCCCTCTCTCTCTCCCTCTCTCTCTCATCTCCCCGCCATGCCCCGCCCTGCTTGCACACAAAGGACAGGCCAAGTGAGGACACAGCACAATAGCAGGCATCTACAATCCAAAATGTAAAGCCTCACCAGAAGCCAACTCAAAATATCAGTCTGTGGTATTTTGTTATGGCAGCCCCAGAGCAGACTAACACAACCCCTAAGGAAGAGCAAAGTGGGACTCTAACAAATAACATGGCTCTTGTAAGCTATGTTAAAACTATAACATAAATGATGATTCATTAAGCATGTGAAAATAAATATGATAGATAGATGATAGTACCCTATAGTACACCGCACATGTCAACTAATTCCTAATTAGATTAATGACACAAAAGTGAAAAGCGTATCTTGAAGCCTTTACTATGGATATTTGGGGTAGGGAATGATTTTTTGAACACTCAAAAAGTGTAAAATATAAATTAAATATTTAGGATATTATCTACATTGAAATTATTATTTTCATATAAAGTAAGAAAGTAAAACAAATATTCAAAATAATTTCAATATACATAACACAGGGAATTAGTATTCAGGTGATCTGAACAAAACTACAAATCAAAAGAAAAATATTAAAAACATATTAGAAAAAAAAGATAAGCAAATGAATGAGAAACATATATTGCAGGTTAGATGGCTCTCTTAGTTTGATTTGACCAGGTTTAGCAACAAAAGCAACTGGAAAAGACATGGAAGGTGTTTTTCACTGACGTCGAGATGGCTAAGCTGCCCTTTTCAGCCTACCCAGATACTTGGAGCCACCTAAAAGCTGGAGTATACAGACTATTTACACTAAATTTTAAAAGTCTATGAATACAAAATATTGCCAAGAATGTAAAATATAAGAATAATTACAGGGCTTCCCTGGTGGCACAGTGGTTGAGAGTCCGCCTGCCGATGCAGTGGACACGGGTTCGTGCCCCGGTCTGGAAGATCCCACATGCCGCGGAGCGGCTGGGCCTGTGAGCCATGGCTGCTGAGCCTGTGCGTCCGGAGCCTGTGCTCGGCAACAGGAGAGGCCACAACAGTGAGAGGCCCACGTACCAAAAAAAAAAAAAAAAAATTTGGCAATATATCAGAAATTCCACTCAGATATATTTTAAAAACTAGCCTATATTCACAAGTACGTAATTATAGGAATATTTATTGTTGCACAGTTCAAGAAATTGGAAACAACATAAGTGAATTTCAAAAATAAAATGGATATTTAATTTTAATTTATGGAACACTAATTCAGCAAATGAACCAGACTCTCTCTTCCTTTCTCTCTCTCTCTCTCTCTCTCTCTCTCTCTATATATATATATATATTTGTTTGCATTATTTTTGAAACATATATATACATATATGTATGCATACATATGTATATGTATATATATATTTCAAACATAATGCAAACAAATCAGCATAAATATACAATTATAAAATGTGTATGCACATGTGCACATAATAGAAAATAGAAAATATACATGTGGTATAAAGCATAAATTATTTGTAGTGTTTTCCTCTGAGAAGGGAGGCATCAAAACTATAATTAGGATCTGAAAAAAATTACAGTCATGTTAGAATGTACTCCAACATGATGGTGTTATGTTGAAATTCATTATTTCATTAAAAAATTTTGTCCTCTTTTTGATGTATTTCTTTAAATAATTTTAAAATAAAAGGATAAGAGGAAACATAAATGTACTAACATCTGGTTTATAGATTAAATTTCATGAAAGGAGGATACCACTTATCAAATCTTAAGATTTTCTTTTTATATGTTACATATAAAAGCACAGTCTAATCTAGAAATTAGATTTAATATATATGATATATGTATGTATGTATATAGATAAAGATTATATGTATAACTCATTATCAATGTATATGTGTGTATTTGTATTAGTTCTTACTAGTTTTAATTTTTATCTCATAGAGCTATGTCCTAACAAAATGTCTTACAGCAAGTTATTTTCTCCAGGGATTCGCCCTGAGAGGGCTGCATGCATCCTTCTGTTGTGGTGGGCTGACTATATGTGCGGTCTGCTAGGCTTGGTCGGGCCCTTGTCTGGTTGGTTGCCAGACCCTGCCTTGTATTGATGCTGCTGCTTGCTCTTTAGTGGGGCCTGGTGACAAGGCAGCTGGTTGTGGAACCCTAAGGATCCCCACAGGGTTAGTGTTGGCTCACTGGTGGGCAGAGTCAGGGTCCCAAAGACTCTGGGGCTTTTGTCCACTGACTGGCAGCTGAAGCCAGATCCTGGGGTTGAAGCCAGACTACTGGCAGGCAGAGCTGGTTCCTGGAGCCAGACTGCAGGGTCAGGGACCCCAGAGCTCTTTCAGATCATTGGTGGGGGGGCAGCGGTTCCTGACACAGTTGGGTATGGGGTCCAGGGTGTCCTGCAGATTGCACTGACCTGCTAGTGGGCAGGGCCAGGGCCCAGCTGGTCCCAGGATAGGTTTTGGCCTATTGTTGCTGGACTCGGTCTGCAGGCTATGGGATCATGGTTTTCTTGCTTCTGGTGTCTGCCCCCTCGTGGATGAGGCTGGTTTAGAGGTTTGTGCAGGCTTCCTGGCAGGAGGGGCTGGTGCCTGCCCTCTGGTGGGTGGGACTGGGTCTTCATCCTCTGGTAGGCAGGGGGGAGTCTAGGGGTGTGTTTAGAGGTGGCTGTGAGCTCTTTAGTCTTTAGGCAGCCTGTCTGCTGATGGGTGGGGCTGTGAACCCACCCAGTTAGTTGTTTGACCTGAGACATCCCAGCACTGGCACCTGAAGGCTGTTGCATGGGGCCAGGTCTTGACACTAAGGAGCCAAGATATCAGCCACCAACAGCTGTGCTCACATGGTTGAATGCTCCCAAATATGTCTGTCACCAGTGTCCATGTCCCCAGGGTTAGCCAAAGCTGTCCGCCATCTCCCCCAGAGACTCTCCAAGACCAGTAGGTAGGTCTGGCCTAGGATACTATCAAATTACTGATTTTGCTCTGGGGACCAGTACATGTGAGATTTTGTGTACACCCTTTAAGAGTGAAGTCTCTATTTCCCCCAGTTCTGTGGTGCTCCTGCAATTAAGACCTGCTGATAAATGCTCTGGGGGCTTATCTTCCTGGGGCTGTACCCCAGGCTGGGGAGTCTGACATGGGGCTCAGAGCTCTCACTTCTGTGGAGAATCTCTATAATATTATTATTTTCCAGTTTGTGGGTTGCCCACCCATGAGGTATGGGATTTGATTATATCGTGAGTCCGCCCCTCCTACCCATCTCATTGTGGTTTCTTCTCTATGTCTTTAGTTATAGAAGATCTTTTCTGGTAGGTTCCAGTTTTTTTCATCGATGGTTGTTCTGCAGATAGTTGTGATTTTGGTGTGCTCGTGAGAGGAGGAGAACTCAGTGTATTTCTACTCCATCATCTTGGCCACTCTCCCCTTTCCCCCAAAATGATAGAAAGTATCTATCATAATTCTTAAGGAAAAATGACCTATCAGAATCTTCCAGTGACTTTCAGAATGCATTCATTTCTGTTAATCTAACATTACAAGGCTGTGCAGTACATTTGACCTAATTAGATGTTGAATGTGAAATATCTATTCCCATTTCTGGCAACAAGCCATTCACTTGAATTGCTTTTCCTCATCACTTTCCCTTGAGCTATGTGAATTGATTCCATTGAGTTTCCTTCCCAATATGGAGTCTCTCTAAACTCATCTGTCTATGGGTTTTATTTGCACTGGAGTACGATGGAGCATTGTATAGGTGATATTTGGTGGAAGATGAGAAAATGAAGTCATCCATCCAGGTGGTATCCGAAAAGTGCAAGGCAAACCTGACTCCTATTCACAGTGAGACACTCCCTTCAATTATGGGGGTCCTATAATGAATAGCTTCTGACTTGTAGAAGGAAGATTGAGGTCTCCAATACAGTCCATAAGCCTTCACATATGGGGATGAAAACAAACTTGCTAACACAAATTCAAAAGAAACATAAGTTTTGGAAAATATTCAGAAGTTACTGAAAAAAATTACTATCTTGTGCAGTGCAAATGACAAGAAATGTATTTTCTGAATGTGTCTCTGTGTGTGTGTTTCAAAAATATTTCTCTATTGACAGCTTGTGTTGTTAAGGGATATCTTATGTTTTGCTCTGGTTTTGGTTTTCTTGGTATCACAGCAGCTTTTATCATAACACCACTTCACACCAATCACTTTGAAACTGAGAACTCTAATTCCAGCTTGTCAAGAATGAAGAGATGAAATGTAAGGAAACTACCCAACAAGAGACAGATATCTGTGCACTAAGAAATGATATTCACTACTCCCACTGTGAATCAGACTATAAAATTACTGCTGTCTTGGCAGTGATTGGTGGTTGAGGCATTTTTTCCTACAAAGGGATCTCAGATAAACATCTTTAATAACACTCATGTCTCCTTATTGGCTGGTATCTATTATGCTGTGACTCTAGGATTTAATGTTACACAAATGCATACATATAATATCTAAATTTCAGTTTTTATAACTGTCTCCTCTTCTGTTTCTTTGTACTATAATGCTACCATGTATATTGCCTTGCAACTATAATTTAAATAACAAGGCAGTATATCTACTGTAGACTACTTCATATAACTGCCCAGAGTTAGAGACTTGAAGGGGGCCCAACTAGAACTGTGTGCTTGACCAACTTGATTTGCTATATATACTTTCTCAATAAGAGGTGTTTTCATTTGTGAGAGACATTCAAATAGTGCCCTTTAAGTGTAAAATATCCCTTAAGTGAAAAATACATAACTCTTTGATCAGTCACTTCCCCTTGGTGTTTATGATAGTTAATTTTATGTCAGCTTGACTGGGCCATGGGGTGCCCAGATACTTGGTCAAACATTATTCTGGTGTTTCTATGAGGCTATTTTTGGATGAGATTAACATATAAATTAATAGATGGACTAAAGTAGACTGTCCTCCATAATATGGGTGAACCTTGTCCAATCAGCTGTAGGCCTAAATAGAATAAAAAGATTGACCTTCTGAATAAAAGAAAATTCTTCTCTGGTGGTCTTCCATCTAGGACAGACTTTTTCCTGCCTGCAGATTCAATCTGAAATATCAGCTCAGCTCTTCATGGGTCTCAAGCCTGCTAGTTTTCAGACTGGAACTACACCCTCTGCTCTCTATTGCGTCTCCAGCTTGTTGACTTACCCCGTAGATCTCAAGACTTCCCAGCCTCCACAGTCACATGAGCTAATTCCTTATGATAAATTTCTTTGTCTCTCTTTATATGTACATCCAATTGGTTCTGTTTGTCTGAAGAGCCGTAACTAATACTAATATAGTGTGAAGAGTTTACCAATTTATTTTTCAAGGAGGAAAAATGTCAAAATTTTGAGTAATAAATTGAGAGTACTATATTCATGCTGAGGTCAAGATAGAGAAACTCAGAAGAAACATACAAAACAGATCAGATGATATATTCCAAATTATTCTTTCTTTTTAAACCCTATCAGGTAATGATGAATAAGAAATTTGAGATGAAATTAACTATTTTGTCTTATCTCTCTATTTTAAATTTTTAAGCAATCAATTACTTGTTTTCCAAGGAAATTTTTCATAAATAAAATAAGAAATAAAATAAAAAATAAAATAAAGTTTATATTTCTTAATCCCATACCCCTGTCTTGCTCCTCCCCCTCCCCTTTCCTCAATGGTAGCCACTAGGTTTTTTCTGTACATCAGTGAGTCTATTTCTGTTTTGTTGTATACATTTGTTTGTTTTATTTTTTAGTAAAAATATTTACTGAATACTGTCTAACTTTCTTCCCTTCATTGATCAGCAATTTTATTGTCATCTGCACACTACCAGAGTATCTATTCTTCCAATTCTCTCTTCTAAAAGGCTTGAGTCGTTACTGAATGAAGTACAGTTGATCAGTTACACCAGGATTTATTTTATCTTTGGATGATTCAAAGCAGTCCTCTTGCTCCTTCTGTTTTCTTGTGCTTGTCAGGCTTTTGAAATTTTCTATTACTATGTCTCCACAAGAGAAAATAGAAAATCCAAAAGCTTAAATGAAATGTTTGATAGAAGCTAAAATTTAAAATACTAGAGAAAATCCAATTTTGGGATTATCTGAAAATTTCATTTTTCTACAAAAGCCAGGTTCCTCACCAATACAGATAGTCATTTCCCTCCTATACTCAAAAATAAGCTTTTCAAAATGGCAAATATAAAGTAAGTAATACATAATATCAATATATATTTTTTCTGGCATGTTAGAAATGATCATGATAAAATCCTTAAAACTTTTCATTATCTTGGTTTGTTCCTTGAAAAATATTTTTAAAAAGCTAAAGAAAAATGCCTTTAGAGTACTTACAATATATAGTTTCCAAATACAGATTTTACTTAGTTATTTTTCTTCATAGTTTTAGATTTGGCAAGAAAAGAATGTTTGTCTTTATATTTCTGTCTTGATTAGAAATAACTGTATTCTACTCAATACCAACAAGAGCTAGACATGAGGTTGGCTAGAAGAGTCTGCAGAAACTGATTCAACTACAGAAAGCCAAAAGTCAAGGGGAAAACCATGTGTGTAGGGCTCATGCTTAAAATTAGGTCATATTTTGTTATGGTTCAGTTCAGCAGAGGGTACTCGTGGTGGAAGAAAGAACACTAATCTTGTAGACAAAACACAGCAGTCCACAACGTTCCAGAGCTGAGCATATTCTAATTTAAACAAGAAAATTATCTAGGTTTGTGTTATGAATGTGGATAAATGCAGAGGTCAAAAGCAGAAAGGTTGATATAACCTACAGATTTGGGGGGTTTGGTTTTGGTTTGGTTTTTAAAAACCTTTTGTTAAATACCTACTGGAAATCAAGTTGGAGTGCAAAATGGCATGCAGTACTTAGGGTATTTCAGCCCCAGGCCAGAAAGCTAGGGTTAAGTGTGAACGTCAAGTGTAATGGCAAACTTGAGTACTGAGTAGGGAGCCTGAATCTGAACTCAATCCTTCAAATGAAGGTTTAATTGTTAAGAATGAAAAATATTTTGTTTAGAGGGTCTCCAGTGGCATATCAAGAGCAGGATCAGGGAAATGTCTGCTCTGAGTACAGATGATAAAAAGATTTATTGTCTGTAGAGAATATCAAATGAATAACAAAACTAACTAAAAGTCAGTCTGATTTTATTATCACCGTACACTGGCAGTATCAGTGATATAGTACTCTTTCTTGCTGGGCCGACCACTCCTACTGACAATTCCCCCCACCTACCACCTTTGTATGTTTCTTGGTCTATGAGTGCCTAGAACTTCTCTCTGATCAACATTAGATCTTAGCCCTGTATCCAGATAAATTTATTCTAACATTCTTTGGAATGGGAGAACTGAAGTGCCCTATATATTTCAGATGCCTTGCTTTGGATGTAGGCAAAATACAGATTTCAATGCCTTGAGCAATAAGAGGTTACAGATAGAATGACCTGACATTGTTTTGAAGGTTGAAGGAAAACCAAGAAAAAATATCTTCCTTGTGAATTTTTTTTAAGTAAGCGAGCAATAAACTTTTATTGTGTCAAGCAGCTGAGATTTGGGGATTGTTTGTTACAGCAGCTAATGATTCACTCTAGACTAATATATTCTTGAGTATTGTGAATGGAAGTGCTTCTGCCAAAAATGGGTAAGCTTTTTTTTAAACTTATTTTAGTGAAGTAGAGTTGATTTACAAATGTTGTGTTAACTTCTACTGTACAGCAAAATGACTCAGTTATACACATATATACATTCTTTTTCATATTCTTTTCTATTATGTCTTATCACAGGATATTGAATAAAGTTCCCTGTGCTATACAGTAGGACCCTGTTGTTTATCAATCCTATATATAATAGTTTGCTTGTTCTAATCCCAAGTTCCCAATCCATTCCTCCCCACCCCACCTCCCCCTTGGCAACCACATGTATGTTCTCTATGTCTGTGAGTCTTTTTCTGTTTCGTAGATAAGTTCATTTGTGTCATATTTTAAATTCCACGTATAAGTGATATCATATGATATTTGTCTTTCTCTGTGTAACTTACTTCACTTAGTATGATAATCTCTAGGTCCATCCATATTGCTGCATGAGTAACCTTTTTTGTTTACTTGTGTGTGTGTGTGTGTGTGTGTGTGTGAATAAGTAATAAATATTTACTGTGTGCCCTGTGACTTTTTTAACCAAATAGAGAAACCGCAACACATTACCAAATTCCCTCCACAAGTCAAAATGCACCTAAAAGTTCCACCCCTACTTGCTTTTGTTTATAGGGATGGGGGAGAGTTTGACTCAGTTTTCAAGACATAGCCAAGAATAATGGTTGAGAGTACAGATTCTGAAACAGCCTACTTGCAGCTGAATACTGGCTGAGCTAGCCTGCAAGAGCAGGGTTGTCTAAACTCAAGGCCCATCCTCTTTCCTTCTCCTTTCAAATATAAAATTCTAGTCAGTAGAATTTCAGGAGTGCTTGAATGTTAAGTAAGTACAATTTTTCAGCAGAGGAACAATGATATAAACCAATTATGAAGAGCAATGTCTTCTGAAAGAACTAAACTTTTTTATGTGGCTCAGGTTCAGTGAGTAGTACGAATGAAATCAGTTGAAATATGATGATACATAGCTGTAGGACTTCTATAAATACTTTAGACTTCACAATTTACTGTTAAAATTCATCTAATTTTCATCTCAAAGCTCTTGCAAATGCATAGCTGACTGAATCAGTCAGTTGCTAAGTCTCACTTTGGAATTCAATAGTACATTTGCAATTATATCAATGCAAATTTCCTGAAAAATGAATTTTTTACTAAGGAAAGCACAGACTATTCTTGTGTTTTCTTAATATTTACATAAACATGCTCATGTATCTATATGCATTGAAAATTTCAATCAAGCTTTACTTTATACTTTTAAAAACTGTTTCTTTGTGGGACTGACATATGCACACTACTATATATAAAATAGATAACTAATAAGGACCTACTCTATATCACAGAGAACTCTACTCAATACTCTGTAATGACTCTATATCACAGAGAACTCTACTCAATACTCTGTAATGACCAGGAAAAGAATCTAAAACAGAGTGGATATATATACGTATAACTGATTCACTTTGCTGTACAGCAGAAACTAACAGAACATTGTAAATCAACTGTGTGCCAATAAAAATTAATTAAAAAAATAAAAATTGTCATTTTATATTAATGAAAAAATGATGAATTGACAGTCATTTTACTGTTCAGTTGTAAACTATCGGACAGGAAGCATCTGAAGTAGAGGAAGATCAAAATGTTTTATATTTTTTTGTGTTATCCAAAGTTTGCCAATGTCAGCAAATAAATTAGGAAAGAGCTAACAGGCCATTAATTTTCATAGTTTGTTCCAATCAATCTAATAGGGCTAGCTTCTTTAATTCCTTTCCATCAGAATTTCAACAACACATTATGATTGTTCTTATCATTATCATAATACCAGATCAATTAGTAGACTTCAATGTTTTTATTACAGATTTTGATTATAGAGAATAAATCACAGTATTTTAAATAAAATATAACTCCTTCACACCTTCACAAAGGAAGTTTCTGTTAGTTTTTCAACCAAAATCTTAACTGAGACGTGTGTTTTGCTATACCATTTGCCTTTTTTTTTTAATTTTATCTTTTAACTTTATTTATTTTATTTATATTTGGCTCTGTTGGGTCTTCATTGCTGTGTGCGGGCTTTCTCTAGTTGCGGCGAGTGGAGGCTACTCTTCATTGCGGTGCACAGGCTTCTCATTGCAGTGGCTTCTCTTGTTGCGGAGCACAGGGTCTAGGTGCGCTGGCTTCAGTAGTTGTAGTACGTGGGCTTCATTAGTTGTGGCCCACGGGCTTAGTTCCTCTGCGGCATGTGGGATCTTCCCGGACCAGGGCTCGAACCCATGTCCCCTGCATTGGCAGGCAGATTCTTAACCACTGTGCCACCAGGGAAGCCCCATTTGCCTATTATTTAAATTCCAAACACAAAATTAGTGTTACTTTCTCTCTGCCCTCACTAAATTAATGACCTGAAACAAAATTTTAAATGATCACTTAAAAGGAGTAAGTAACCAATAAACCAAGATGAATTGTTTCTACTTGTTAGTCAAAATTCAGTGTTCAACCAACCATCTAGCCAGGAGGGTGAGGAGTAGAAACAACAAAATTCAAAACAAGAGGTTGTTAATTTGACCCACTGGCTTATCCATTAGGGACTGAAGGCACAGTGCCCATGAAAATTGTAGGGACCCACAGAAATGACTCAATTTTAATTTCTTTTAAAATCAGAAGAAAAGATAAATAGTATAATAATAATAATGAAGATATAATAGTAATTTGAGCCTGGATTATATTCATTGTTATACCAATACAATTGTAAAATATAATTTTTAATATTTTTTATAGAAAAAGGGGCCCATGAAGGCAAAAATGCCTAGTTTCATAATAGTCATAACTTAGCCCTTCTACTGGTTATAAATATTAAGCAATTTTTTCAATGAAGAAATAATTAAAGTTAAATAAATTTGAGCTCTCTTTACAAAGTACTGGGTTGCCAATACTAGGCTGTAAACATTTAACTATCTCAAGATTTAATTTATACTAGTCAGCTTTATGTAAATTAGTCTTTATACTTATACTAAAGAAACCTGAATTCCCTTAAAATTGTACTAATGTTTTCAGAAATGGTCTTTGATAGTTCTGAAATCAAATTCTTAGGCAGCACATTTTATCACTGGAAAAGGCAAAAACAAACAAACTAAAATAGTGCTAAGCAAAGCATTGTTTTCTAATTTATGTCTCATAAACACTGATGTTTGTGTGAGGGCATTTATTAGAACATAATGTTGAAATGTTGCAGTCTATCTCAAGGAAACTTTTTAGTGCAATATCAACAAATGAATATTAAATTGCAAGCATGGATTAATGACAAGGAACGATCATAAATAAAAGCACAGTAGTAGTAGGCAAGAAATAACTCAGGCAGATTTAAACAACCATCCTGAAAATAACTTTTTTCTGTGCAGCCTAGAGAAAATCTTTTGAAACTAGACATTCATACAACTATCATTTATTAAGTACTATATATATTGGCTAGCTAGCATTCCAACTAAACAATAAAAATACTTCTCTAACAAGAGACGTCTCATTTATATTAAAGAGGCTAGCCCACCTTTTTCAGTTAACTTACAAAAAGTATAATCAAATTGCCAATTTTGGTGTTTGGCTCTACAAATCACAGTGATAGTTTTAATTCATAAATATTAAAAGTAATAAAGGAATTGCTACATTTGGTAAATAAAATCTCCCTTTCCACATTATAAACTCATCAATTTTACATTTTAAATACAACATTACATCTATTAGTACAAAGATCCGTGTTTAATAAATGAAATAATTTACTTTTTGCTTCGGGGAATACCTGCCATTGTGAGTCAATTCAAGTTCAAAGATGTTACAGTTTTGGTGAGAGATGGTGCATTTCTGACAATTCAATTACTTTGTATGTGTGGCTCTTTTGTTTTCACCGACGAAGTTAAAGATTCAAAAGGGAAGTAGGAAAAGAACTTAGTATAACTAAGTGCCATTCAAATAACTTGCCTGAATGCTTACTACTTACTAGTACCTCAAGCAGAGACTTGACATAAGTTTATGCTGCTGTCACGACTGTATTTCAAAGCAATCATCGTGGAGTTTGTGTGGAGAATGGTTTGGATCAAATAAAACCAGGGCCTTAAAAAGTGTATTGGTACTAGTAGTGAAGAATAAGATAAACTTGATAGAGATTTTAGAAGTATAATTTTTAAAATCATTGAGTGGATTGATTAGATTTGGAAGCAAGGGTAAAAGGCAGATTCAACATGGACTAGCAAATTTTTTGCTGCTTTAATTAATAGTTGATTGCTACTAACTAGCATAGTGATTACAAAAAGTAACACATTTTGGGTGGGCCAGTAAGACATGATGATTTCTGGATTCACATTTTGAGTTTGATACATATGCAATAAGTAGTTGGCTCTATCATTCTAGAACTAATTCAGGGGAATAAATCGTGATTAAAAAAAAGATACACACAGTCTTGCAACTACAAATGTGAATGAAATCACACATATGGGATGAGAATCAGGGAGGAACACCAACATTTGGAACAAAGAAATAAGAGGAAACAATAAATGAGATTATAAAGTGCTGCTACCGGGGAGTTGAACTCAATACTAACTACTCCTAAAAAAGGAGTTTTCAGAAGAATACAATTGTCAAAAATTATAATAATGAAAGGAATCCATACGATTTTGTAAGAAACTGAGTACGGATACTCTTTGCCACAGTGGTTTTGTTAAGTGTTGATCTAGCAAAAACTAGTTTGCCATGGGTTGAGAAATTTATGGAAAAAGAGAAGGTAGAAACTCAAAAAAGCAAAAGTCAGCTCTACAT
The DNA here is from genome assembly GCF_951394435.1 of Stenella coeruleoalba. Classification (NCBI taxonomy): domain Eukaryota; kingdom Metazoa; phylum Chordata; class Mammalia; order Artiodactyla; family Delphinidae; genus Stenella; species Stenella coeruleoalba. The sequence continues at coordinate 15,078,545 of NC_137151.1, forward strand.
AGAAAAACAATGTAATAAAATTAGCAAATACAACAGATTTACTATCTTTCAGGCATCATTTTAAGGGTTTTTACGTATATAACCCAATTTAGTTTCACAGTAAACTTATGACGTAAATACCTCTATTATTCCCAGTTTGCAGATTAAAAAAAGAAGAAAGAAAGAAAAATGGAGGCACAGAGATGTTAAATAAACTTGTCCGTAATTACACAACTAAAAGTAGTAGATCTCTCATTTGAATAAGCACACAAAGATCATTAGTGGTTCCTGGTTAGGTAAGCCTAATAAGAAGAGAACGTTTCCCAGACCTCTGCCTAATCACTAATCACTAATCACCTACTAATCACTAATTAATAGATTTATTCATGCTATCTGGGGTAATCACACAAAATTCTCCCTTTGCTGGCTGTGAGATTCCAGTCATTAAGATCTGACCTCAGTTTCCCAAGATATCACTTCTACTTTTTTGGCAAGATGAGCCTATGACCTAAATGACAGTGAATTTTGTCTCCCATGAACTCATGCCAATTTTCTATCCCCAGAATATGTTTATTATTCCAAATCCAGCTGAAATTGAGTATGGTTATGCCTTGTTCACATTCCTTGGTTTCTAGGAACCATGACAATTTTTGCCTGAAATCTTTATGGCCTTGACCTGACCAAAGGATTGGAAACCCTTGATAGTAAGACATTCTACCTAACAAGCTGCTTGTCATACCCTTCATAGTGTATAAGGCATTGCAGACAAAGAAAAATTCTCAAATAATATCATGTTAGTTTCAAATATATCAACCAAATAGCACATTGTAAGTATTCCCCTTTGTTTTTTTTTTCCAGGATTTAAGAAAAAATTTCCTTGTCTGTACATTGAAGTTGCCATTCAGACTAATTAAATACCTCAGAATCACCCTTTTTGTTCACCACAAATTGCAAAGCAAGCAAGAAGGCAAGTTGCATTAAGAGTGACAGTCGTATTGTTTAGATAAGTAATAGAATATATTTTACATAAGAAAGAATAATAACAAAGGGGGCAGTAAACGGGAGATTTCAAAATGGATTAAAGACAGAACAGAATAGATGTCTTTTCTTTCCCTTCTGTGAGGCACCAGCCTTCTCATATTAAATGCTAAAGGTTATGTAAACAATGAAATGGAAAGCAAAAGCAAGATATTATCAGTTAGATGCTTTTCAACAGACGTCAATGAACTGGGTTATTTTAACATTAAATTTTTTTTTCAATAAAACCACATCTCATCCATGGGAAACTACAGGGAAGTCATCATAGACTTTTTATGCCTTGCCATATTTGTAGTGATAAAAAAAAAAGGTAAGTCAACAGTTTAGAATGAAAAAAGATAATCTGGATAAACTAGATCAGAAAGATAAACTGTCTAGGTCAAATAAGGCATCACTTACACCTCTTTATTTAGTGATTTTCTCAACGATAAGCAAGAAAGTGTTCATTAAACTATCATTTTTACCAGATTAGTATATTCAGCTCTCAGTCAATAGCTTCCAGGAATGAACTGACTTGATATTTTCCTTGCTGCCTTATCTGCCTGAGTTTACAGAGTACTGAAAACCCTCGCTGACACATTCAGATAATTTACCAAAAGATAAAAACCACAAATCAAATATAGCTTGCCATAGGAAGCCAGCTAGGTCACAAAGGGCATTTGTCTTTTGCTAGAAAAGATTTTGCACTTGTGAACATAAATTTATACTAATGTTTACTGAAACAGACACTCCCAGACACACTATTATTTGGAGGATAAGTATACCCTCTGTACTGTCTATATTGGAGAACTGTTCTGTGGTTTATGATGAGGAAATTCATATCACCTGACCATTGATAGATCACTAGAATATTTTTTTCTGCAGTTCAAAGTTTTAGGGGACATGCTTAAGATGATATAATGTCCTAAACATCAATAATAATATGTTTTTCAAATATCTAGTCATTAAGACTAAGTCAGCTTAGGATTTGGCATCTTTTAATTGTAATGCAAATGAGAAGACAAAAAAATGAAAAGATTCAATAATGAACTCCTGTACTGTGATCACCCAACAGAGTCAAAGTGCTATTGTTCAAGAAATAACAATTCAAATATGTAGTATTTTTTAAGGAATTAACTACTAATGATAAGGAGGAGTTGAGGGCCTCAGGCAGAGTAGAGGACAGTTAACTTCAGATGGTCATTAATCCCCAGGAAATCTTTTGTGCTTGTTATTGCCTCTAAATATCGAAATGGGAAATAATGCAGTGATATGAGTCCTTTTTATTGCAAAACTGATAGTTATAATAGCAATTACAAAATTCCTATAGAGTTTTGTCCATGGTTAACTCACTTAAGTGGGTTAATTACCTAACCTTACTCATGCCCCTCATAAAATATATACAAAACCTGAAAAATCAACAACCACTAAAGTTCTGCCTGGCTGTTTATGGGACATAAATAATAATAGGGATAAAGTAAGCAGAGGTTTACTGAACATTTCGTAAATTGTGATTACATCCAAATGTTGACCACTCTCATATGCACAACCTTGGGCAAATTACCCCTTGAATTTAGTTTCTTCAACCATATAATGGCATAAATACTAAAGATAATATAGCAAGGTGGTACAGATTTACTAGGTCTATATATATAAAGTGTTTAGCTGAAAACATTGTACATATTTAAGACTCAATAAATGTTATCTCAGTCCCTCTAGCTCCATAATCACTTGGAACTTGATTGGGTTTCTAGGTGCAATGAGTGAAATGATAGCAAATGTGCTCAATACCAAGAAAGAGACACCAACATATATCAAAATGTGCTCCAAGGGGAAAAAAAGTCACTCCTAAAAAAAGCACCTTGTGGCCATGAAATTTATGAATTAGACTATCAGATATTATCTATCTATCACCACCTCCCATATGGTATATTCATAATGCACAGTAGCATATTAAAGAACCTGAGATATCCTGTATTTAAAAAGACTATTTAATTTTTAGAGTTGTTCTCTATGAATATCTTTTGAGGAAGTTTTCAAGGAATGGACCTTGAGAAGTACAGGCTTACAATTTGCTGAAGAGTTAGTTGATTGTATGTATTCTATTAATAAAAATGATCTTGAGCTGTACAGGACCTGAAGCCTGTTTGTGTACATTGTCACATTTAATCAAAGTTAACACATGAGAGGATCATTTGGGCATGAATTGTAACAGCAACAGAAAGTCTGAACAGCTAGAGAAAGCTACATGAAGGAGAACACAGGTGGTCTCAGAGTCCACACAGGGTTTAAAAAAGTTATCAAGCATCATTGCTTGAGACAATAGAAGGACAAAGGTGCAAGTCATGGTAATGTGGCCAAACCTAAAAGAGTTATATCAGAAACAGAATCTGCTAGACTTCATTTAACTCTGCCTTCCATGGTAGGGTTGTAACTTACTCTCTAGAATATCTCAGAATGCTTTGATCCCCAGCCCTGTTGGGCAAAATAAAACTTGTTAGTTTTAACATATAGATATATACTGTGCCTTTTCCTGTCCAAACTTTATTCAGGAGAAATGCATGATTTGGGGAGAATTTTTACAACCTTTTGACTGAGAACATTATCTTTTATTAAGAATGCTGCCCACTCAATACAGGTGCTAACTTACTAAAATTCATCCTTGAAACCTCATGTTGACACCTTACAGTAGAAACTTAGGGCTTTGAACATGAAAGACTTCCACAGTAGCTCTTTCCTTCTTACATTTCTTAACCCTTCCTTAACACTCTCCCCTCCACATACACACATTAACCTCTGGGTGGTTTCCCTAAACTATCAGGAGTAAGTTGATAGGTTAGCGTAGGGCCCAATTTCAGTTGTACTTCAAAAAAGATAAGAAAAGAAATTTGGCAATATTCATAAGGTGATACTCTTTACTATTTGTCCTATGAAATGTACATGATGGGACCATGGTCTTGGCAAAGGAAAGGAATCAGTGAAAGGTCATTATAAAGATTCCCTGCAGGAATTCCTATGAGCTATTTGGAAGACTATGAAAGAAGAGATGTCTAAGCAACAGAGACCTCTGCCTCCCATGGGCTAAGATTCAGTTCACAATTATGAGATCACCTTTTCTCTTTGGCATGATGGAACCTAGGTTCATGCAAGACAACCCTCAGAAGTAGTCCAACCAAAGAATGGATAACATGGTTAAATATGGAGAAGTGGTAGATAATCCATTTCTTTTACTCAACCAAGAGAGTCACCTAAAAAGATGTTTAATACCAGCCCAATGTGGTTCCAGTCCAACTTCATTCACTATACTTTAGATAGATGTATCAATTTTCTAGAAACTTTTAAAGCAAATTCCTTAATTCTAGGACCAGAAATAATAAAAGAGGAAAGTGATGAATTGGTTTCATTGTAATGGAAATATTGAGTGTCTTGACCAAGACGTCCTTTTTTAAATTCCACTATCATGTCAGAAACAAATCTTGTGGGGCTTCCCTGGTGACGCAGTGGTTGAGAGTCCGCCTGCTGATGCAGGGGACACGGGTTTGTGCCCCGGTCCGGGAGGATCCCACATGCCGCAGAGCGGTTGGGCCCATGAGCCATGGCCACTGGGCCTGTGCGTCCGGAGCCTGTGCTCCGCAACAGGAGAGGCCACAACAGTGAGAGGCCTGCGTACTGCAAAAACAAACAAACAAACAAACAAACAAAAAGAAACAAATCTTGTGAGTCACTATTGAGAAAAGAATTGTTCTCACTTTGTTATAAATCAGAAATGAACACACCATTGTAAAACAATTATACTCCAATAAAGATTAAAAAAAAAAAGAGTTGTTCAAGTTGTTGAATGAATCTTGGTATTTTGGTATCTCCAGAAATTTTAAATATCATCCCTTATCCAAAGATAAGAAGCAAATTTACTCTAATGCAAGTCCAGTGACTCTAGGTACAATACATGGATACTCTTTGACAATAAACCCATCTCCTTGGCCCTCTATAATCATCACTCTCATCTCACGGGCATTTTCTGTAACGGGATATATATTTCCAAGATTCCATAATTTTTTAGTAGTAGTAAAGTAAATTTCTCTCTCACCAAAGGCTATAATTTCATAAAACATCCAGCCAGGCAAGAACAGTGACTCCTACTAAGAATGAGAACCTTAACTTTACATTTGGAGAAAAATGAATTTCAGGTCTAATATCTTACCATGTGCTGTTCACTGTGCCCACACCCAGAAGTTTCTTTAATTCAAATCTTCAATTAGCCTACTCACATAAACATATTTGTTTGTAGTGGCCAGTTTTGGAATGAAGCTCTATGACACAGATCCTAGAGCCCCCAAAAAACACTTTTCCTTGATTTGCTAAGTGTAAATGACCCTGAAATGAGAACTGCAAGAACTCTTGGCACTTAAATACTTCATCCAAATTTCTGCACTAAGAGACTCGACCAAACTGTAACATGATTTCCAGCAACACAAAGCCACGTCCTTGAGATGATTCTCCCCCACCCCATTTTGAGTTTCCATCTGGAAAAGCCCAGGACTATCAAAAGAATTTACTGTTTGTTCCACCCAACACCTGACAATTGTCCTCCTACCACCCTTTCTTAGATCATTTACTAAAATGGGCTCACAACTGTGAATCCTTCTTCTGTCCTTTGGAGATGTACCTCCTACAAATCAGGAGTATCTCTCTCAAGGACCTGAAAGTCATCCATTTAAAATGTAATCATCAGGAAGGATAGAGCTTCTGCCTCCTCTCAGTCTCTATGAGCTGATAGAATCCGAACTTCAATATCGTCACCTAAGCAGACCCAGTTGGCCTAATTGATTTACAATGACCAACACTTTTAATTTTTCACTTTCCTGACTCTACTTGAGCCCCTACTGGCTCTCCTTCCCGATTCCCTTATTCTCCTTTAAAATGCCCAGTCACCTCTGTGCAAATTAGAATAGAGCTCAGATCTTTCCCCTACTCTCCATAGTTATTGAGCAAAATCTATTCTCACAACTTTAATTAATGTCTGACAGTCCTACCACTGTATGGAAAAGTTCATTAACTAGGCATATAAAGTCTACTCTTGTGCAAAGAACTGTCCATGGAAATTAGAAGGCATACAGAGAATATTGACATCCCTAGTATTTACTCCTAAGCTATCTCCTTAATTTTCAGAAAAAGACTTCTCTAGACCTAAAATCATATATTATCTTGGTGGCAGCAAATACCCTCTTCAAAGCCAGATATTTTTATTTAGCAAAAGGAACCTCACTATGTTACTAAAAATAACTATTGTTACCTAACTTATTGAACTTATCAATGTTCCCGGGCTTTCTACTAGGTCTCAAAATGACACTGGTATATTTTCACAAACAACCCATTTTTCTTCTGGGTACCTAATCCAGTCAATGAGAGAGAATGAATCACCAGTTTCTAGAGTACAACGTGTAATTCGGTGGAGAATGGAAGTACCCTTCCACCTGCCATTTAATTGAACTTAACTCCATCTGCACGTTCACCCAAAACATGTCTTTTCCTCCTATGCTTTTTATTTCCCATGTCAATACCAACCATTATTCTTATCACTTATAACTAACTTTCCAAATTCTATACCACCAGGCTGGACTTAGAGGACTCACCAGCTGGACAAGCTCAAAGGATCTCTAATCGGTGATATTCCAAAGAAGTGCTCCAGACTTTCTTTGACTTTATCTGCCATTTCAATCAGTCATTTTATTAAGAAACCATATAACATTTGCATGGATCTATTCACTGTTATCTATAAAGGTGACCGTGTAAGTGGGAGGAATATTCATTTATGAAATGGACCTAGAAAAAGAAATATTGGCTGTCTCAAAACTGTACTTGAAGATCTTTCATCTAGTATAAAACTTGAAATTATTATCTAATATAATAGAAGAATAAGAAAAATAAGAGAATAATTAATCAAAAAGAATACTGCTTCACAAGCCAGCTACAGAGTTCACTCACCTGATGCCAAAAGGAATTATTCAAAGGAAGGATTTAATGGGAAAATTGTCATCTGCATAAATTAGATCCTAGAACAAATCCCAGAAAATGTCTACAGTACCTCTTCCAATGACTCCTTGATTGCTATACTTATTTAATACTATACTTTTTAATACTCCTATTCACAGATGCTGCAACCTAAGTATAGTCTAATCACCAGATTTTATATTTGGCCCTAAACTTTGTCTCTCCATTCTGCCTACTTTCAGCATAATGTCTGTCAACTGACCACTTCCTTTTTAAACTGAAGATTCCACAAAGTTTTATTTTTGTTGTTATTATTGTTTGTTTTGAATATTTAGACTCCAGTTTTGCCTCTGTTTTCTCATTCAGACAAAAGCATTTCTGGTTGGAGAGCATGACTTAATTAGAAGGCAATGATTTGAGGACACTACAGCTATGAGAAAACATGATAATCAGGTAAATTATTTGTGGTCAATTATATTTTTAGTAGATATGTGTAATTGAAGCAGTTACTACAAAATTGAAGATTGTTCCACTTATTTTCATTGGTATAGCATATAGAATTGGCCTCATAATTTGTGGAAGGGAAGTGAAATTTTAAAAATATTCAGAGAGAGCCTTTTGAAACAACTGTGTCCATTCTTAAGCTATAGTTGCTTAGCTCTGATTCCACCATTCTACAGGCTGCTTTGTGATGCTAGGGTTGAGACCCTGAAAATTACATTTATCCTTTGCCATCTGATCCCCTTTTAGAGTCTTCAAAAAGGAGGTATGAGAGGGTGACTGGAAAGGTCTTTTCCATTTTCTTCCTCTTTTTCATTGTTGCCTTCCTGTTCCTGTCAAGTGTCACCCAAGCAGTTTCCTTAAGTAGCCACAGCTGAGCCCAGTGAGCAGTCTTTCCAACACTTGCAGATTCAACATCATGGCACCCTCGTGAGACACCAGTGCCATCAGCTGGTGTTCCTCCTCTGAGTCTGGAGGTAGCTCCATGGGGCCCCTCCTTCCAGCTCAGCAACAGGAGCTCCAACTGATCAATAAGTCTTTGCTTTTGCTTGTTCACTTCCTGAATGTCCACCGAACAATTCTTTTATTAAAAATTCTGTCTTTTAAAGTAACTGGTATGTTTTCTGTTTCCTGACTGGATACAGGCAGATATAATGATCTGTAGGAAGAAATCTATTTTATATTGCTATTCAGTATATGCATACACACACACACACACACACACACACACACACACACACATACATACACTTAACTGTTTCCTGAAACAATATTCACCCTTATTGTGTGTGATACACTCTGTTTTCTATTACTTTTGTTCTGTATTCTGTTTTTTGAAACTTCTTTTAGAAATCTACTAAATTTATTTTACAATCTATTATTAATTCTTAATGTGAAAATACTGATATAAATGAAACACAAATGTGCAGCCTAACACTAATATCTTTGCGTATGTGATGGCTTAAGCCAGATATTTGATTTGTATACATGGAATTTTATGGAAATTTTCTAATATTAAATACATTTAGAAATTGGAAGTAAAGCTTAACAAGAAGTACAGACAAAAAAGAAGATGAAAAGTAAAGTTTTAAAATAAAATTAAAAGTAAAAACTGAGATTATACAAATAAGTTCTATTGGGGTGATCTGGATTAACTGCCTACATTTTGCGATGGACATGCTAAAAAATAACAAGAACCAAAACATGATTCATACACATATACCCACACAAGGATGGAAGAAGGGCAAATTTGCTTTCGCTGCTCCAGCTGAGAATCCATCTTCTCCTTCCCTCAAACATCAGCACTACTGGCTCTGGGGACTTCAGATTCAAGTCCCCCTGATTCTTAGGCCATCAGATCTAGCCTGAATTAGTTCTCCAGCTTGCAGACAGCAGATGATATGATTTATTGGCGTCCATAATTGCATGAGCCAATTCTTCTAATAAATCTCCTTATATGTGTATATATAACCTACTGGTCCTTTTTCTCTGGAAAACTCTGACTAAAACACACTTCTAATCATGTTTGCCCTTCATATTCAGTTCAGGTATCATCTCTTCTAGAAAACATCCTCCCAAGCTCCTGGTTACAATGCTTCCACAGAACATATGATTCTATGAATACACATCATAAGTTCCCTTGGAATTGCCTGTTTGTGTTGCCTGGCTCCCCCCATGATGCTGTGAGTACCTCAAGGACACACAGCATATCATACTCATCTGAGTCTCACCATTACCTAATCCTTTGCCTTGCTCATAATATATGTTCAATATTTTTGCTGTTGAACTGAGCTCTTGGAGGACAAATAATCAACAATTTGTACTTGTCCATGTTGTTAGTACTGTGAGTTCAGAAGAGAACACAGAGTAAGATAAATATAACCTAATTTAGACATCACTCAATTTCTTTCCCTTATTTTTTTCCCTAAAATAGTCCTAAAATTTCATCCTTAAGAAAATTGGCTCAAACCCTAGTCCTGGCCTTGCCTTCTGGTTCCCTGTCTCACACAGTCAGCTTTCTTTCTTTCCATGGTGTGCTGTGAACAGCTGGCATCATGACGACACACCACTGATTGCCTCCGCCATGCCTCCTGACGGCCATCTTCAAAACAAAATTTAAATTGAAACTATTCCAAAACACATCCATGACCCCTCAAAGATTTATCAGTTCTCCTGGTGTATGTAGTAAATGAAAAATTATTATTCTCTTCCCACACAAATTCTGTCTGACAGATGGTGTTTTGTTATTTTAGGAAAGCAGCTATCCACTGAGTCTTTAAGGGGTTCCTTTAATAGTTTCATTGTGACATTTCCATAAATCATTTGCTTCTCTCTAAGAGAACACATACAATAAATTCGTCCATAGTATAACTACAGAGGAATTGGCATCTCTTAGGGTTATGAAGATGAAATTTAAAAATTGATGTGAAAGACCTCTGTAAGCCATCGATACTTTATAAATATGTGTGCAAACAAGGAAATCAAATCAATTTTCTGTGGGATATTTCTTTATAGTATCCCCATATCTCCATGGAAGTAGCCATTTAAAATTGTTCGTGTCCCTCAAGCATCTCTGGCTTCCCAGTGTGTTGTGCTCCTTGTAGTTTTCTAATGCTGGCTGATAAAATTGAGTTTTGTAGATATCACAACCCTTAATTTCACATGAAAACCAACTGAGATTGTCAGAGATAATCTCAACAAGGAAACCAAAGATCTATTTGAAAATTTGCCCCAAGGAGATGATATTACTTTATAAATAAATCATAGAAGAGAGCAATCATGTATCATTATCAATACATTAAACAAGGGCCAGGCTATATGATCTGAAATTAGAGATGATTACCAATAGGGAATATCACTTCAGATCATTAGAGAATGATAGTGTTCAAGGAAAGGGAAAGTGAGTTTAGCAAAACTAAAGAATGTGAGGCAGTAGAAATTTATACTTCCAAAAAAACTTATGAGCATTTTTTAAATTTGTTGAACATAAGATATCCAATTTGTCACTTTAAGTAGATTAAAAGAAAAATTACTATACTGAATTAAAACATAAATTGAAATTAGTAGCTACACATTAAACATATTTCGATGTTTTAAATAATAAGTAAAATGAATGTAAATAAGCTAGATGGCTTGACATATTTCATACACATTTAGATCTAAATTAACATCAGTGTTCTTAAAACTAGGAGTAGAAATTGGTGCAACACTTGTGGTGGGCCGTTTCTCAATATATAACACTAAATTTTTTTAAAGTGCACCCACATTTTTGAACCTATAATTCCACTGCTGAAAGCTGGCTTCAACTTAGAGCTACAAAATAATATTTATAATATGATTATTGAAGTATGACTTAAGCATGGCTAAAATAATTCAATAATAACAGACCAGGGACTTCCCTGGTGGTCCAGTGGTAAAGAATCCGCCTTCCAATGCAGGGGACGCAAGTTCAATCCCTGGTTAGGGAACTAAGATCCCACATGCCCCAGGGCAACTAAGCCCGGCCACCGCAACTATTGAGCTCATGCACCTCAACAAGAGAGCCCATGTGCCGCAAACTACAGAGCCCACGTGCTCTGGAGCCTGCATGCAACAACTAGAGAGAGAAAACCCACACAGCCCGAGCACTGCAACGGCAGATCCCGCATGCCTCAACGAAGATCCCACGTGCCGCAACTAAGACCTGACGCAGCCAAAAAAGAAAAAGAAAAAATAGAGAAAAATAAATAAATATAAAAATAAATAACAGACTAAAGACACAGCAGCTATGCATACACAATAGTAATCAAAATGCTTGCTCACTTAGCTTTTTATTTTTCTCCAAAGGGATTCTAAACACACTAATCTTCCTGGCATGTTCTACTGAAATGATTACATCTCCAAGCTATATTGATGCCATATAAATGTTAATTCCCATACAGTGTAGTTACAGGCTTTATACTTTTATATTGTGTTTTATAAAATATTTTGCATGATTCTCCTGTACTACTTGAGGACCTTTTCACAATTATTTATTTATTTATTTATTTATCTGTTTATTTAGCTAGTCAGCTTGCAGCCTGGGCTGTGACTATATCAGGTGTAAGCCACATTTATATTTTAAAATAAATAAACTTTTGCTCTGGAATAATTTGGGGTTTACAGAACAGTTGCAAAGATAGAACAGCAAGTTCCCATATATTCCACACAAAATTCTAGTTTCTTCTAATGTTATCATCTTACATTGACACTGTACATGTGTCAAAACTAAGAAACTGACATTGATTCATTACTATTTTTTAAAATTTATTTATTTATTTTTGGCTGTGTTAGGTCTTAATTGCTGCGCTCGGGCTTTCGCTAGTTGTGGCTAGTGGGGACTACTCTTCATTGCAGTGCGCAGGTTTCTCATTGCGGTGGCTTCTCTTGTTGCAGAGCAGGGGCTCTAGGCATGTGGGCTTCAGTAGTTGTGGCACGCAGGCTCAGTAGTTGTGGCTCCTGGGCTTACTTGCTCCATGGCATGTGGGATCTTCCCAGACCAGGGTTAAAACCCTTGTCCTCTGCTTTGGCAGGCGGATTCTTAATCACTGCACCACCAGGGAAGTCCTGATTCATTCTTATTAATATTAGTCAAACCATAGATTTAATTTGGATTTCACCAGTTTTTCCAGTAATGTTCTTTTCCTGTTCCAGAGTCCAATCCAGTGAACCATATTCCCTTTAGTTATCGTGTAGCCTTTATTCTCCTCCAATCTGTGTCAATTTTTCAGTGTTTCTATGGTCTTCATGACCTTGACAGTTCTGGGGACTACAGTTAGTATTTTGTAGTCTATCTCTCAATTGAGATTTGTCTGATTTTTTTTTTTTAATAATCAGCCTGGGGTTATAGGGTTTGGGGAAGAAGACCACAGAGGACGTGTTTCCTTCTTATCATATCCTATCATTGATCTCACTCCTCCTTGGTGACCAGAAGGAATAATGAGTGTCCATAGATTCAAGATATTTTGTAAATTGTGAGGTTCATCGGGGGTATTTTGGAAATATGCAGGGTCAGTTTTAATTGTCATCAAAACTGGGGGCACATAGACATCCAATGGGCAAGTGCCAGACGTTCTAGATTCTCAGCAACATGCAGGCTTTGGCTGTATATAGACTCCATGCTACAGTCTGCACACATGTGGATGCCCTACCAGGCATTCTTATAGAAGAAAAATGTATTTATAAATATCAGAGCCTAGAACTTGACTCTAACAGAAAATATTTTTCATTGATTTAATATATGTGAAAAAATTCAGGACTACTACAGTCATGAATATTAAGGTAAGGTTGTTCATCATTTTTAGGAATATTATCAAGGTTTTGTTCATCAATTTGGAAAATCGTGTCACTAATTGTAATATTACTCATGACATTTGATTTGCCAAACAATGAATCTGTGATAGTATGCATTTGTAGCTGTAGCTATATCTACAAATGTGACCCTATGTGTAGAAAAAAAATGCATTTACTTGGCCTTTATTTTTAAATGTCAAACAAAAAATGATAATAATATCCAGTTGAATATTATCTTACATTTCTTAAATCCAAACTTATTTCTTCTATGTAGTTACACATATTTGGCTCCTTCACTTTACTTTGTAGTGAAGATATTTCAAACATTTACTTATGGCATAATGTCTTATTTTATTATCAATTACTTTCTTTTATTTTTCTCCCATAATTCAGTAAGAGCATTACATTGATTTTCAAAAGAACTTGTATAGGTTGGTTATAGTTTTTAGTGAATATCAGGATCATAAAGGAGTATTAAAATATTTATCATAAAGGGGTTTTTGTATCTGATAAAGTCAAGAATTATAAAGTTATAGTAACATGCTCTCATGCTCTGCCCATCCCAATTAAACTCATTAAGACTGACCAGGAAGTAGACCCCAGGCTCTCAGGTGCAAGTCTCATAATCAGTCATTGCAGTGGTGCCCGGGAAAGTAGGGTCACCCTACATAACATGTTTCAGACAGTCCAGGTTTTGGAGCATTTTCAAGGTGTAATTACCAACAGCACTCCCTTTGCTCTCACAAGTTCCCCAGGTTGGATGATAAATTGTTTGTTCTCACTAGTAGGTAGAGGACTTGAGACATCACTGCTAACGATTTATTCACTCTGGCTGGCCTTCGGGTCACTGGGAAGAACAGGGATTTGCTTTACCACTTGTTGTCAAACACAAATACAGGGACTCACAACATCATACAAAATAAAAAGTGTATCTTTTCTTTCATCACCTTTAACACCACTCAAGTTCTCTCCTGGTGCCTCCCTGGAAGCTGACGTCCTGCCTACACATATACCAAATTAGGCTTATGTTAAGTTGAATCATATGGACTTTGTAGATCAATTGTGTAGGCCACAAAAAGTTAAATAGTCATAATTTCATATTCTTAAGACCATATATCCACTTCTTGGCATTTCCCTGCCATCACTGATATTGGGAATGGTTTGATATCCTAGTTGTTTTCGGTTTTTATCCAAAGTATATGCAAAGCACATCAAGCTGCTGAGATCCAAGGTATCAAAAATGAAAGCAAAAAAAAAACAAACAAAAATAACAAATAACAGATCTGAGTTAATAAACATCAGTAGTTGCTAAATGGGCATATGTGGCATCATACTTGTACTCTGAGATAATTTTTTTTCCTTTTCTTTTATGCTTTTTTTTTGGTAATTTAAATCTCTCTTTTTCTTGCCAGAAACAGTAATTAAACTTAACCATTCTCCTTTATTTGTTAATTGTATCTCTCATAATTCTATTCCTAATAGGAGGGGCTAATTCACAAAGGGCCTTTTTTGTCCTGATGATATATTGGTAATAGGGAGCCACTGAGAACATCATGTATGCTTGAAATAAATACAAAACTTAAGACTAGACTTAACTTGTGTGACCCACTTTAGCGACTTCTGCATATTTTATTCTACATCTACACAGGCTTTGAAACTTATGTAACAGAATGTGCAAAGGATTTCTATTTTAAAAGAGTTATAACAGAGAAAAACTAGTATGAAGACAGAAAGTGCTAACACTCTCCTTCTGTGACAGCACTAGGATTTTGTTGCAACGTTAAAAATCCGTTGAAAATGTAAGCCAGTCTTCTTCTACTTTTTTTTTTTTACATCTTTATTGGAGTATAATTGCTTTCTTACGGGAATAACACTGACTAGAATTTACTAGTATCTTAAAACCATGAGACAATGAAACAGATCTGAAAAAAAGTCTGAAATCTTCTAGTCCGATTTCATTTATAGATAAGAAAACTTAGGACCCAAGGTTGAATAGTCAGTAATTGAGAGAGCAAAGACTACAACACATACGACTGCTACTTCTAAGTCCTGATCTCCTTAATGTTCACCAGACTGCCTAGCATTCTACATTTTCAACACCGATGACTGATAGCGGTTGGAAAAGTATTATTGAAATTCATTTGGAAGTTACCATCTGCAATGTTCAGCATATAAACACCACAGGAAGCTGTTTTAAAATCTTAAAGCAAGACTGTTTGACAAGAATATATAGAAGCTTTCCTAAAGTTCCTTGTCAGATGGTTGCAACAAAAGTTTCACATGAGAATTTTTCAAATTGGTGACAAGTTGAGGCATTCATAAAATACACCCAGGCTTCTAGTTCAAGGTGGCAAAACACTTCAATTTCCCCAAAAAAGTATATTAAAGTGTTGGTATAGAAACAACAATAATAACAACAGTGTTTAGAACAGGAGCTTGGGGACATTGGGAAGCAGCAGCAGATTAATATTAACAAACTTCTAAAAATATAAATCATATGCAATCATATTGGGATTCTCAGGAGAGAAAACAACAGCTAAAAAAAATACACTGAAAATCCTGCAGATCCAGTGGGGCAGGTCCAACATTCCCACCTAATTGAGCCTCAGAGTTTCTGAGTTCAAAGTTGACAAATAGTAATGAGAGAAATACGTTGTTTAGTGAAACCTTTGACAGTTAATCCCTCCTAACTTCCCCCACCCTATAATGTTCTAAAAATATAGAGTGACAAGAAACAGTGATATTCTGTTGTAGAACAATTCTGGAAAACTTACTATCTAAAGAAAAAGACTTAGTTACTCAGAGATACCAGAAGCCATGGGATGGGTTCGGGAAACTCAGAGCGTGGCCATCTTTATGTAAGTATTGGGAGGTTAGACTTTCATGCCTAATTGCTTATCATTCACCAAAACAAGAATGAACCTTGCTAGTGATATGTCCTGCCCACTTAGACAGAGCTCACAACTAGATAGAGCTCAAGCTTATTATGACAATATAGACCTGGAGGATGGCTGACATTCCCATGAAAATACAAACCTTAATGACACATTTTATGGTGTATGATTTGAGATGCTCTCAAATCACTCATCCTTGAGTGTGCATAATGCTCTGAAATTCACTGTTTTGGCATCAAGATATGATTGATATTAGATGTTATATCCACTATTTTGTCACCTCTAAGAAGCAACTTTTAAAATAGCATTCTTTCGAACATTTACCAACTGTACATTATTATCTCTGGAGGAATGAATATTTGGATAATTGGGAACTCTAAAACGTTGATGTAGGGATTTATGATTTGGATAAAATTGCCTTCTGCAACATGAATTTTTGAGAGACTGGAAAAACTCTTACAACCCAAAAAGACTCAGAACTTATTAAGTGTATCAAGATATATTCATATTTATACTGAGGCTTTATTGCATTTTTCATTTAATAAATTTGTGTCTCCTTTGATCTTTGATCCCCAAAGACTCAACCCAGCACACTACCATTTCAAATTGAAACATGTGTATTTTCATGCTCAATGAAATGCAACTTTTAAACACTGAACACTGTTTTACAAAATGTCTCATGTGAACTTAAAAGAAGGTTTTCATACCAGAGAACTTTAAAAATCATTTCTATGTTTCAAAAAACTTCATTGTTTCCTATTTTGCTTACAATTTCACCATTCCTGTCTTAATCTATAATCATAGCTCAGGCAACACTACTAGAAAAATAGATGAGTTTAACTATTAAATGTTATAATTTATTCTTCATCATTGTACTTTCTGCCATTCATCATTCACCTGATTTTTTTTTCATGATCCACATCATATTGCTGAGTTCAAAATAAATCTAAGTATAAACCAAAAGTTTAGAAATCCCATACAGAAGCAGTTCTGTCAACCATGATACCCTCTCCCCTCTTCTTCCAACAAAGACAGATATTGGTTGAGCTCATTTGATGCGTGAGGTATTACTCTAAATACTGCATAGAATTCAAAAAGAAAGAGGTATGATACCTGACATCAAAAAGTTTAGAGAAGCACCTTGCCTTATAAGGAAAGGTCTATTTAAGGTTCCCCTGAGTGACTCAATTAAAACTGCAAAAGGAAATCAGGAGTGAGAGGATTTCTGTGGAATGGAAAATCTATTGCTAAATAGGTCTGGTACTGAACTTCATCCTGTCTGTGATTTCAGAACCAAAAATATAGACTTCTTGGGGGGCCAAACACTCCATATTTGAGCTTCTGATCTTTGAGCTTATTTCTCTGAAGTGGCATATAAAACTATAAAAATTGTTATTTATGTCATTATGAAAAATGCAATAAATTCCTTGGTCCTAGAACATCTTATACAAATGGCTATATACAGTAATGAGAAATACAGGTAGATTTAATTACAGAAAGCTCCAAAAAAACAAATAGTTAAAATGAGGCATGAGCAATCACTTTTATACTTTTCTATTTCCATTGAAGGTAAGTCCTCTCTTTTCCCCCAAATTCATCACTCTGTGTCATAGTGTTATGTAAATTTTGAGACTGAAGCATTTTTAGATGCCATGTATGCCAGCAGTTTTCCTGAGCATCCAAAGGTTCACGAGATGTACCCTGAAGCTGCCATTTGAAGTGAGGTGAAGGCTGAGGAGTCAGGCTCCAGTCTCCTCCAGGTTCGATCTCACAGGGTTTCTACCAGACATGCTCAGCTTTTATCTGATTTTTAAAATATACTGGGATTTTGTATAATATTGGTTTTTTTTTAAGTTTTTAAAATTTATTTATTTATTTTTATATTGGAGTATATTTGATTTACAATGTTGTGTTATTTTCAGGTGTACAGCAAAGTGATTTAGTTACACATATACAAACGTCTATCCTTTCTTGGATTCTTTTCCTATATAGGTAATTACAGAGTATTAAGTAAAGTTCCCTGTGCTATACAGTAGGTCCTTGTTGATTATCTATTTTATATTATAATGTTTTTAACAAAAGGTTTTTGGAAAAATATTTTTGTAACTATTAATCTATTCCAATTCTCTCATTTTAAAAAATGAGAAGTATGCAAATGCATAGAGATTAAAAAGCTCACAAGGTCACAGCTAAGGATTTGAAAAAAAAAGTTAGGAAGAATATTTAAATTTAAGCTTCACGATAAATAAATTATTTTGCATAGTCCCTCAGGCTTCTCTTTTACTTTTCTTTCTCATGAATCTAGACCATCAAAAGAAGGATGGAAATTGTCTTCTTGCTTTGCAGCTCAACATTTATTCATAAGAATAACTACACACTTATTACAAGACTCCAAGATGGACCAGTATAAGAAAACCCAACTGAAACTAGTAAATTGCAAGAATCTGTTATTTAGGTAGTAGATAAGCCAATGTTTTTAGAAAACACATACATAAAATACTCTCAAAATATATCTTGCCAAAATACTTATTATTGAGTGTTTTGGTAAGATTTACAGCCTGGGGAAAAACATGAAATTGCCTTAGAACTTTGTGTCTGACACCTTACAGAGTTGTGTATTAGTAATTGGAACACTCAGGCTAGTTAAATATAGTTCCACCTTGAATTTTATATTACATTTCAGGTGTGAAATATTCCCACAGAGAATATAATTCCAGTTTGTTGGTATTTAATATAAATGTAGTCCAAGTAAAATATAAAAGGAAAATGTCACTACATAGAAAACTATAATAAAACATCTGGAAAAAACTGGATCAACAGATGTCCTTCATTTTGTGCAAATGATGTCATTTAGTATGCCACAAATTGCAAACAAATAAGCAAATCTATAAACACCGCCTGTTGGAAGGCAGAGAGTAGCTGTAGCCTAACATAATAGGATGACTATGACCTTTGTGGTCAGATAGACCAAATTGCAAATTCAAGCTCTGAAAGATATTTTTTGAACCTCTATTTCCTTGTATGTTTAATGGAGATAGTAACACCTGTAAAGATAAGGTGATAATTAAGTGAAATAATGAAATACACAAATCTCATAACAAGGTTCCTGTCACAAGGTACTGTAAACAAATATTAGATCCAATTACATGCTAATAGTAGAACCAAAGGTAGAATCAATACTAGGAGTAATAGAAATGGGAGTAGTTGTACATTTCTAGAAGTAAAAGAGGGCAGAGGAAAGCAGCATCACATAATCTCTCTTTCTCTCACTCCCTCTCTCTCTCTCTCTCTCTCCTATTCCACAAAATGATAATAAAGAAATTCATAACATGGCATAAACCTATAGTAAAGAGAATGGGAAAAGAGTGATCCATGGACAGGAAATTCCAACAATTATTGGAAGATGGAAAGAGTGAGAAGGAACATTGAGGAATACAGCCTCAACCTTGGCCATAAACACAGGGGAATAGAACACTTTGGCAAGCTACAATAAAGTGAGAAGACAGGATAAAGACACTTTCAGCCTGAAAAGACTCAAAGAGGGTACTCGCCTGTTGGCAGAGCTTCAGAGACACTTTACATTTAGAAATCAGGGTACACTGTGGACCAGACGAGGGCTCAGGCTTAAATCACACGTCTAATAGAACACACTTCGGTGGAAATTATTCATTCCATGTGAGCGCACAGAACAAAGTCTGATATCTATGTCTAGACAAGAATGTTCTTCTGCACAGACATGCACTTAGTGTCTGAGGAGAAAAAAGGCCCCCTAAGGAGAGCTCTCCTTAACCTGATGTTAAGAGTTCTCCCAGTACAGCAGCCGGCTTCACCCCTGAGTCTGCCTATTAACAGCCTATTTATAAACAGTGTGCAACCTGGCCTTTCTATTGCTGCGCACATACATATAAATCCAAAATGAAGGATCTGTAGAATTTCCAAGAAATCCTGTAAGATGAAATAGGCTGATAATTAAACAGAATGAAAGAAAAAGAGCCAAAGAAAATGGCTTCAGGGAAATGTACACATTTTATGTTTAGACAAGAGCAGGATCTTAGGAAAGAGAGAAATCACAGAACTAGATATTAAAATTATTGTTGTCAGAATAAAACAAACAGTAGATGAGAAAGAAGACTAAAGTGAAGAAATGTCCCAGAGAGTAAAACAAAAATTATATAGAAAAGAAAGGAAGAGATGAAAAACAAAGAGGACCAGATGAGGAACACATGGAAGTTCCAGAAAGAGAGAAAAGACAAAAATAATGGGGCAGAAAATTAATAAAGAAACAATTCAAGAAAAACTTTCACATTTGAAAGAATACATTGTCACTTGAATGAAAAGTATGTAATGAGTGCAAGACATATGAAAATAAACTCAGAAATCTAGATGTATCGATTTTAAATTGCAGGATAAAGTTAAGGCTCTAAAAGTGTCAAAACAGGAAAAAAAAATAGGTCCGTTACAAAGCTATGAAATGTAGAGTGGCCTCAGCCTTTTTCTTAGCAGCAATGAATGTAGGAAGACAATGAAAAAAATACCTTCAGAATTATGAAAGAAAAATATTTTCAACCTAGAATAGAACATTTTGGCAAGCTACAATAAAGTGAGAAGACAGGATAAAGCCATTTACATCATGAAAAGACTCAAAGAATTATCTTTATTCACATTTAAGAAATTACTCAAGGATATATTCTAGTAAGATAAGAGATTGATCTATTAATTAAAAGGAACCTGTAGACTCAAGAGGGCAAGAAAAGTAAAAATCCCCTGATGACAGCTGTGTAGCAGGCCTGAAAGTCTAAATTGGAACATAAGAAAGAGAGTCTGGGAGGGATTTCTCTTGAAGGAAAGGGGGAACTTGAATGGAGATCTTGAAAATTTTTAAGAGATGGAAAGATGGCAGCTTAAGTTCCTTGCTTGAAGTTGACCAAAATAGAACCATGAATTAAAAACAAAATGAACAAACAAAAAACTCTCTTGGCAGGATGGGAATGAAGGCCCTGTATGGGGAGGTCACATATGAGCATGTGAGCTACTTCCTAATCTTTTTTCTAATTTCCAGGAAGTGAATCATAACTAAATCTGATGTATAAAATAAGAGCAGTAATTACTTAGTGATATGAAAGAAAATACCATAAAATCAAGCCTAATCCAAAATGATAGCCATTGTGTCCAGGAGGAGGAAATGGGGAAGGAAGGGGTGGTCATGCTGCTTTGCAATATGAGCCTCTTCTGTTGTGGTGGTCTTTATGTGAAAACTGTTTTGATAAAATAAACAATAAATGTAAATGGCCATTTAATGTCTTCAAGATGGATTTCCCAGAAGCAGACCTTGAGACACATTTCATGTGCAAATGCTTTATAACTGAAGTGCTCCCAGAAGAAACCAATAACAGAGTCATTTGAGCTAGACAAGGAAGGAAAAGAGACAAATGGAGTGATTTAAGGGGAAAATCTCAGCCACAGGCTGGTCCTCTAAGATCTTGTGCTGACTAAAGGCAAGGGGGCTGTGCTTTCCCCTTCCAGTGGTTCCAGTCTATCTCTGCTAAGAGCTATGCTGCACAAAGATGAGAGGGTCACAACATTCCCGTGTTTTTGTGTCACTAGTAATACAGATAAAGTAGCCCTGGAACAACCATCTGAAGAGGGGCAGGTGCAGGACTTTAGAAACACCAAATAGTAAATGAAGGGAGGGACACACAGAAATGGAAAACAGATCTGCAGAGATCTGAGTGGAACACTGACGGTGTCCACTACAGAATGTAGTTCAAGATCATTGGCTTTGATAGTCCAGCCAGTCTCAGCTAATTTTAGTAGTAATAGGCCATTCTCCTGTCCTCCCCAATACATGTTAATAACCATCTACCGAGCTCTGACTTCCCCTGTCCTCCAACAGCACCATCCATCAAATTGTACATAATTTAATAAATGCCATCATAAAAATGCTGCAAGAAAGGCACTGGTCCCAATTACTGTGATTGAGTGATGGTTTGGGAAGTCAGGGCAGGGTAGTTAGTGTTCCAGGGGACATTTTTAAGAGGTGCAGACACTGGTGTTGAGGTAGGAACGAGTCCTGTCTGAGAAAGTAAGTGAGAAAAGGTCTTTCCAATGAGAAGTCACAGATGTGAGCCACGTACAGGGGGAAAGGTCTGACTGAGCTTGGTATGTTCTGGGAACTGTGAGTACTTCAGTGCGGAAGGAAGCATCCTCCATCAGCCATTTTTAACAGGCTATTTGCTAAAAACAAAAAGTTCGATCTGACCATGAAAATAGACCCAGTAAAATCTCCAATGTATTCATCTTTTCATGTTATTTTGATCCTTTGTATATATTTAAAAGCAATCACATTTTGTAATAAATCAGTCAAATCGATTACATTTAAAGCCACAAGCTAGCTGTCTGTTAAAAGCTCAGTCTACTTCTCAAAGAAAACACACTGTGAAAGCATTGGTTCACCATAACAGCAGGGTAGAGAAGAGATAAGAACTACCATAGAACCCAGTAATCCCTCTACTGGGCATACACCCTGAGAAAACCATAATTCAAAAAGAGTCATGTACCACAATGTTCATTGCAGCTCTATGTACAATAGCCAGGATATAGAAGCAACCTAACTGTCCATCGACAGATGAATGGATAAAGAAGATGTGGCACCTATATACAATGGAATATTACTCAGCCATAAAAAGAAACAAAATTGAGTTATTTGTACTGAGGTGGATGGACATAGAGACTGTCATACAGAGTGAAGTAAGTCAGAAAGAGAAAAATAAATACCGTATGCTAACACATATATATGGAATCTAAAAAAAAATGGTTCTTATGAACCTAGGGGCAGGACAGGAATAAAGATGCAGGTGTAGAGAATGGACTTGAGGACACAGGGAGGGGGAAGGGTAAGCTGGGACGAAGTGAGAGAGTGGAATGGAAATATATACACTACCAAATGTAAAATAGATAGCTAGTGGGAAGCGGCCGCATAGCACCGGGAGATCAGCTAGGTGCTTTGTGACCACCTGGAGGGGTGGGATAGGGAGGGAGGGAGGGAGACACAAGAGGGAGGAGATATGGGGATATATGTATATGTATAGCTGATTCACTTTGTTATAGAGCAGAAACTAACACAACAAAGTAAAGCAATTATACTCCAGTAGAGATGTTAAAAAAAAAAAAAAAAAGCAAGCATACTAACCTAGCACTAGTGTTATCATTCACTTTGGGCATTTAATTCTTATTAATGGCTCTGTTGGAAATGCTATAACTTCTCCATCCTTGCTACTTATGAACCATATCGTGCTGGGCTAGTTGTTTCACCTTTCAGAGTCCTATATTTTCCTAGCTATAAAATAAGAATATATAAGGTTAATTCAAAAGCTTGTATGTGGATTAAAGAAATGAAATTATAGCTGTAATACGAATAGTGAAGGACATGACCCATGTCAGGTGCTAAACAAATTACAGTTTATTCCGTTTTCCAGATTCTGCACCTTACCTAGATACTATAACTTCTGGAAAAGACTATTTCTTGATTGAGTTCCAGATACCCTGATTACATTATATGCATTATTCATCCTCAAAGGAAAAACTTAAGGATGGTATTATAATTGTTCTATTTTACACGAGAAAGTTAAGAAGAAAAAAGATTAAGTAACTTTCCTGACATCACATGCTGGACAGGAGACAAATCCAGAGTTCAACCTAGGTGACTTTGACTAAAATCTTGAGTTCTTTCCACTATAACAAAGTGTATTGTAGGATGTGAGATAACTCAGAATCAGCCTTAAGCCATGCTTGGATGCAATAATTTATTTTAAATGTTCTCAAAAAGTACTTTCAAAAGATCAGAGAAAAAGAAAACATCGGCACACATTTGAACATTGACAATGCTGCACTGTGGGTTGACAAATGTGAGCCTTTCATATTTTTATTGGGTGTGTAGAGTCTGTAAATATACACTGGACACTTGAAATGAACATAATGCTAATATGCTAAATCCTAAAAGTTGTAGGGCGTATTTTGCAGTAATGTGAAATTGTTTGCCAGCTAAACCAAGGCACAAGATCACAATGTGTGGCACTCTAAAAGAATTGCAGTTTCTTGGGAGACAGCATTATCTTACTCTAACTCATACACTGCTTGCGGAAATTTTCTTTAAAAAGAAGAAACAAAGAATTTTACTGGTGGGTTAGTTGGGTCCTACAGCAGCTGACATTTAGATACAATTAGTACAGCAACACGTTTATACAAAAGTAGCATATATGAAAGCACAAGGGAAGAACAGAATAGGGCATGGGCTTCAAGAGACTGTGATGCTAATATAACAAAATCTCTGTGAACCCAACTGGGGCCAGGGAGCAAATATTAAACTAATCCTGTAGTGAGCAGAAATTGCTGAACGCTTGTATCACAGTCTCACCCAGTCATTGGTTGAGGCCACCCAAAGAGAGCATGACCTCGACTCAAATGCTGAGGCACACCTGAAGAAATTAACAGCAAGATGTTGCCAGCAAACCACACTCCTCTCAGTTGGGCAACAAGTCTTTCCTTGAAGGGGGATTTGAGAGTCCCAGTTCTCTGTTTCTGCCACATTCCAGCCCTTGTTCCCTGAGGATTCACTTCTCCATGTGCATTTGGAGAGCAGCTACTTGAGCAGAGAAGTTTAGAAAAATAAGGTAGTGACTGGAATTGCATCCCCCTTACCTGTTCCCATCCAAGGGCTGAAACTGGTACTCATCCATCTCTTTCCTCCTCCACCCTTTCAAATCCTCCTTCCCCTCAGCTATCACCTTTGCTGATTTCAGTGGGTGGCTTACTTCATGGTGTGTCCCAAATCCTCATTCTTAAGGGAACTGAGTTCCTGGCAAGCATATTTTTTTCAGGTTAATGTCCTGCACTTATTCATTCACAGTTGTATTTGAGCAAGAAAGTACCAAGAGTCACCCAACTGGATAACTCATATTTCATACATATTCCTTACCTACTGCCCCAGTTGGATAACAGCTGTTCTACTTTCTGCTGTTGATCAGGTTCAGTGGTCTGCTAAGATGGTGACTTAACAGTCTGACTGCCTGTCCCTGGATACAGGAGTCCAAAGTATGAGGTGGTAGTCATAGCTTTTAGCTTGTTGTTTCTATGGCAAGAGTGTACCCTCTTTGTGAACCAGGATCTCCAATCCTGTAGAGCCAAGAGTTGAGACAATGAGAAACACAAAGTCTCTTACTGTGTCAAGGAATCAGGGATGATACTAATTGAGGTCACTTTTGTTTCTGTCCCTTGATTCCTATGCCTGTGTATTCTTCCTATTGGAGACACAATGCCATAGAGAGACCTATGACTCCTGGAAGACAGAACTTCACACTCCCAGAGTATTGCCTCCCAACTGGTACTTCAGTTGTTTCTTCAATTATTATGTTGCTTCTGATTGGTGTATATGAAAACAACCAATGAATCCCAAGCTCATGGACCCACACCTGCGTCTCCTTTGCTATGAGGTGGGACCAATCAGAAGCAGCTACCTGATGACCCATCATAATAATAAGGCATGTTGTGTACTTAGTTGGTAGCATCTCTTTGGTCGATGCTTTTTCCTAGGTACTGATAGGTAAAATAAAGTTCTTCACAATTTGTGCCTTCTCCCATAAGTCCATTCATATGTCTCCACTCAAGACCTTTTTGTCTCTGATCTTCTAATCTTTTTATTCTAGGTCCCTGTTCAGCCAGACTGAACATTGTAACTTTCCATGAGTCTGTATATATTCTAATCCTGGGCCCCTTCTTCCACATAAAGTGGATGCTCAGATGTAGCACCCAAAACTCTTCCCATTGGAAAGATTTTTGCTTGCCGCCTCACATCATGGCCACTTCTGAGTGATGACAACTCATAAGCTGAGGTAGACCTGGAGATGATAATTAATAGCTGGGTGCTGGTTGCCAACCACGTTCCTCATCTGGGCAATGAAGCCCTTACGTGAAGGAGAAGCAGTCTGCATATCTTCATGTCTGTCACAAGTGGCTATTTATTATTCTAATTTACTCATCATCCCTTCCTAATTCTTTTGGTAACAAGGTCAACCATACTCTCCCAAGAGAATTTGAAACTCGAGTTATGAAAACAAAAGGGAAACATTAGCTCTTGGCTAATTCTGTTGTCCAATTTTTCCTGCTGCTGACACTGCAGGGGTGCACGGGTGTCTGTCCTTCTGAAAGCCTCAGTATTCCATAATTCTATAAGCTACTGCAGCATCTTTAGAAACAAATTCCATTTCTGTTTCATAAGTTAACCAGAGTAAGTTTCTACTGCTTGCTATAAAAATCCCTAACTGATATGGAACTCTAATAAATTGCACAACTAGACCTGAAACTCTAGGAAAAGAGATATTTCTGCAAACTGAAAAAGGCTTTTCATTCTGGACAGATGCAAAGCTACTGATGTACAGTTTGGTGAGCAGATGTCCCCTTTGTGCTAATGAGGAAAAGAAGCCCCTTCCAGTGGCCTTCTTGGTGGCTCCCTTGTGCAGGATTCAACCTAATACCTTTGCTTGAGTCAGTGCTTCAGATAATCCTTATCAGATAGCAGAGACAGAAGGAAAATAACATAGGAAATAAATATTTTTGAAATGGAGAAATAGAATGCTTGTTATGGTACGTACCTAAGAGGGATCCAGCTGATTGTGACTTTTAGCTGAGAGGATTAAGTAGCAAAAATGAAGTCACTAATTTTCTTGGCTATGGTAGAAAATAAATTACTTCAAAATGAGGGAGCAGGAAAAAAGTTGCATAAGAACAAGCTTTGCTTTTGAAAAAAGAAAAAATATATTTTATCCAGTTGGCTTTAACATAGAAATGCAAAAGTTAACCAGAGCAATTATTCTAATCTCAGCACTGAGAGAACCATTAAAGAGAAGAAAGACTCCATTTCAGAATGACACAAATTTAGCATAAACGTTCAAAGGCTTTCATTCCTATTTTTATTTAAAAATCTTTTAAAACTGCACAACCTTATAAAATTGAAAGCTTTGTATAATTCCTTAGAAGAATCTATTTGATAAAAGAAAAGCAGCTTGAATTAAAATGTTATGACTCAATATGAAAAATTGTCATGGGAAAGCACAGAAGACAAGTTTTTCATACATTAATGTATAACATGGATGGTGATATCCATGCCCCTAAATGGACAGGAAAGACCATAAGTTCATCCACTCAATTTCCTAAAACAGTCCTGCTTATCTTCAGGCAGATGGGATGTTTTTACCAACAAGCATAAAGGAAAATCTCAGGGCCCCCTGGAAGCCACTTCAGGACCACGATGGTAGACGCGCTTAACAAAGGTTGATCCTGGATAATTAAACTCTAGGAACAAAGTGAGAGATGAGTAATGTCCCATGGCACTTAACATGCTAATCAATTAAATGTTTAAATTCTGGAAACATACCCTCTTCTTACTGAACAAATATTTTTACTGAGTACCTGCTAGAGTAGATAGCTATTGGTCACCTTCACATTTTCCTCTACCTCATGTGAGAAATTGATGATGATTCTTGTAGACTAGTGAAATAGCTGTTAACTTGTAGCCTGTCTAACGTTTAGACATGGATCCTTTGCCTAACAATGCTACAGCATTAGAGGCATGGCTAATACATCAGGATGGTGTTACTTGATTGTTATTTCTTGTAGCTTCAGTAAGTTTACTCATCATAGGAATAAGCTACTTTGAAACTGTCCTGTCCTCTGAAAGAAGAGGAAGATCTACAGTTTTGCTATGAGACGTCTTGTCTGCTCAAGGAGTTCAATCCATGTTGATAAGACTTCAATATTGAATAATTTCACAATTGGAAAGTTAGATTTTCTATCTCAAATTCTAACACTAGTTCTGACAAAGGTAGTAAAGTTAAAAACCTTGGCAGATTTTAAGACTGGGACCCAGGAAAAGCCTGATCCCCAAAGCCTCCCCAAACAATTCTAGTAGCTCAATTTTTGTTTGTAAAAGGGGACAGTCACTTCAATGTAGAGCTGGGATGCAGTCTGGGATAAGAGGACAGTTTACCTTTACCTTGTCTCCCCAGTCTACTTTGGTCAATTTAACAAAGGAGAATTTTAAACTGAGGGTTAAAAAGATAGAAATACTTGTTAAGAATGGACAGAAATGTTCAAGCTCATTACTGGCCACAAACGTTGGCTAGAGAAGATTCCATGATGTCTGGGACATGAAATTATTAGAAAATATATATTTTGAAAATAAAAACTCTGACTCCATTTTTTATATGGGACTGCAAACATCTTTTAAGCTTTATTCCTCCTTCTTCCCCTTCTGCCAGAAATCTGGGGAACCTAATAAATCTGGGTGTTCCCTCCACTGAGGTCATTGGAGATTCAAACCACACAAACCCTCACCCATGTGTGGGAATACTCACCACAGGTGCAATCTCTAACCACAATAAACACCCAAAGCCAGTACTTTTTTTTTTTTGAATTTTATTTTATTTTTTTATATAGCAGGTTCTTATTAATCATCCATTTTATACACATGGGTGTATACATGTCAATCCCAATCTCCCAATTCATCCCACCCCCACCCCCACCCCCCGCTGCTTTCCCCCCTTTGTGTCCATACGTTTGTTCGCTACATCTGTGTCTCAATTTCTGCCCTGTAAACTGGTTCATCTGTACCATTTTTCTAGATTCCACATATATGCGTTAATATACGATATTTGTTTTTCTCTTTCTGACTTACTTCACTCTGTATGACAGTCTCTAGATCCATCCACGTCTCAACAAATGACCCAATTTCGTTCCTTTTTATGGCTAAGTAATATTCCTTTGTATATATGTACCACATCTGCTTTATGCATTCGTCAGCCAGTACTCTTTTTTGGTTTTGTTTTGTTTTGCTTCCTCAAGCCGTTTTCAGATCAGCTTGGGAAGTCTGCCCACCTATCCCCAGAAAAGCCCCATTATTATGTGAGTGATAAACCTTTCCATACCTTCTGGGTGTGCATGTGTCATCATCAGTCTCAACATCTAACCCAAATTTTTGGTGGTAGACTTCCCAGCCTTTGTAAGTGTGACCAAAACAGACCTAAAGCCCACTGAGAATTTAGAAGATGTATTGCGAGTAAACCTCAAGTCAGATTCCCAGTGGCTTATAATGTGAGGCAAGGTCCAGGCCCCTGAGTTTACACCACATAGAAACAGGCTGGTTTTTAATATTTCCTACTTTGAAGGACAGCTTCCCCAAAGGGAAGTTACATACAAACCTGGAGAAGAGACAAATGGGCGTGAACCATTTACTCTGAAGAGCAAAACCTGGGTTCAGCTGGTGGACTGAGATCTCACTTCTCCAACAAGGCAGGTGGATTTTGTTACTGTTGTCCAGAGGATATTCTCTGTGTTGTGGACAAGTGATCACTGTTTCTCGTTTCTAGATATTCCTTCTGCAAGTGATATTTTTTTTTCTTTGAGATATTTTATTTATTTATTTGCTTATATTTATTGAGATAACATTCATTTATAACATTAAATAATTTTCTTGTGTACAACATTATATTTCTATAGCATGCTTCCACCAAAAATGTTTCCACCTGTCACCATACATTTGATCCCCCTTACCCATTTCACCCTCCCCCAGCCCACCCTCCTTATCTGGTAACCACTACTCTGTTCTCTATATCTATGTGTGTGTTTTTGTTTGATCATTTAATTTGTTTGTTTGTTTGTTTACTAGTTTTTAAAATATTCCACATATGAGTGAAATAATATGGTATTTGTCTTTCTTCGTTTGACTTATTTTACTTAGCATAATACCCTAAAGGTCCATCCATGTTGTGGCAAATGGCAAGATTTCCTTTTTTATGGCTAAGTAGTATTCCACTGTGTATATACACCACATCTTATCTTTATCTATTCATCTGTTGATGGGCACTTAAGTTGTTTCCATATCATGTTTATTGTAAGTAATGCGTCGATGAACATAGGGGTTCATATATCTTTTTGAATTATTGTTTCTGTATTCTTTGGTTGAATAGCCAGAAGTGAGATAGCTGGATCATGTGGTAGTTCTATTCTTAAGTTTTTGAGGAACTGCCATACTCTTCTCCATAGTGGCTGCACCAATTTACATTCCCGCAAACACTGTATGAGTTACCCTTTTTTTCAACATTCTCACCACACCAACACTTATTTGTTGTCTTTTTGATAATAGCCATTCTGGCAGGTGTGAGGTGATATTTCATTGTGGTTTTGATTTACATTTCCCTAATAATTAGCGATATTTAACATCTTTTCATGTGCATACTGGCCATCTGTATGTCTTCTTTGGAAAAATGTCTATTCAGCTCCTCTGCCCATTTTTAAATTGGATTTTTTTTGGGTTTCATTGTCGTTAAGTCATATGAGTTCTGTATATTAGGGGGATATTAACACCTTACTGGATATATCATTTGCAAATATCTCTTCTATTTGGTAGGTTGTCTTTTAGTTTTATTGATTGTCCCCTTTACTGTGCAGAAGCTTTGTAGTTTGATGTAGTCCCATTTGTTTATTTTTGCTTTTGTTTCCCTTGCCTGAAGAGACATGTCTATAAATATATTGTTAAGACTAATGTCAAAGAATATTCTGCATGGTAATTTTTATTAGAGTTTATATGTCAGAGTGGATAATTGTTTATTTAACAATAGGTACTGGACTGTGAGAAGGTATATCTGTGCCTGATTAAGAGGACTGAACATCATCCAGTGAACCTAAAAATCAGAGCTAGATGGTATATCTGAATGAGACTTTTGTTATCTACTTTTGTAAAGAAAATGAGTAAAGTCCAGGTTGATAAGAGTATATTGGAAAAGAGCATAGAGATGGTGTGGATATTCATCAGTCAAATAGATTATTGTGAGTAGCTGTCAGTTTCTTCTCTAATATCCATTCACCCTTCTTTGTAACTCCCAAGGTATAACAAAAATCCCTGTGGTTTAGGCAAGCTGATTCCGTCCTTAGTTTCTGGAGCAGCTCATGTTTTCTAAGACAGTTAATCCCAGGACTCTTCTTATACATTTTATAATAGAGAGGCCATCCTCTTATTTTGGATAACATAGCTTGCAGATGTTAAGTTTGAAACTGCTGCAGCCTTTTTCTTCCATGAACAATATCAGTCTGGGCTTCCCTGGTGGCGCAGTGCTTGAGAGTCCGCCTGCCGATGCAGGGGACACGGGTTCATGCCCCGGTCCGTGAAGATCCCACACATGCCGCGGAGCGCCTGGGCCCGTGAGCCATGGCCGCTGAGCCTGCAAGTCCAGAAGCTGTGCAAAACCATACCAGTCTGACTCTGAAGGATTAGAACAAAAGAGTTAAGAAAATCTCAGGAGAATGGGGCTGGAGCACTGAGCAAATTACACTTGGAGGCTGCCCTACCCACGAACTTTTTCATTTCCACTAACCCATAAAGGCAACAAATTCTCTCTCTCTCTTTTTTAAAGTAAGTGTGGGGTTTTTGGTTATTCACAGTAATAAACATCCAGGGCATTACGGATTGAAAGAAAAAGTCATAACACATTGTTTCCCACAAACATGGCTCTCTCTTCTACTGTAGCATAAGGAAAAATGCCATCAAGTGTTAGAAGGCCAGGATCGTCCACTATTCATTCCAAAAAGAGATAAGAACAAAGTAAAATTGAGCTCTGAGTTAAACTCAAATGTCTAACTTGCAACTAGACACCTTAAATTGGATTTTTAAAATTAATACTTTTATTCAATATAGCTAATTTAATTTTCTGATCTTCACCTGAAATCTGCTCCTATTACCATGGCACCAGTGAATGTTACCACCAATCTTTCCTTAAGTAGGCAAGAAAGTGTGACGTCATCCCTCCTTTATGTCATTCTCCATATATAATCTGTCTCTGTTGCTTGTAGGTTTACCATCCAGAGAGCTCTCACTTTTTCCCCTCCAATAGATTTTACTCAGGAACTATTACATTAGGGGAATAGAGACCTCAGTATAGAACTGGGCTCAATTCCAAATACTGTATGGATAAGTAGAGATTCATAGCCAAGGAGTAGGGTGGCGGTGAGTGGACAGAAAATTGCTAAGAGGAAATATCAGAGGTAAAGGGGGATTTCTGGGTAAATGGATTTAACAGGATTCTTGCTGAAGGTGGGCCAGGATAATCAGGTGACTAGGGCGATTGTAGAGGATGAGGAATTTGATCAGATATCAAAGATGTGTGGTTCTTTCTAAACTGAATTCACATGATTCTTGCTAAAATTGGGTGATACAGGCCAAACAGGGACAGACACTGAAGGTCAAGGCCTAGAGGGCTTAGAGGCACCTGACTAAAGTTTAGTTAAGGAGAGGGTCTTGTCAGTAGCTTAGGAAAATATATAACCCTCCAAAGCCTCACTTTCTTCATTTATAAACTAGCCATAATAAACCCATCAAACTCACTCCGTGGGGACTTCCCTGGTGGTCCAGTGGTTAGGACTTGGCGCTTTCACTGCCAGGGGCCGGGGTTTGATCCCTGGTCGGGGAACTAAGCCACACAGCACAGCCAAAAAAAAAAAACAAAACAAAAAAACTCACTCCATGGGATTATTTAGATCATATAGTATGTCCACCATCAACAATTTCAGGCATTTAGACCTAGACATTGTCATACTGAGTGAAGTAAGACAGACAGAAAAAGTCAAATACCATATGATATCACTTACATGTGGAATCTTAAAAAATGGTAGAAATGAACTTATTTACAAAACAGAAATAGAGTCACAGATGTAGAAAACAAATTTATGGTTACCAGGGGGGACAGGGGGTAGGGATAAACTGGCAATTGGGATTGATATATACACACTATTATGTATAAAATAGATAATTAATAAGAACCTACTGTACAGCACAGGGAACTCTACTCAATACTCTGTAATGACCTATATGGGAAGAGAATCTAAAAAGAGTGTATATGTGTATATGGGTAACTGATTCACTTTGCTGTACACCTGAAACTAACACAACATTGTAAGTCAACTATACTCCAATATAATTTTTTTTTTAAATACAGATTTAGATTCCTTATCTTCTTCCTGGATGGGAAGAGGGAGAGTTTTTCTTTAGAATCCGAGAAGCATGTTGTTGTTTTTTGTTTTTTGTTTTTTGTTTTGCGGTACGCGGGCCTCTCACTGTTGTGGCCTCTCCCGTTGCAGAGCACAGGCTCTGGACGCGCAGGCTGAGTGGCCATGGCTCACGGGCCCAGCCGCTCCACGGCATGTGGCATCTTCCTGGACCGGGGCACGAACCCGTGTTCCCTGCATCGGCAGGCAGACTCTCAACAACTGCGCCACCAGGGAAGCCCAAGCATGTTGTTGTTATTGCAATGACATTTTCTACATTTCTGCCTGTTACATCCACAGGCTTTCTACCTGGAAAACTCTTGTCAACTTAATTCATCTGATACTATAAACAATGACTCATATGCAAGTCAGGCATGATGTTGCCAGGTAGAGAATTGACACTACTTCTATATGGACACTAAAGAATTTGGGGCAAGCTAGAGAGAGACATTGGCTTTAAAGAAATGCAGTTCTGTCCAAATCCTGCCTCCACCACTTAATTACCTGTGACCTTGAGTAATCTTATGATTTTCAACCTGCTCTTCATGGAGATACTGGGAGGATTAAAAATAATGGGTACAGAACCTGGTATAGTTCCTGATACTTAGTTAGTGGATAACAAATAGTAACCACTGGTGTTGCTGTTGTTATCATTTTTATCATTATTGAGAAATGTCACCTTCATGAGATTCATGATATAGAAAAAGGCAGAAAAAGTAAGTCTATGATGCAACCATGTTTCATAATTCTTTGTGAATAGTTGTATATATAATTTACTGACTCATTCAAAATTTAATAAAGAAATCTGTTTTAGTTAGTTAATATATGTACTCCTCATAATAATTTTCAGAGAAAGATCCTTAATAAATTTTCTTTATTAATGAGGACATAGTTCTTCAATTCAATATAAAGTATATGATGGAACTGGGCTTCCAGAATATCTTGACAACTATGCCTACCATCATACAACTCTTGATACTTATCCCTTTACAAAAATTAATCCTACTTTTAGCTCTTGACTCATATACCACAGAATCTTCAAAGATGAATGAGATAGGTGCAGCTGTATGCTATATGCCATAGAGATGAATATGGCACAGTCCTTGTCACTAACACTCTTTTAAGCTATACATTATACACTGTATTGTATTGCTTATTAGTATGATAATACATGTCTACACAATGCATTAGAAATATAGAGTAGAAAGCCCCTATGATTTAATCATTTAACATTTGAGTATTTGCTCAGAGTCACACCATATGTCTGGGATTATACCTGTAAACTGCTGGTATAACAAGTTCTTTCACTGACTTTTAAAATCAGCTGATCTCTGGGTAATAGTTTGACAAGCAGTGCAACTTGGCCCTGCACACATTAGGAGTTCTACAAACAAATTGAATTTGATTGCCATTGAAACTTAATGATATTATATAATAGAAGCTATTTTTATCTATATGAACACACAGGTTAAAGCATTATGAACAAGGTTAATTTAATGTACAGTGGAAATAAGGTATAATAAAAAGATGATCAGTTTAAATTGGGTGTTAATAAATGCAGCAGTCAGAGAAGCAAGTGTTTTAATGTCTTAAGTAGGTGACCTAAGGGACAAAATTTAAATGATCAATGTCTGAACTATAGGGGAGGGAGTAAATGAACCTTGAAAATATTAGCCTGGCTCTACTAGTTATAAGTAAAATTTGGCATTAATAACCACTGGTTTCAAAAAGATATCATTTATAAAAGAGAAAGCAAGAGTGAGAGTGAGAGAAAATGAGACAGAGAGTGGAGAAAGATGGGAGGATATAGTGAATGGAATTGTAACCCTCCAAAAGATATATCAACCTGGAGCCTGTGAATGTGATCTTATTTGGAAAAAGGTCTTTGGGCATATAATTACATTAAAAATCTTGAGATTTTCCTGGATTTGGGGTGGGCCCTAAATACAATGACAGACATTCTTATAGAGCAGGAGAAACACAGAGGCATAGAGGAGAAGATCATGTGGAAATGGAGGCAGAGATGGAAGATATGCAGCTACAAGCCCAGGAACTTGAAGGGGGATTGTGGAAATTCCCATGTTTGCGACCAAACTCCAACAGAAGTGCAGGTAGTTCAGGGATCTCTCCTGTGCCTGGCATCTAGCAAAAGCAGTCTTGTTAAGGACCTTGCCCTTTAACATGTGAGATCTGACACTAACCCTAAGGAGTTAGTTAGAATTGAAGGACTTTGCCCTTATCTTGTGGCATCTACACAAATTCTGGATAGTTAGTGACAGAATTGAATTGTAGGACACCTAGTTGGTGTCAGAGAAATTAGTGTCAGAACACATTGGGAGAGTTTCTGTTCATAAAGCATGCTCTGAAAAGAAAGCCAAAGATGCGGCTGAACCACATTTTGCTGAAGGGACCAGGGAAGTGGCTCATGGATCCAATTACGTATCTCAGCAGAAACCAGGAATAGAGATGAGATCATACAGAAAAGATTTGTAGAGGACTGTTGTCTAATGGCATGGACCTGAATTATACACAGGAGACCAACATGGTTTTCGAGAATCAGCAGAAACACTATGATCTTAAATTGAAAGGTACAGAAACAGGACACAATGACAAAAGACTGTGGGACCTCTAAAATTCTACAGGCAAGAATGGAATCATAGAGCTACTTGGCTGCAAACATACTGCTATACAAGAAAAAGGAAGAATGACTCTGAGAGCAGCACAAACGTGGGGGGAGGAGAGGGAACCGGGGTAGGGGGCATACTGACAGCTCAGAGGACAAGGCTTCAAGCCACAGAGGATTATTCTCAGGCCTTGGACCCTAATGAAATTTTCTCTGATGGGTTTTGAACTTGCTGGGATCTGAATCAACCCTTTCTCCTTCTTATTTCTCCCTTTGGAATAGGTAATGTCTATTCTATGCCTGTCCTACAATTGTATTTTGGAAGAAGTAGATAACTTGTATTCTAGGTTCACAGGTCCACAGATGGAGAACAACTTTGCCCCAGGATAGACCATACTGTTGAAGTGGAGCCCAACCAATATTTACACCTCCAATGGCTTGCTGTTGTTCACAGAAATACTTGCTGTTCAAGTTATGCCTTGGAAAAGTAGAAATTTTATATTCATCTCTTCGTTTTGCCCTAACCAAACTTAGAGGCCTTAACAGAGCACCGAATTATTTATTGGAAAGGAGAAAAGCTGTGTTATTACCAATACTGTAAGGAATAAATATTGACAAAAAGAGGAGACAGATAAAAATAACAAAGGAAGGTTTGAAAAATACATAAGTAAGGTTTGAAAATCAGTGGGATGGGATGGGAAATTTAAGACATGATCAATAATAAATTTATAGCAAAAAATTCTTTTTCTACCTAAATTTATAGGATAGATAAATCCAGAACAGCAATGTACAAGATTCCTATTCAGACAGAATCATATTCTAAAATCAAATGTAATACCTTAATTCCCAATTACATATACATTTTTCTCTATAATACAACATTAAGCACAGAGAAGAAAGAAAAAAAATACAATGCATGAAATGTAAGTAATTTTTTAAGAACATAATGTATACCTCAAAATCCAGAGGACATTTGTTGTGAATATAACTAACACACACATATCCAGCAAGGGTTATAAATGGTGCAAATTAAACTGAATAATGACTTCACTGTCTAGTTGGTTTCTACATAAGAGAAAAACATGGAGTTTGAAGCAAGTCAGTATTTATAATGCAATATAGAGTATAAGTCATACTCCAAGTTGGGATTTCTGAAATGTCACCAACACACTAATTTACTACTATTTCCAGAAGAAAAATAAAAGCATTGAACACAACCACTACAGACTAAAGGTTAACAGAAAATCTCAATTACAAACTGTATTTTTTCCTTTAAACCTTACTTTGCTCTGAGGGCAGCTTCAGATGTTTCAAAGGAAGAGAGGGAAAAGGAGAGAGAAATAATATTCACTATTTACTTAGAAGAATGCCATTTGACATATTTATAACTGGACCAGAAATTGATGACTTCAGATATACTTCAATCTACAAAGTTATAGTTTCATCAGAAATCCTGTAAAGGAATGCTGTTTTGTCCAACCCCCAACTATATATTGTTTGTTGGAAAGAGGATTGCAGAAGATAGATGTCAGTCACTTTTATATATATGAAGCTACAAATCTAAGACTCAGACGAATTTCTGATCCTTGAGAATTAAATCAACTCAAGAGTTATGTCAAGAGAAATTCAGTTTCAGAAATTTGTGCCAATCTAAAAGGATCCCATAACAACGTGATAGTTCCATCCTGGTTCCTTATGCTAATGCAATGTTTGCTTCTTTAGTGCAACTGGATGGTGACAGCTGGAACACAGGACAGAGATAAAGAGATGTAAAAGAAAGCAATGTTTGACAGTGCCAGATAGTAAATCCTAATCAGCTTTAATCTTTACTTAAGCAATGGAATGTTAACACTTGTTATTTGAGTAAATGGTATAAATAAAATTTTTAAAAAATTAAAAGAGAATTAAAAGAAAATAGATTTTGATAATGGTATGTTACTTACTAAATTTGAATAAGGAAAAAATCATTAAGAATATACCTACTACCTTCTATGGTGAGGTCTTGTAGCATACTGAATTAATAAAATGCTAAAATACAAAAATTGAAAGGCCATATGTCATCTCTCACACATTGTTTTACCCAAAGCCAGAGGCAACAAGGCAGTGTGCACTCTGTACTATAGAAAAGAGATGGTGTAGTATATCATTACATGGAATTGTTATTTTGCAAGTAGATTATTTGTGTGTGTGTGAATAGAGAAGAGAAAATGTAGTGAAACCATAAAAACTAATTACTATAATTGACTACCATGGAGCCTTTTTAAAAAGAGTGGTATTAAATGACTTTTAATGATAAGTATGTTTTCTTATGGCATCATTAGATAGACAGGGGAAGAGGTATATATGTGTGGTGGTGGAGCAAGGGAGGTGGTTCTTTGTAAAAGGCAATTAGACTCTCATGACTCCTGTTATGCAAACTGACTTCAAAAAAATCAGCCTACTCGATGTTAATTTTACATGTCAACCTGATTGGACCATGGGGTGCCCAGATATTAAATATTATTCTGAGTGTTTTTGTTAGGATATTTTTAGATGAGTTTAGTATTTAAATGGATAGACTGAGTAAAAGAAATTGCCCTCCAAATATGGGTGGCCTCGTCCAATCAGCTGAAGGCCTAACTAGAACAAAAAGCTGACTCTCCCTAAAATAAAAAAGAATTCTCCTGCCTGGTTTCCTTCGAACTGGAAAACTGTTTTTATTCCTGTCTTCAAACTCAAACTGAAACATCAGTTTTTTCTAGGTCTTAAGCTTGCGTTGAACCACATCATTGTTTCTCTTTGTTTTCAGGCCTCAGAACTCAGACTAGAACTAAACCATTGACTCACCTGGGTCTCCAGCCTGCAGTTTTGGCAGGGCTACATCCGGCCTGCCACCTACTTTTGTAAGTAAAATTTTATGAAGCACAGCCATGCCCATTCATGTATCTGTGGCTGCTTTTGTGCTACAAGGATAGAGTTGAGCAATGGAATCGAAGTCCATATGGCCCACAAAGACCCAAATATTTACTCTCTAACCTTTTATGGAAAAAGTTTATTGATCCCTAATTAAATCAATCTCTAGTTAGTTCACTTAAGCCTCTTCATAATACCATGCATATTTTTTGAGAGGAACCACCCCATCTTCTGTATATTCTATATTTCCATTAGCCCCTAGTGAGGTTCATGCCATGGTGGATGCTTAAAAATGGATGGTGGGGGCTTCCCTGGTGGCACAGTGGTTGGGAGTCCGCCTGCCGATGCAGGGGACACGGGTTCGTGCCCCGGTCCGGGAAGATCCCACATGCCGCGGAGCGGCTGGGCCCGTGAGCCATGGCCGCTGAGCCTGCGGGTCCGGAGCACCACGCCAGTGTCTTTCTCAGAGAAGATGTTCAATAAATGTCTTTAATGAATGAATGAAAATGAGTAACCTAAGCAAATGGCCAAAGGCCAGAAACACACTGGCTAAGAACTTAGTGCTGTTGGAGCATAAAAGGCAAGGGAGGGATGGTGAGAAATCAGGTCAGAAAACTAATAACCATCATATTAAGAAAGGCCTAGTGAGACAAATTAAGAACTTTGATTTTTATCATTTAGGTGATGGAGTGACCACTGAAGAAGAATAATTACAGAAACTATAAATACTATAGGTCTAGTTGTGTTCAGATAGATCACTTTCAAAGGTTAATATTAGAATACTAGAACAAATATTATTGAATAAGAAGTGGAGAATCAGAGGAATATTATGTGTCTCCTGAAGTAAATAAAAATATACTACACATTCCACAAAACAAATATATTTAACATTTTTAAAGTATATTTTAAAGCCATTTCTAAATTTATTTAGACAACTAAATAAATAACTCACCCACATAGATAAAACACATGTGGGAAGTTGAATCACTTTCCTTGAAGTTTTGGAAATGGTTGTATAATTCAGAACAGCTGCCTATCTCTATAACCTCTACCCAGAGATCATATTTTATTCAGATAAGTTACAACTTTCTGAAAGGATGTCCCCATAGGAAGCTTCATTAACTACCACTTTGTATAGCAGACAGAACTACCAATCACCAAATTAATAGGGCATACTGATCCAATTTTGTTTTACATTTGAAATCTCCTAAAGATCAGTTTGATCCTATAACATTGGCAATGCAACAGATAAGCAAGAGGCCAAATGGCTGAGAGCTGACATAAAGACTTTCCTCAACTTACCAAACTTTTACATAATGCAGTTTTTCCAATTTATGCACATTTTACTTCCATGAAAATCTACTTCTTACACAAAAGTTACATTCATGTGTGAGATAAGAATAATACAGCATAAAGATAAGGGGCTTTGGAATCAAGAGAGTTGGATGCAATTTTCAGCCCCATCAGAGTCAATGTGTGTGATTTTTGGTAAATAATTAACTTTTCTGTGCCTCAGTTTTCTCATCGGTAAATTGATAGTATTATATCTACTCAACTATATTCTTGTATAAATTACAGATAATGTATGTAAAACCAGTGTAACTAAATAAAGTTTCATATAGATTATCTGAAGATATATTTTAACAGCTGTTCAACTAAATTTAATGACACATCATGATATAGTTACAATAGCAATAAAAAATAATCTATGTAATACATAGATAAATCAATTTTCATAAAAGTTACCTCATGTATGTTTAAATAGGAGTAAATTCTTAATGCAGTCAGACAGCCTTTGCCTCTTTATTTTGAAAGACTCCAGTTCTTTATTAATTTTATCTGCAATTATATTTTGTAAAAAGAAGAAAATGTTGAAAATGATGTTGCAAATACTACTTTGTCTTCTTTGTGTTCTCAAAGGAAGGAAAAGTGTGGATTCTCTGGAAGTCATTGTCATATCTTTTTTTTTTTCATTTTACTACACACAGAAGTACTGTTTCCTATGACACATGCTCTGTATGATTTTAGCCTTTGTAATACATTTACTAAAATTCATTAGAATTAGTTGGTTCCATTTCTAGCCTTTTGGGCCTTCCTTTATGTTGCATACCTTATGTCACGGTTTTCATGTGAACTATTGAGAGAAACTGTGACATATTTGAAAAATAAAAATAAATGACTGAACTTTTTACCATAATCATATTAGTGAAGTTCAAACATCCACATAAGAATGAAACTCCCGGGATGTTTTCTCACTTCCACTACTTTAATAGTCATTCTCTAATTATTTCCATTTTGTTTGAGGCCATTTAGCTTAGGAACTTGAATTACTGGGCTGATAATGAAATCTGATTATCATTCAATCCTTGCATTGACCTGCTAAACTTAGTTCAATACTGTATCCACAGTCCACAACAGTATCCCTCACCAACTGCTGTCCAAACAAATGTCAGATTGCATTTTTCATCTTTGAGGGAAAAAT
This sequence comes from Stenella coeruleoalba, assembly GCF_951394435.1. Lineage (NCBI taxonomy): Eukaryota > Metazoa > Chordata > Mammalia > Artiodactyla > Delphinidae > Stenella > Stenella coeruleoalba. Next base: position 15,119,322 of record NC_137151.1, read on the forward strand.
TCCCTTAGAAATGGCATTATGGTGATTTTCTTTACATAAGGGAAAAGTTGTTAAACCTGAATCTCCTTGCACGGACATATTACACTAATAACATAAACATGAGTCAAAAAAAAAAGCAAACCGTGAGTCAAATGATATATTTCATTTCTCCTGAAATTTCATTAGGAAAAAAAAAAAGGCAGCTGCAAGGTAATTTTGTCCCTGTACTATTAAAATGTTGATGTTATATATTACTACATAATTTGTGATTTGGGAAGTAGATGATTTTATTTTGTGGAGAAGACAAATTATAAAGAAGTAGGGAACCATACTAATATGCCCAGAAATAGCTAGTTTGTTTTTTAATATTGCTCTTAATTGATTTTACTTTTAATTGTAACTAAAATTCTTACTTGTTAACATTGGAGAGCTTTTAGGGCATATATGTGAGTGTATGTTGATAAAGAGAGAAGCTGATGCTTTGTAAAAGGGTGTTTTACTTTCTCAGCTCATGTGATGCAATGGTGGTTTCAAAGCATCAGCTTCCTGTACAATGGACCCATTGGTAATTATCTATATTTAACTCTTTTTAAGGGCTACCGTGTCATTAACATAACTGTCTCTAAGCAAGTCTTATTATTCTACCCCAGTTACAATTTCTGCATCAAGCTGTTCTGTACACCATCTGGAAGTGTCTGTTTAGTGGTTAGAATTGTTTTAGACAGGCCCCTTTGGTAGCTCAGTATTGGAATGAATTTGAGTCAGAAGGCACAGAGACCAACTAGAGCAGTACAATAAAATAGAAACATAATAAGATCCACCTAGGTCATAGCAAGCTTTTCTAGTAGCCACATTAGAAAAGTAAAATGAAAGAGGTAAAATTAATTTTAGGAATACATTTCATCTAACACAATAGATTCAAAATATTGTCATTTAATATAAAATCATTATAAAATTATACATGAAATAGTCTACACTCCACTCCTTTTTTTTTTTTTTTTTTTTTTTTTTTGGCCACACAGCTTGTAGCTTGCGGAATCTTAGTTCCCCAACCAGGGATGGAACCCAAGCTGTCAGCAGTGAAGGCGTGCAATCCTAACCACTGGACCGCCAGGGAATTCCCTACATTCTCTTTTTAAATACTATCTTCAACTCCAGTGTGTACTTCATGCTTTCAGCTTGTCGCTGTATGAACCTGCCAGATTCCAAGTACTCACTAACCACATGCGGCTAGAGGATACTTATACTGGACAATCAGAACTAAAAGCTCTAATATCTCAAGGGCAAGATTACAGCCCCAGCAGATAAGCAGTAGCTAGGTGACATTGGTGGGTCTTAATGACTTGTTGGATGTCATGGTGAGTGGGAAGGAAGAATCAACACACTTTCTTATTTGTTGACATATAATACATGTCATGGGGCAAGAAAAGGAAATCAGTTGAAAAATACCACTTGTCTCTTGATAGAAGGCAAAATATATTAGATATTCCACAAGCAGCTACCTCATCTTATGGGTAGGAAAATTACATAAATAGAAGATACATGGAAAATAGAATCATTTCATGAGTAGTTTGAGAAATGATTTTTTAATTATTTAGTCACAGAACAATCACATAGCTAAATAACCTTTACACAAAGATCATTTTTCATTCATATAAATTACTACTTTGGAAAACATGTCCCCTTGTTGAGTTTTGTAACTGCCATTTTGTTTCATGATTGCAGACTGAAATACAAACCGTCCAAATAGTAGTGTATATTGATCTGGTTTTATGTTGCAAATTTCATTAAGAAAAAAGTCTCATAACAGCTTCAATGAAACACACACACAAACACACACAATTCCAAATAATCAAGCTGAAATGGAGATTTTTCTTCATTTAGTAATTTTTACCTAATAGTTTTTTTCAATTTATGTATTTTTTTTGCTTTAATATAAAGTTACTTGTGAAATAATGTCAGGGAATAAATATTGTGATGAAATAATAGAGTAGGAAGGGAATCAGAATGAGCTGGGTTTAAATATCATCACTAACATCCTTTACTTCAATGGATTTGGGCATGTTATTTAACTTCCCTGTGCCTCAATTTTTCTATCTGATAAATGATGGCACACGACTTATTCTGCAGAATTCTCGTGTAAACTAGAGAAAATACATACAAAACACCTAACACATGCAATAGTTTAACAAATGTAAAATACATAACATACAAAAAGCTCTCAAAATATTATAATAGTTATTTACATGGATAATGATTTCTGATTCATTGTAATTTTTCGTATATGAAAATATATAAAATTAGCATCAAAAGAAAAGCTTGATGAGCATTCTCATAAATAATTTGAGAATTTTTTTAATCTTTTCAGCCAAATTCAAAAGTATATCAATGTTATTGTTTTCATTAGTACTACGGAAATACCGATCTCTAAATAACATGGAAGAATCAACTTTTTTTTTTTTTTTTTGCGGTACACGGGCTTCTCACTGTGTGGCCTCTCCCGTTGAGGAGCACAGGCTCCAGACACAGGCTCAGCGGCCATGGCTCAAGGGCCCAGCCGCTCCACAGCATGTGGGATCTTCCCGGACCGGGGCACGAACCCGTGTCCCCTGCATCGGCAGGCGGACTCTCAACCACTGCCCCACCAGGGAAGCCCGCAGAAGAATCAACTTTTATACATCATCACTGAATAATTTCAGTGGAAAGGAAAAACATTTCAAGGCAATCAGATAAAATCTATATCACTTCTAAAGAACCAAAGTTTTTTACCAATGTTATCAGCAAAGCCCTTATGCAAAAGTGAAAGAAAATTGAAGTTCTGTTTTAAATTCTACTCCTTTTCTCTTTTTTCTTTAGGTTGTCAAAGAAAAAAAATTAAGGTTCTCCATACTTCAGTTCCATAGCCTAAATGCTGTGGGGATATTTCACTTGTTTGTTTTTTCATTTTTGTTTGTTTTACCTATCCTCCCTGAGAAACAACCCTACAACTCTCTTTGTTTTTCATTTTTCTTTTTAAATTTTTATTGGAGTAGAGTTGATTGCAATGCTGTGTTAGTTTCGGGTGTACAGCAAAGTGAATCAGTTATACATACACATATATCCACTCTTTCTTAGGTTCTTTTCCCATATAGGCCATTACAGAGTATTGAGTAGAGTTCCCTGTGCTATACAGTGGGCCCTTATTAGTTATCTATTTTATATATAGTAGTGTGTATATGTTAATCCCAATCTCCTAATTTATCCCTCCCTTCCCCCCAAGACAACTCTTTCTATTCAGGTAACCTCTGCTTTTCAAAAGTTCACTTTACACCACTTCGCTTTTATGAAAGACCTACATTAATACCTGTTTTGCCAACCGAAAGAAATCCAAAGAGGATTTTCATTCTATGAAAAAAGGCGAAAAGCAGAAGTTGGGTTCAGTGTTTGTTTTGTAGCAGCAAGCTGCTATGGAGGCAACGAGCACCTGAGCAGGGGGTGACCAGGCCCCTAACCTGGCCAGACTCCTTCCCTAAGGAATTAATTCAGCACCTCAGCATCAACAAGCGCCATAGCTCCAAGCCGTGTCTGAGAGCGCCTGCACTTTATCTCGATTTATTTTGTGCGTTTGTTAGCAACATGTGTCCTGAGGTGGTTGCTTCTTCACTTTACGCCATTTCGGCTTACTAAAGGTTTCATAGGAACATTCTGCTTTCAGATAGTGGGGGAAACCTGTTTTGAACTTTGAATCCATTACTGCTTTTCTGCAGAGGCCAAACCAAAGTATTTATAATAAACTTGTAATTAACTTACTAAAATCCACGAGGTCAGCATTTCTCAAACTATCTTTGACAAAACAAATTTTAAAGATCCAATACATCACAGTCCAACACTTACAAGAATTCAAATGAAATGCTAAATAAATAAAGAGGTATAATATACAAGCCCAAAGTTTTTCAGCCATCAGAGCCAACAGGCGTATTAAATTTTAATATCCAATCAGAACAAACATAAGGAAATAATTAAATATATGAATTATTCATTGCAAATGTGAGTAATCAATTAATATAAAATATTACACACTTTTTTGTCATTCTAGATTTATAACTAAATGGAAATGTATGAGGGATATAATGATTCTCTATATTAAATACCTGCAAGCACACTTAAATAAATACCACCTATATTAACAATCAAATATTAATGTGATAAATGAGCTTGCTTCTCCCTTATTAACTTAACTAATGTAGGTCGCTTTAACAATAGTGCTACTAAGAGGAAATAATACGTAGCTAAACTGCTTCAATGTCTTGTTTTGATAACATTCATTGTAGCGTATGTGTCACAGTGATGTGCTAATGGGTATAGAAGAGATTTTAAAGCAACTTCAATGAGCTCAGATTATTCATTTAAGCTTTTGTCCAAAAGGTAGCAAGTAATCTCTATTTTTAAAATTCATTTTCAATGTGTCATCAGTAGCTAGTTCCAATGATTTATCTTATAAATTTAGATTTAAGTTGTCTTTTGACTAAAGAAATCAATTCTGATCATAAACCTCCCATGCATGGATCTTTCTTGACAGAAATGTAATTCATAATGTTCTAGCAAATTTTTAAGGTGTTCGGTGATAACTTTCCACAGATTTACAATATCAATATCCTAATTAATTGGTAATTATCCTTAAATTGTGGAATATAATGACAATTTTTAAACCTTTGTTCTTGTAGATTTCTAAACTTTGTTTTGGCTCTTTTATCTCACATGCTATTAAAAAACATCCATTCCGAGGTCCTCCCTGGTGGCGCAGTGGTTGAGAGTCCACCTGCCAATGCAGGGGACGCGGGTTCGTGCCCCGGTCCGGGAAGATCCCACATGCCGCGGAGCAGCTGGGCCCGTGAGCCATGGCCGCTGAGCCTGCGCGTCCGGAGCCTGTGCTCCGCGACAGGAGAGGCCACAGCGGTGAGAGGCCCGTGTACCGCAGGAAAAAAAAAAAAAAAGAAAATCCATTCCTTCTTTGCATGGAAATGCTAAAATCATTAAAAAAAATAATGATGATAAACAATAAGTGGCTGTCCAAAGTATATGTTTATATCAACTCTCTTCTCCCTGGGAGAAGCAATTCTGTGAGCCTCTATGAAGAGGTCACCAGGGCAATCAAATGGTCAAAGCTAGTGACAACTGAGGCCTGATAACAACCATATGAGTTTCTGGAAGCTGATCTTTCAGCTCCATCTGAGTCTTCAGATGGTTGCAGCTCTGGTCAACAGCTTGACTAGAACCTCATGAAGTAACCTAAGCTAGAAGACCTATGCAGATGTCTCACATTCCTGACCCATGGAAATGGTGAGTAAATAAATGTTTGATTTTTTAAGCCATTAAGTCCTGGGTGATTTGTTATGAGCAACAGATAACTGATACACTGGGCAACTAAACTATAAGGTTTCCCTATCTTTGTAGCTGGGTCATCGGAACTGAAGTCTCTCACAATGTACAGCTACAATGTTATGCCCTTCAGAGCTAGCTGTTTTATAGCAGTGAAGCTAAACAAAGGAATCATTCCTTTTTATCTTCATCACATTCAAAGAACTGCTGTTTTAACAATACCTGGGCATTCTGTAAGATGAAACAAAAAATACCTTGATAGTTTTATGTTGTTCTAAGTTTTGGTGTTCTGTATCATTAACCATCTCCTAAAAATGTCAATGGTATAACAGTTAACTGATACTTGACTTACCTTCATTGCCACCAACTTATCCAACGTTTATAGGTGCCCCTCTTTGATACAGTCTTTCACTAATTGTCCCTCTTTGATACAGTCTTTCACTGGTGTCTCAGCAATTGTATGTGATCCTTTAGTCTTCAACCTGATGTGTTACTTTATAAGAAGCCCTCTTATATGAACCAACATTTATATTTGAATTATTGAACATCAGCTTCTTTTGAGTTTTTAATTCAGTATATTTTCTTTTAAAATGTAATCATGGCTGAATGTGTTCCTTTTTATTTTGCATATAAATGATACTTAAGTTGTAATAGAATCATTGTTTCGTTAGTCAGTACCTCCCTCATAAATAGCCTACTGTTATTCTAACACCTCATTGTGAATCATGCCTATAAAAGTAAACTCAATATTTCTACAACCATACATTTGAGTAAAATTAGTATCAGTTATTTTGGTTTTGTTTAGAATCACTTGCGTAGTTGGCATTAGGCTTACAACTACTGCTTCAAACAAAAGAATTCATAATAATTCTTGTCAAAATGTAATAAACTTGTTTCAACATATTAAAATTAGGGTGAAAAAATAAATAACACAAATTATGCTTTCCTAATTTAAATAATACTATAAAACTATACATTTTTTAAAGGCTTGATAAAAAAAGATGTCTATAAAAAACAAGTAATGAGGGCTTCCCTGGTGGCGCAGTGGTTGGGAGTCCGCCTGCCGATGCAGGGGACACGGGTTCGTGCCCCAGTCCGGGAAGATCCCACATGCCGCGGAGCGGCTGGGCCCATGAGCCATGGCCGCTGAGCCTGCGTGTCCGGAGCCTGTGCTCCGCAACGGGAGAGGCCACAACAGTGAGAGGCCTGCGTACAGAAAAAAAAAACAAACAAAAAAAACAAGTAATGCAGTAACTAAATGCTTAAGCTTTTTCATATTTTTCATACTTTTGGGTTTCATTTAGCAGATTAAACTTAAAATGTCATGAGTAATACTTCATTCATACATGATATGATTTATTACAAAAGATCATCAGCACCAAAATGGATCTGTTTCCTGTTCAGGGAAACAAGTCTTGGATCATGTGCTTTGAATAGTGCAGCAACATTAAATTACTATAAATATTTTCAAAACATCTTCAGTTTTTGAATCATATTGTCCTGACTCTAACAAACAGTTCATTGACTAGCAGCAATCTGCAGACCACACTTGAAGTGCTACATGAGCTTTCAGAGCTCTTCTAAATTTGACTTCATTTTTATGAACGATAGAGAATCTCACATGAGATTTGGTGTAGAGCAATAAAGGCAACGCACATTTATAAAATATGGTATCTTTAGATTAATATAAACTCAGATGTTTGTATTGGAATGAAAGGGTGGGGAAAACTGTCATTTGTCTGTCTACTCTTTTCAAAATTCCTTTTGGCATGTGACTGCTTATCACAGTTGGTTGGGTCTATCTACATTTCAAATACTTTTATTACATTTTTATATATATATATATATATATATATATATATATATATCTCCTTGTGAAATATGTGGTATTATATTGAAAAAGGATTTACTTAACTCTAGCTCTTAACTAATTATAGAATTCTATATCTTAAATTATTTTTTGCAGTCCTACAAAATATTCTACTGTGTCTAGCTTCTACTATTGTGATTGAGTAGTTAGCTATCATCCTTTGTACATAATCTGTCTTTTTCCTCCTGGCTGACTTGGTGCTATTTAATTTCATTCTTATATACCTAAATATATATTTCTTGCTATTTATCCTTCTTGGAATGAATTATGCTTCCTGTATATTACTGTGTGTCACAATATTTTTTTCAAATATGTTTCTTACCCCTTTCCACTATTGTATTCTTCTGGGATTCCAATTAGATGTATATTGGATCTTTTTATTATATCCTCAACGTGTATAAACCTTCTTTCACAGCTTCTGTTTTTTCTCTGTGTTGCATTCTGCATCATTTATCCATTTATATTTGTTAGTGCACTTATTCTCTTTTTTGCTTTGTTTTTAATTTGCTTTGTAATATATTGCTTGTTTTTCAAATATGCCAACTTGTTTTTGAAAGTTGTGTTCATGTTTTTTATACAGAACATTACTTCTTTAAATAAATATTTGTAAGCATCTGCAGTCCTAATACTACATTTTGTTCTCTCTGTTGTTTGTTCTTTCTGTGGACTCTCTCACATGCCGTACTGTTTCAATTGATTTGTAATTTGTTTGTGAGCTCCCATTCAGCCAATTGTATTTGATAGAAATCCCACAGTATCTAGGTTGAGCTTGAGTTTCTTTAGAGAGTATTTCCACTTACTTCTTTCAGAATCTCTAAGGCAGTGTCTCTCGGTCTTTACTGTGTGTGGTAGACAGAATAAAAGCCCTTCAAAAATGCTCATTTCTTAATTCCCAGACCTTGAGTATGTGTTACCTTCTATGCCAAAGGGGCTTTGCAGAAGGAGTTAATGGATTATGCAAGTGTGCCCAATGTAATCACAAAGAGTCTTATAAGAGTAAGGCAGGAGGGTCATAGTAAGGGAATGAGATGTGATGCTATAAATTGAGTAGAAAGGCAGAAAGGGAGAAGGAAAGAGATTTAAAATGTTATACTGGTGGCTCTGAAGATGGAGAAAAGGCTACAAGCAGAGAAATGCAAGCAGCATCTAGGAACCTAGAAAGGCAAGGGGATGGATTCTTCCCTAGAACTTCCAGAAGGAATGTGGGCTTCCAATACCTTGATATTAGAAATTCTGATCTCCAGGAAGATAATAAATTTGGGTTGATTTCCACTAAATTTGTGGTTACATCAGTTTGCTTGTTCCACTAATTTTGTTACAGCAGCAATAGGAATCCAAGGCAATGTGCATGCAAATCACCTTGGGATCTTGTTAATAACACAAAAGCATCTGATGGTGGGCCTGGGAAAGTGAGAGTTTCTGTATTTCTAGGAAATTTCCAGGTGATCCAGATGCTGCTGGGTGTTTGTGGATCACGCGTTGAGTATCAGGGATCTAGGGTAATATTAGCCTAAAAACGCACTAAAAAATTCTCTACTTGAGTTTTCCCAGACCATGAAGGTCATTGAAAATCAAAGCTCAAATACTGTGTGAAGGCAATTTTCTTTTTTTATCACAACCTTTCATGGAGATGAGGTCCCTAACTTTTTGAAAAGGTCTTGTTTAAGGTTTCTCCTGGTGCAAACTCCATGGCTTTTTTCTGTCTCCTGAAGAGAACTTAAAACCCAAGGCACTAAATTTATGGTATAAGCAAATACATGTAAGAAAGCTTTTATCTCGTGCTTTGTTTACTTTGCTGGTTTCATCTCCTCTGTCATTTTTGGTCTCTATATGGTCCTGCTCTCTCAGCTATGTATTCATGAGGATATTTATTGCATTTTATCTGGGATTTCAAGTTATTTTTGTACCAAGAGGAATATTAAATTTGCTATAATCCTAAAAATATAGTCTTCATCTATATTTGCAAATTTGGAAATTCTCTACTCATTTCTCAGTGAATGTCTCCTCAATTATTTCTGTTTGTTTTTAGGTGATTCTTGCCACTACGACCAACTAATTGTTAAGTAAAAGTGTATGTCCTAAATAATAGTTAATACTGGTTTTGAAGAATAAAAGTCAATATCAGAGAGATTAAGTGTTTAATATAATTAATGTGTATGTGAATTGCTTTAGACATTTGGATTAAAGAAAGGAAGACAGTGTGGGTAAATAGGAAAATCTACATTTTCTGTTGTCTCAATCACTAACTTAAATCTCTGTAGATGCCATGAGCCATAGACTTCATATACATTAATTAGTTCATCTGATCTTCACAACAACTTTACAGAGTAAGGATTATCCTGATTTTAGACATGAGAAAACTCAGAAGGAAAATAAACTTCTAGAGAACCCTCCTAGAAATGTAAGAACATATACACTTAAGAATTACAATAATATTTATTATGTATCTTGATGTACCAAGATCAGAAAGAAACAATATCCTACAGCTTGAAAAGTGGAGAGTCTGTAGTGGAATCCAGGACTTTCTCAGACCAAGTCTATGCTCTTTCCACTATTCCATGTTAGGTCTAAAATTGTCCAAAATAGAGATTCGCAATTGATTTTGAGTACTGTATGGAATTCTATCTAAAGTTTACTTACACAGTGAGATAGTCTCATCTCCTGCTAGTTGAAAAGCCAACTGGTGTAAATATTTATGGAAATTTTTGGCAAGAGCAAAAATATATTACTTATGTACATGAGCAAATAATCACTTTTGGATACATATATACACACAAACAAATGCAAATACTCTACCACTGATTGTTACTATTGTATATCAATGGATCACAAATTCCTGACCTAACCTCCTCAACATATTCTACATCTAATTTCTCCAAGGAGCTTTACATTTTCTCCCACTTCATCAATCTCATAAGTTCACTTCACTGAGAAGACTTGTCATTAGCATGAATTTCTTTGATTTCTCCTTCCCCATATTACATACTTTCCACAACCAAAAACATCCTGAGGTCACAAATACCACCTTCATTTCGAAGCCAACCCCTCCACGTGTTCTTAAGTCCAACACTTTGTGTCCCAGATATTGAGTTCTATTGATTATTACTGCAGGTTTTTTTACCTTTAATTTCTCCCTCTGACAATTTTTTTCCTTTGTTAATCATTCTTAAAACTCTCTCACCCTAAAAACTAAATTATCCTCTGCCTTCTATGCTATGTGTCCTGCAAGACACTGTTTAATCTTTTACTCTTTTCACTTAAACTTCACAAAGAAAAAACTACCCTCTGTCATCTCACTGAAAATTTATTTCTCAAGTCATGATAATTTCGTTCCTAATCTCACAAAAGAACTGAAACTTTTCTTAATAGCATTGAGTTGCCAAATTTAATGAAAAATATCCCGACCTTATATTAATATTTCCTGTTATATTTAGCATCACTAATCACTCCTTACTTGCGAAAATGTCTACTTTCTCCTCATGGCTACTTCTAAGCTGTTCTTGGGAATTATTACATATTAATTTTCCATAGATTTCTGTCCTTGAGTCTCTGCTTTTTATCATTCATCATACTTCGATAGTTTAGGTGATCACTTCCATGCTCATAATTTCAACTTCCTCTTGGAAGCTGGTAACTCATGAATCCATTTCTTCTATCTGCCCTCTCTCCACCAAACTTCAGTTATTCTATCTTATTGCCTGAGGGCCAATTACCTCTGAATGCCCTACAAGTACTTCACATTGTCCAGATTCAAAATGGAATTGATTTTCTTCCCCTATTTGTGATGACTTCATATATCAGTCAAAAGTGCCACAATTAATCAGTTCATATCTGAGAATCACCCTTGCCCACTCTCTTCTTCATGCTCACAATTAGTTCAACCATGTTCTTTGTCAATTAAAATCCAATCAGGAGACAGAACCCACACAGTAATTTGAAATGAGAAAACAATATAAAGACTATATCAGGGGAATAAAAGGTAAGGACAACTCTAAAAAATACCTTTCTGCTGAAGGAGACTGTCAAAAGTTAAAAACAAATTTGGAAGTAGAGGAGTTTCTTTTTATTTTTTGGATTAATTTTTTTAAATTGAAGTATAGTTAATTTACAGTGTTATGTTGGTTTCAGGAGTACAGCAAAGTGATTCACTTATACATACATACATATCTATTTTTAAATGAGCAATGTCTCAGAATCAGCTGAAAGAGAGCCAATTAGTTCAAAATCTTTGGAGCATTTCTGTCCCTGAGTATAGCAGAAAAAGGGCAAGTTTCTTGAAATTATTAAGACCCAGTGAAAACTCCTCTGTTATATATTTTTAAACTAATCTAAACTTATCAAGGGAGGATGTTAACCTTATATTCTCTTATTGCTCTTTGGTGCTAACAAATACAATTGACTGACAATGATTATAAGTCCTCCTCATTGTTCCTATTTATCTCGTGTCTGTTCTGGCCCTAAGAACTACAATTTGAATTAGTCTCCCTACCATTTTTCAGGAGCGTCCATTTAACACTATTGTAGTTTTCTTGGAACAAGACCAAAATAGAAGAAATGATTCTTTCAGAGAACGGATGGATGAAAACACGGAGTGAGAGCTCCCGAGGACAGATTGTAGTCGGCTAAGCCAATGAAAAAAGCCAATGGGGCTTCCCTGGTGGCGCAGTGGTTGGGAGTCCGCCTGCCGATTCAGGGGATGTGGGTTCATGGCCCCGTCTGGGAAGATCCCACATGCCACAGAGCGGCTGGGCCCGTGAGCCACGGCCGCTGAGCCTGCGTGTCCGGAGCCTGTGCTCCACAACGGGAGAGGCCAAAACAGTGAGAGGACCACGTACCGCAAAAAAAAAAAAAAAAAAAAAAAAGCCAATGAATGCTAAGAGATCTGGCCATAAAAAAGGGAAAAGGAGCTTATTTGCTGGATAAATAATTACAGAGTTTATTTATGAAAATGAGTATTTTTGAAGACTCTTAAAAAGAGCGACTTAGAATTCCCATTTGGGTAGGTTATTTAGTTGGATCAGTAGAAAATAGATTTTAAATTTGGGTGGTAAAAGTTAAAAAATGACTATGAAAAGGAAAGGGTGTTAATATACAAATGTAAGATATACTTATAACAGTATGTATTTGATAGTTATTTGCACTTAAAAATGTATTGCTTCACAGCTCCCAATTCATACTTTATTACCTGCTCTATGATAATGGAGTGGGACCCTGTAAACAATGCTCCTTTACAGCCGGCACAACATTAAGCATTATCAGTAGAGCACACAGGAAGGAAACTGAAAAAGGAAGGTATTTCTCTATTTTTTAATAAAATATTATCAATATAGTTTATATACCTTTATGGAATACTTATTAAGAATTGAATAGAATATATAAAATAGTGTGTAATAATCCCACTTAGGCAAGACAGAAATTTGGTAGCTTGATTGGCAATTTTTGTCTCTACGTTTTACCAGTTTGTCTCTTTAATATAAACTCTCCTTAAACTGTATGTTTCTGTGTATGAAAACTATGATCTGACATAGAAAAGGCTGTAGACAAATTTCCTAGGACTTGTTAATACCCTTAAGAAATAAGCAGAAATATTTGCCTTTCTATGATAAATATATGTTGTTGCTAATTAACACAGATGAAACACAGAATATTCCTAAAAAACATTGTCTCTAACCTTACATACCAAACATCATCATTCTTCTGACTTTTATCTTCTTTATTTAAGACATTTGAAGTTGCCAACTTTATTTGCTGAAAGTATAGAAAGCTTTGGGATAAGAAGAAAAACTATTCAATAAGCACAAAACTTTTCATAGTAACTTGAAAAGGTTAAATTAAAATGTATACATTGCATAACTGAAATTGTATGCCCATTAAACAATAATTCCTCATTTCCCTCTCCCTTTAGCTCTGGCTACACACACACACACACACACACACACACTCACACTCACACAAGCATACAAAAATGTTTAGCTAAACAGCCAATGTTAATTGTACTTCTTTCTCTCCAACAGTAAGATATGAAAGGATACCAAATAAATTGAGGCTTAAAATCTGGCAGGTGGAGCCTCCCGTAACAAGCACAATGATATCTGTAACAAGAAGAACAACTACCCCTACTTCAAAGTATCAGGTTCTGCTTTTGATTAGAGGACAAAATTACAATGTAAATCCCACAATAGGAAAAAAATTAATATGTCATGAGTAAGTGGGCTTTATATCAGATTTCAAAAGTTGGTTGAACATTCAAAAATCAATTGTAATTCACCACTTGAACAGAGAAAGATAAAACTTGTGATCAGTTCAATAAATGCAGACAAAGGAATAGAAGAGACCTTTCTTAATCTGATAGAGGAGATCTAGCAAACCCTATAATTAATGTTATACTAAACAGTGATGTATTAAAGTCTTCCCCTATAGGCTGCTCCCTTAATAAATCACTTTCACAAGAATTAACATCTCAGTTTCAGCATTTAAGTAATTGAAACTTTCCCAGAAATAAATCATTTTATATTTTTTAAAGATATTAGAAAACAAATAATATAATCACAATGACACAGGATATTAGAACTAAAAATAAATACTGAAATTAATGAAATAAAAAGAAATAAATATTTAAAGATAAATCTAAACTTATCTTTAGAAAAGATTAACAGAAAAGCCTTTATGAACTTGATTAACTAAAAAAGAATAAAAAAACAAGATTAGGAATAAAAAAAGAAACATTTCATATTTCTCTTATACCTGTGTGGTTATACATAAATATAAGAGAAATAAAAATAAGAAGATATCATGAGCAAATCTATAACAAAAATATCAAAACCTAGAGTAAATTATTTATAAGTAAAATTAAAACATTTTAATAACCTAAGAATAATTAGAATATTTTGACTTAAAAGGGATTCCAAACATGATTCAAAATTATCAGAATCAGCTGCCATTACAACTGATTTCTGTTAAAGAATTGCTGAGTCCATTATATTTTAAGTATGCTAGAAAATTTATATTCTATAAATAGTGTTCTAATATTAGAAATAATGTTCTAGAGGGACTTCCCTGGTGGTCCAGTTGTAAAGAATCTGCCTTTCAATGCAGGGGATGCGGGTTCGATCCCTGGTCTGGGAACTAAGATCCTACATGCCACGGGGCAACTAAGCCCGCACACACCACAACTGAGCTCATGCGCCTCAACAAGGGAGCCAGCATGTCACAAACTACAGAGTCCATGCGCCCTGGAGCCCACCCACCACAACTAGAGAGAAGCCCGAGCGCTGCAACTGCACACCAGATCAATCTCACTTATTGTATTGTAAAACCTAAAATTTCAAGTGCTGCCTTGACATTTTTGAGCCTCCACAGGGCCCCATAAAACCCTAATTGTGAGTTGCGTTTGCCAGATATGCACCCCACCCAGTGGGAAATGCTCCCCGCCCCCATGCCAGCCAGTCCCCTGATCAGCCATTACCTGTCCTCAACCGATTGGGTTTCACCTCCTTGTCAACCCAGGAAACTTTTCAAAGAAGCCAATCACACAGTCCTGATGGGACCAGGTGTTATTCTACCCTCTGGATACTATGAAGCATGCCGCCCTTGGTCCCTATTGGATCACTTTGCTCCCGAGTGCAATCCCACTGTGGCCTTGAACGTCCTGTGTGTCCTCTTCCTCCAGGGTGTGAGTATATTTGACAATAAACTGTTACCATTTCATCCGTCTAGTGTCGTGTACTCAGCCATTGCATACTCTTTATTGCATACTCTTTACCAGAAGGTAAATTGCAGTTGTTCAGAACACTTAAGAATATGGATACAGGGCTTCCCTGGTGGCGCAGTGCTTGAGAGTCCGCCTGCCGATTCAGGGGACACGGGTTCATGCCCCGGTCCGTGAAGATCCCACACATGCCGCGGAGCGGCTGGGCCCGTGAGCCATGGCCGCTGAGCCTGCGCGTCCGGAGCCTGTGCTCTGCAACGGGAGAGGCCACAACAATGAGAGACCCGTGTACCGCAAAAAAAAAAAAAAATGGACACAAAAAAAACTAAGTAAATAGCAAACGCATTCCAATAAAGTATAAAAATAACAATATACTACAAAATGAATGTAGATGTATTCCAGAAATGCAAGGGAGGTTTCATGTGAAGAAATCCATCTATCTATTATGTAAATATAGAGTGAGAAACCTCTCATTGAATACTGATATTTTATATATAAAATTTAAAATGTTATAAGAATTAAAGGTAGCTAAATAAATATAATAAAAATAATTTTCCAAAATCAAACATGTTTTAAATAGAAGAACATTAATAACATTAAAATTAAAATCTGTAACTTTGCAAAAGTGATCTCTGTTACCATTTTTATAATTCACTGTACTTCAGGAGTTCCAACGTATGCATTTTTCTGATGATACATTGCATATTGGTAAAACTGAGGAGGCTCTAGTAAAATATGAGAAGCAGTAGTAAACTTGCTATTATGATAACGGTATACTTATTCCATATATTAAAATACATTTATTTTTCTAAGTACTAAAATCAATTCCAAAATTCAAGGAGGAAAGTTTTTTAAACTTCTCATGTGGTCTCAGAATGTATTAAAACATTATACTGCGGGGCTTCCCTGGTGGCGCAGTGGTTGAGAGTCCGCCTGCCGATGCAGGGGACACGGGTTCGTGCCCCGGTCCGGGAGGATCCCACATACCGCGGAGCGACTGGGCCCGTGAGCCATGGCTGCTGAGCCTGCGCGTCCGGAGCCTGTGCGCCTGCGTACTGCCAAAAAATAAATAAATAAATAACATTATACTGCAAACAGAATTTGTTTATGTGTCATGTTTTTTGTGATTATTAAAGTGAAGATTGATTTATGTTGCTAAATTAAAAACAGCTTATTGTTCACTTTCTCAATTAATAAAACATTCTATCATGTGCGATCCAAAGAAAGCTTGCAGTGAAAACTGGTTTCCTAACCCAGATCATTGGAGAATCCAATGTTTCATCTGGTTCCCCTTTATTCCTGACAAAGAAAAATGGCTGGGTCCAATCTATATATGGAACTACCTAGACACGACCATTTATATAACACATATTTATTGAAAGATCATGTGCCAGTCATTTGGTCAAGACCTGGGAACTCATTAGAAAACAAAAACATTAACACAGAGTATATATATTACATATATAATCATCAGAGGAGCCATATTTGAGTAAGAGGAGACAGAAAGAACAAAATGAATTGAGTGACACAATAAAAAAATATAGTAGTTACTGGGGTAAAGGAATGTGAAGTGTCTGTGTGTGTGTTGCAGTTTAAATAGGGTTTTAAAGCGATTTCTCACTGTGCAAATGTCATATAAGCAAAGACTTAAAAAGAAGGGAATCAGCCCATGTAGATATACAGGGAAAAACATTCCAGACATAGAGAAGAGTGAGTGCAAAGAGCCCAAAAAAAGGCAATATTGTTACCAAAAAAGCTTTATCAAAAGTCCAGGCTCTTGTTCAACGCCTCCAAAAGAATTTGGATGAGGAACACAAAACACAAAGGAAAAAAATTTTAAAAATAACACTGAGGCTGAGAGCAAAGAGAACAAAGAAGCAGTTTATTTAGGGCAGAAGCAAAAGTCACACACTCAGAGAAGAAGAGTGCAGGGCGGGTGGCCATCCTCGCAAATGAAGGGCATGGAGCAGGGTATTTTTCTCCCCCTTTTTATCTTAATTTTAGCCCTTGGAATGGGTGGGGCCTTTTTGATTAGGGATGGAATATTCATTGAGGGGAGGGTTGAGATGTGGCCTGGATTGCACCAGGCTGCGTCAGCTCTCAGTCCTGCACATTTGTCTCCTGAAGCCACTGTACTCCTGCTTTAAGAGCCGTTTGGAAGGTCGTACACGGTCATCAGCAAACCGTGCATTTTTATTGCACATGCTCCACCGTTTTCATGGTCAGAGTTTCTGTTTTATATCCCATTCCTTCATGTGTCCTGGCCTCTTGCCTTCTGCCTAATGCCTATGCAGGAGGAGGTTATCCCTTTATATCCCATTCCTTCATGTGTCCTGGCCTCTTGCCTTCTGCCTAATGCCTATGCAGGAGGAGGTTATCCTTTGGCCTGGCCCTGTCTTTCCTGCCTCAATATGCTAAAAGAAAAGTGAGCAGGGGGAAAGGAAAAGGAGTTCAAGGTCAGAAAGTTATAGCAGGATTCAGATGGGGCTTATAGGCTAATGATAGGATGATGGTTTTTACTGGGGGATGGGGACCTTCTGGGAGCCTTTGAAAGGAAGGTTGGCATGACATGACCTATTTTATCATTTGAAGAACTCTAAAAGGCAACCAGGTGCCTCCCAAATATTACCTCTATCAGCATGTCATAGTGTTGTGTTAACGTCATCCTTTTAGGCTCTTCAGGAACACACTAGAATAGAATGAAGAGTCATGTTGAATAGAACAGTAAGGGAGATTAAGCCCAGCAATGGAGATGGAGCCCAGCAATAAGAAAGCAAGGAGATCACATAAGTAGCAACTGTGGTGGTACTAGAAAGAATTCTATATTAGCCTGGCACATATAGAAATGCCATAGTGGATGTGTTGCTTTTAATATTTATGCTCATAGAAATCAGCAGGCTCTCCCACATATTAACATAGCTTGGAAGTGGTAGCTTAGTTTGAGAGCACGAACGTAGAAGTGAAGCAAGACGTAAAAGAAAGGACTTCCAGTGTGCAAAGGAAGGTCTACCCCAGGCTGAGGAGTCTGAACATATTCCATGTGCAAGAGGGCATCAGAAAAACCAGAAGGCCTGTTCTGAGCCGCTTCCAGTCTTCATAATTTCTCTGTAGGTGGTACAAGTGATGCTTATTAACAGGAAAGATCACATCTGAAAACATTTAACTAGTAAGATGATAATCAACTTTGACAATACATTGGAACATATTTTACATTTACTTCAGACAATTAATTGCCTTTATGGGGTTCTGGGTGTGGGCTTGTTCTTCCTATAACTCTTAATCTACCAGACTCTCATGCGGGGCTGAGAAAAGCCACCAGTAGCCTTTTTCCATTTGTCAACAGTGCCCAAGCTAGTTCTTCTCTAATGGCAGGTGTGTCTCACAGCCCTGGTGAACATTGGTTTCAGTGTATGACCAGGAGCATTCATGTTCTTTTTGTAGCACGCAAGCTGCAGTTGTAGTTTATTTACCATCCAGCCCCGCAAGATGCACCTCTGGTCTACCTACGTAAAACTGTTCCCAGCTCTGTTGTTGGGCAGGGCCTTTCCAGCAAATGGGCAGAAGAGAATATAGGCTGAAGTGGTTTCATAGGAGAATTAAATCTGAAGCCTACTTATAACCTTCATGACCTTAAATGAAGAACTTAAATTATCTTTGCTTCATTCTCTTTATCTTTAAAATAAGTGCAATAATTTATATTTCCCTTGTTTGTTAGGGTGGTTAAATTAAATAGCATAAACAGATTATAGTGATCTGGAAAGTCATGGAGTCTGGAAGTCTGGAAAGTCACTTGTATGGCATCATTTGCAATGTGATGATACTATTAACAATAATAGATATTAATTGTTTTTAACCCATATAGGAATTCACCTATGTTTCTCTAATTTAAAAAAAATTTTTTTTTAATTTATTTTGTTTATTTATTTTTGGCTGTGTTTGGTCTTCGTTGCTGTGCGCGGGCTTTCTCTAGTTGCAATGAGCAGGGTCTACTCTTCATTGCCGTGCGCAGGCCTCTCATAGCAGTGGCTTCTCTTGTGGAGCACGGGCTCTAGGAGCTCAGGCTTCAGTAGTTGTGATGTATGGGCTCAGTAGTTGTGGCTCATGGGCTCAGTTGCTCCGTGGCATGTGGGATCTTCCTGGACCAGGGATTGAACCCATGTCCCCTGCATTGGCAGGCGGATTTTTAACCACTGCGTCACCAGGGAAGTCTCCTATGTTTCTCTAATATATTGAAATAAAATTCCACTGGAAATTCTAACCATATCATAAATATGCTTTTTAGCTCATCATTTTCCTATTTTTTTGTAACAAATGCCAGTCCCCACCCATACTTGAAATCATTGTCCTAGCTAGTGTTTCACTAGCTAGACATCTGTGCCTGTTTTTTAAAGACAAGGGTAAAACTGAAATATAACTCTTTGCATTAAAACATGCAAAGAGTTAACAAAATGACATAACATTCACTTATTTTTTATAAGAGAAAAATCGTGCCTAACAGAATTGCATTACTCTCCTTGCATATTGCCTGCAGAAAGGTCTGTCAGTGATATTAATCACTCTGAGAAATGCATATCTCAGAGAGCTCTGCTAGAGTAAACTAAATTTCATTTTTCTAGACTAAAATAGGGAGCAGTTTTTTGCCTTCTTAAGGCAAAACATTTGCATTTCAATTGACATTATCCTTTTGAGTTTTTAAGGTTCTCAGCACCCCTCTCACAAGACAGTGACTCCTTAACCGGTTTCTCTTGGTTTTGTTTGTTTGTTTGTTTTGTTTTTTGCGGTACGCAGGCCTCTCACTGTTGTGGCCTCTCCCGTTGAGGAACACAGGCTCTGGATGCGCAGGCTCGGCGGGCATGGCTCACGGGCCCAGCCGCTCCGCCGCACGTAGGATCTTCCCGGACCGGGGCACGAACCTGTGTCCCCTGCATCGGCAGGCGGACTCTCAACCATTGCGCCACCAGGGAAGCCCTCTCTTGTTTTTAAATGTACTTACCAGTCAGGATGATACTTGGAAAGCATAGAATTGAAAGTGGTTATTTGATTATTTTAGACTGCTACAAAGAAAATTCTACATCATGAAAGGACATGGTATTGCACCACAAGGAAGAGACATACACAGTATTCTCTTCCAATAATAAAAGCACTGATGGGTGGATTCTATGGAACAGAACTGGAAGCCACTGGATTGCCTCCCTTCTTCCTCCTCTGAATTCACTTGCAGGAGAAATAAGAAAACTGTCGAAAACAAGTCCACTTCAGAAACATCTCAAAGGCTCTGGCCATTAGAAACCATCTAACTTGTCTACAAGGCTTAGTCCTAGCTCCTAAAGCTCCAGGCAGTGAGGAAAGGCCTCTCAGATTGTGTCAGTCCCAATGCCCTCATTTCACAGATGGAAGAACTGAGCCTCAAGAGGTGGAACAATTTGCCCAGGATCTAGGAAGAATAATGGCAGAGTAGTGGCCCCAAACCAAGTCCTTGATTTCTAGTTTACACTGCTTTCAGTGTGTTGGCTATATCACTAACATCAGACTGATCACAAAAGTTTCTTCAAGATTCCACATTTAGCAAAGGGTGATTAACCTGCTAAGAGGTAAGAAGGAAAGAAGGAGAAGGAAGGAAGAAAGGAAGGAAGGGAAGAAGGGGAAACAAAGAAAATAAAAAGGGAACTAACTGAGCTGTTTCACTTGACTTCCTCACCTTATGCAAGCTTTTTCTTTTTTGGTGCCAATCACTGGTACTATGATCATCTCTTCCCTGTACCTATCTGCTCCACTAAACCGCTAATTCCTAATACTGGCTGCTTAGAGTAATCATTTGTGAGGCTAATTAAAATTTCAGATACAGAGGCTCTGCCTAGACTTAATGAAAAAGAATCTCCCAGGGAAAGGCCGAGTTGTTTTTACTTCTAACAAAGTGATTCTGATGTATGGTAAAGTTGGAGATCTGTAACATTAGATATAGTTCCTGAAAAGCAGGAATAATTTCTTCATTTTACAACCTGATGCTTGGCATGAAGTAGGTGTGATAAGTATTTTATAAATTAATGAATACATGAATTGTTCTCAAATCAGGTAGTAGTAAGGAGCTACAGGAAAGATTCAGACTTCTGAGATAAAATGAGAAAAGTCATTATGAAAAATGAAAAACTATAAAAAAATGAAAAGAATTATATAAAATAAAAAAACAATTATAAAGCTGGAAGAAACTGTCAAAGTCACTTAATCCATACCCATATTTTAGATATGAAGAAAATGAGATCTAGGGAGGTCAGCATCTCTCCCATGGTCATACAGGTAGTTAGACAACTGTAACCAAGAATTAGCTGTCCTGACTCCTAGCCCTGGAGAGAAAATTGTAACTGAGATGATCTATCAGGACCAGCAACATAATATCATCTGGAACTTTGTTAGAAGTGCAGAATTTTAGACCACACTGAAGACCTACTGAATTGAAAACTCTGGGAATGGGGCCCAGAGGGCCATTTTAATAAACCTCTAGGGGATTCTGAAGCACTCGAACTTGAGGACCACGGACCCTAGTAGGAATGTTAAGTAGTTTAGCATATGTAGATAACGGTTTGACAGACCCTCAAAAAGTTACACAGAATTACCATATGACCCAGAAATTCCAATCCTAAGTATATACCCCAAAGAATTGAAAATAGGTACTTAAACAATTAACATACTGTTGGTTTTGGGGGGGTGGGGGGAATATGGAGCAACTGCTTATGGTGTGTATAGGGTTTCTTTTTGTGACAATGAAAATATTTTGGAACTAGACAGAGGTAGTGATTATGCAACATTGTCAATGTACTAAATGGCACTGAATTTTCATGCTAAAATTGTTAATTTCATGATATGTAAATTTCAACTCAAGAGTAATAATGATAATGATAATAATAATAAAGAATTATTCCCTCTAAAGTTTTTGGAGTGGCTCTCCCCCCAACTTTGTTAATTTCTTTACATGCATGCTCTGATCATTACTCATTTTAAGGGTAATCCTCTGCAGATCTCTCTTCTCTTGTACTATAGTGAATTCCCCCTGCCTTGCCTCCTCCCCCCGCCCCACTCTCAACTCTGTCTCTTTAAATTGGGGATATGTCTGGCATCTACCTAGTTTCCTAGTACCTATGTTTTAGCTTGAAAATTCCCTAGATAGTAAACTGGAACAATCTTGGGCTCACCTCATTTATCTCCTATGTCTCACGTATCATTGTCCTGCACAGCCCAAGGTTCAGTGCCAGAAAACCATTGTTTTATGTGTGTTATCTAGTTTTTAGTTTTTGGAGGATAGTAAATCCAGTGTCTGTTATCTCTGGTGGCCAGAAACAGTAGTTAACATTTACCTTTTACTGGAGCGTTTCTAAGCCTAGGTTTGATATCTTTATTCCCAGGTGCTCATTTTGTAAACATATGTACATGCACTTATGCACATACACACAGAGATATTTATCTTTTTAGAGATGTAGGTAAAGTGTACTATTTAAATGTAAGAGACACAGATCTAAATATTCCTAAAGTTGGAGAAGCATACATGCATATACCCACTATGACACTTCAAATTACATTTTATTCACTCTAGCAACAAGAATTCGTAGCACCATAAGGCTTTTATCTCAATGAGTACCATCATTGGAGCTCTTCTTAGAGCTCAAAGGATGCTCTCTAATTAGATTCCACTGCTAAAAGTAGAAGAAAATAAGAAAGTACATCTGTACATCCAACCCATTCATGATATTTTAGATGT
The DNA here is from genome assembly GCF_951394435.1 of Stenella coeruleoalba. Classification (NCBI taxonomy): domain Eukaryota; kingdom Metazoa; phylum Chordata; class Mammalia; order Artiodactyla; family Delphinidae; genus Stenella; species Stenella coeruleoalba. Next base: position 15,141,987 of record NC_137151.1, read on the forward strand.
TAATCCTAATGGGTCAATGAAGTCCATGGATTCTTCAGTATTCTAAGGGAATCAGACTGCCAAGGACAAACATTTTATATTGACTAGGAACAGTGACTGACAGTAATGTAACACATATTAAGAGAAAGGATACCAACTAAAAGAGAAAAAGAATGTTCACCGGGGCAACATATATTTGATGAACTAATCCTGTCCAATGGGTATATGGAGCACAGAGCCATCTTTCCTCAAAGGGCCACATGAATCTATATTCTAACTTATTTTAAGGGATTGCTTTTAACATGAAGAATGGCATGTCACTCCTGGAAGTATGTTTTCTGGTTGTGTTATTCTTGTTCTCAAAATTATTTGCTTGGTAATCTGATTTTGTTTTTAAAGTACTCAGTACAATTTGTAGGAAAAAATTTTCAACCAATCAATTTCAGAGCACAATTGCAGGAGTAACCTTTTATTAATTTGTCCCAGGCAGGCACCTCTTTTGGGTCATCCACCCACCACTCCCTAACTGTGATAAGGGAGCAAGGGAATCACAACTGCAGATGAATCCACGGAGGCTTACTGTCCCTAAACACCCTGTGTTCTTTCCTGTCTCTGTGGCTTTATAATTGCTGTGTCCCTACCTAGAAGACATTCCATACTTTCCCCATTCTAGGTAAACTTATTCATCTTTCAAGACCTCTTATAAGTGTCATCTTTTAAATAGAATGCTCTCCAATTTCCTAGTGAATTAAGTAACACAGCCTTCACTAAACCACTACACCAGAGAGATCATTTCATTGCATTACAGATTTGATTTAGGGACTGGTTCCCCCTACCCCCCAACTTCTGAGCTTCTGGAAAGTCTGAGCCTTGTTTATGTTAGAACATCTTTGGATGTTCTGCCTCCCAGTGCATAATAGACCTTTGAGAAATAATTGCTGGAATGAAGATAGGAGGCAAAGAGAAAAATGGATACAAAAAGGGGAAATGAATGAACACCTTATTGAAGGTATTAGGCAGTTCAAAGATAAGAGAATATCCTACTTCTAACATTTACACAATTGAACAACTTAGATCACCAACATCTGGCCACAACATCTGAATTAAGATGATTTTGATAAGCCCATGCATTACAGAAAGTTCAGAACTTCATATAGCAGAGGAAATTCTCACATGAGATAATCTGACAATGATTTTAAATCAATGCTATAAAACCTGAATATATGGAATAAATATACAGAGAAAATTTTTGCTATGAAAGAAGTATTAGCTAAAGAATCAGAAAGATTAATAACAGTTAATGATCTCTCCATTGATTATTCTTATGTTGGTTGATTGTAATGTTAAATAAAAATACATAATTCTCTCACTGGGTACCAAGGAGAAATGTTGAAATCATAGAAGACACTGAAACTAGTTTACAATCTAGTTGAGGTGAAAATACATATTGTCTTTAAAAAAGATTTTAAATAAACGTTCAACTTGATATAAAGAACAAAAAATAAGACTTTACTTCCAGCCTTGAACTACTCATGTCTACCTTGGTAAACTATGAGGAAGTAATTCCCCTCCGTGGGACTCACTGACAGTATGAAGGCCCAAGTACCCTCCAGCTAGAATATTCATACACAAAAATATATCATCATGATTGAAATCAAATGTAAAAATATTGAGAGGTTGTTAACAAAGAAGAAATTGAGCTATGGGAGCTAAACTGATAAAGAAACCCTGAAGGGTTAGATTGTACTTAGAAACACAAGCACCCGGGTCATGATTGTGACTGTACTCTAATAGCCATTGACAGGCACTGCAGTTTTTCACATAAAGCAAAAAAGTTTGTTCACTCACAACAGCAGCCATCAGACTGTATACAAAATATGGAGAAAAGTTGCCATGTACCCAAAAATGACCATTCATCAGATGATGGCTATCTGTGTGTTATTTAAGTTGAGCTATATCTGAAGTTAGTATCAAATTAAATTTTGCTGCAGTTTTGCTCTCAAATATTTAAAGAAACACTTTCTACACTTTAAGAAATACTTGCATACTTGAAAACGTGCCAGTATTTATCAAAGCAACCTCAACAATAAACTAATTATTGCCTTGATTGATTCTATCATTTTCTTCTCAAATATGTTGCACATTCAAGAGCAATGATGACCTGTCAGGATACAGGGTTAGATGGACTGGTTTTGTGTAAAAGGCAGTGATAGCTAATGTTTATCTCACTAAACATTGAATTATTTCCTGTTATATGTATGGTATAATCTCTTTCTGATCAGCTTTCATCATTGAATATGGTAACCAAGATGATTTAATTTATTATTTTGAATTCACTATGTCACAGATTCGCAGGTTTTTCAATTAGCAGTATTTGTCTTGGCCTAAAAACAAAAGAAAATCCAGAGATTTAGATCTCAAAAGTTATATAGCAATTTAAAGCAGTTGGCATTGAAACACAAACTCACTTGAGCATCTGTTGCTCATAGGTAACTACATTTACTCAACCCAAAGTGAGCACTTGCTGGTAAAAAACTTAACTCCAGTTGACTCTCTCCCTTTCCGCCATTCTCAAGTATTTTCATTTCTGAACAAAATGCATTTAATTAAATTCTGATCTTTTCTGAATTCTTCTTTATTTATTTTTGGCTTTGTTGGGTCTTCGTTGCTACACGCAGGCTTTCTCTAGTTGTGGCTTGCGAGTTCTAGAGCTCAGGCTCAGTACTTGTGGCTCATGGGCTTACTTGCTCTGTGGCATGTGGGATCTTCCCGGACCAGGGCTCAAACCCATGTCCCCTGCATTGGCAGGCAGACTCTTAACCACTGAGCCACAAGGGAAGTCCCTTTTCTGAATTCTTAAGCAAAATAAGAAGGTTCATTTCAGGAAATTACCAAAGACTTTTTTTTTTACCTTTTATTCTGTGACGGAATAATAGCAAACTACAAGAGATAACACCTAAGGAAAGAAATCATAGCAATTATCTGAATCTTCTTTTTTGGAAAATTAGCAAATCTATGAAATGGTAATCTCTGAACACTCATGTTTCAAGTAAAGTGTTTAATAGTTTTTTTCTTAGCCTCCTCTTGTAAAACTTCCTCCTAATACAATTTAATCCATTTTTCCACACTAAGATTCAGAAAGAAAGCTTTTATTAAAAAGAGAGAGCTCAATTTTTACCAAGTTCTATGTAGTGTGTAATTAAGTTCAGTAAAAATTAGAAATTACTATTCAATTCAAAAATCAATGACTCAAATCTCTAAAGTGCAATGCTATCTCTAAATAAATCAGTTATTGAAAAATGAGGATCATTATAGTCTAATAATATGGTGAAGGGCTATGCCATCCATAAATGCCTGTTTCTATCGTTACTGATGATCAATAATATGGATTTGACATAAGCATTTTATTTTATTTATTTTTTACAGTTGTTTTCTAGCCAGTCTCTTCAATTTATAGATGAAATCAATTATGATTTCTGTAGTGGAATGTTCCAACTGTATATTGAGAAATTCATATATTTTGGAACTGTCTTAGAGATTGTTGAGCTACTCTGATGATAATTTCTTGAAATGACAATGCAAAGTCAATTGAAAGAGGACCTCTTCTGAGCAAAGAGCTTTATACCTAATGATGGCTTATGCATCAGAGAGAGAGTGAAAAGGTAAACCACATCATTGTTTTTGCCAATAGTATTTATTTCCTAAGGTAAGTGTCACAAAATTCATACCCGCTGGGTGGGCAGGATCTTTTCATTAAACTCTCTCTCACATACAAGATTAAATATCACTGCTTTGGGATTTCTCTGACAGAGTGTAACACACAATTTTTATAAAATTGTAAAATTCTAATTGTTTGAGGCATCAAACAGCTCATAAATATTTTACATGAAAGAAAATCTCATGAATAGTTGCAGAACATTTTCAGGATTTGTCATGTCTGGAAAAGCAGTGACAGCTATAAGGAGGGCAATTGCTGGGAATTTTATTGGTAGAACCTGGAAGGGAATCATGGAAGAATCTCTGACCCCAAGGCTAATACTGCTAACTCAGGGGGTATCATTCATGTTGAGATCTATGTAAATGGTGTCCCTGGTGCTCAGGTGAAATTCTCATTGAGAACTCTCTAAACTCCTGAGGCAAGAGAGGATCTATGCAGAGGGTTGGATTTCCTATGAGAGCACATGGAAATCAAAAGGGAGAAAGATTCCAATGACACTTTAAACAGCAGGTGCTTCCAACAATGTTTTCATCCTAAGCTTCTGAAACCTTTCTTCCTGGAGTTCATTTCATTTTCAAAGGCCTGAGAGTAGATCCAGAAGTGTAGGGTAAAATAAAGTTCTTGGGATGTTTCCATAAAATACTCAGGTTTTCCAATACAGCAAAAGGGGACTGAGGCTGAGGTTGAGACAAAATCCCTGTCTCATATCTGATTTTGTCACAAACTCCTCATTGCCCTGGTGAATGCTTGTGACCATATCTGTGCATCTATTTTTTTCTTCTCTGTAACATGGAACTACCAAGTGACATCACTGTAAAATACTTATGAGATAGTAAATGCAAATCACTATAAGCATTATAAGGTGTCATAAAATAAATGTAATTTTCCATTTAAAAGTCCATTTGTCAGCCACTGGTTTGGATATTATGAATACATCTTAATATATCAACATATTTGATGTATGACTTATGGTCAAGGTAATGGTGATAGAATTCATGTAGAGGGAAGTTAGGAGTCATTTTTATTTCTACAGTAGTCTCTACACTATCTTCTAATTGTGGATTTCATTAGTAGCTGCTAATTCAAGAAAAATTCTTCCCATTCCTTTAATGTAATATTTAAGTCAGCATTCATAAGAATATTGACTACCAGAATACCAAGATTGTATTCTGTTACGAGCTGAGATCATTGGCTTGTTAATGTTCCTCTTCAATATAATCTGAGAAAAATTGAAGTATGGAAGTTCAGTTTATCTGAAATCTGAAGGGTGTGAAATATTAAGCTTGGATCACACGTTTCTGAGACTAAAATTAGAATTCCTGGTCCACAAAAGACTTTCTATGTGATCATAGGAAATGCTTACTTCCTCTTCGCTTTTTATTTCTTCCATCTTTCAAATCAGAACGATAATGCTTATCACTAGGTATGTATATATAGTCTCTCACTTTCAACCATGATAATGGAACGTATAAGAGATTCATTCTACCTCTGAGAGAAACTATAAAGGATGGATAAAATATGTAAACAACCATCTGATGTTACAGGAGAGCAATCAGGGCAGGCAGGAGCAAGGAAGCACAGCAAGGGAAGTCCCCATTCACTTCTGTTTTTGTGTTAGAAAATTTGCCAATCACATTTTAGGGAAATGAAAGCCACGGTAGCCTAAAAATATGGGCACTCAAACTGGGGAAGGGAGACAGTCTGGAGTTTGGGGTTCCTAGAATGGCAAAAACTTAAGGGGCAAAAGCACCAGAGGCAGGAAACCAAAAAGAAATGAGCTGAGAACTGTAGGTAATGACCTACTTTGGGCATTGTGCAATTCTTACACTGTGTGTGTTCAAGCTGAGACTCCTAAAAAGCAAGTGAAGAGAGTATCTGAAGAGCTAAAAAGCTTAGAAAATAATTTGGTTGTCTAGCTACAAAGAAGTTAAAATTCAGGACTGGCCATGGAAGTGAAAAAGAGAGAAAGAAAGGGAGAGAGGGAGGGAGGGAGGAAGGGAGGAAGATTTTCAGGTGACACATAAAAGGGCTATACTTTAGGAGTGGGGCTACACCCTAAGAGTAAGAGCAAACTAAAATCAGACATCCCTATTAAAACTGGAAACAAAGACTCCACTGGAATAAGGTGATTTATCTCTACTCCATCCACTTGCCAGAGTAAAATTAAACACTCTCTGGAAAAAGATAGCTTCATCCAAAGCATAGAAGATCCTATATTTAGCGAAAAATTAATAGGCATGCCAAGAAACAGAATCAAATAACCAAAAAAATCAAGAGTAAAAATAAATAATAGAAAAATACCTGAGTGATCCAGATATTAGAGATATCAGAAAAGAACCTTACGGTAATTATGTTTGATGTGTTTAGAAAATACAGAGAAAGACAAAGAATTCCAGCAGGAAGCTGAAAACAATTCTGGAAATTCTAGAACTGAAAATAAATTAACAAAATTTAAGAATTCAAGAGATAAGTTTGATAGAACAAGAATATAAAAAGATATTCACATAACTAACATTAGAGAAATTAAAATTAAGAGCAAAATGTGCTATCACTTCACACCTATTCAAATGGAAACTATTAATTTAAAAAACGCTGATAATATGATAAAAGAAATGAGTGTTGGTACTGGTGGTGAGCACGTAAGTTACTACTGCAGCCACTGCTCAGGAATACTTTTGGTAGTAACTACTAAAGCTAAACACACACAATTTTATTCTTAAATTTTCCAAAATATATTTACATGAGTGTTGATAGCAGTGTTATTCATAGTAGCCCTAAACTAGCAATGATCCAATTGCTTATCAATGTTGGAATAAATAAATTGTGGCATGTTTATTAATGGACTATAATGCAGCAATAAAAATAAAGAAATTCTGATACACACAACATGGATAAATCTGACGGAAATGATGATGAGTTAAGGAACCCAGTTGGAAAAGTATTGGATACTATATAATTCCTCATGTGAAATTCAAAAACAGACAATACCAATTTATGGTTAAAAGTCACAGAACAAGTTACATCTACAGGATGGGAATTGACTGGGAGAAGAAGCAAGGGAAGTTTCTGACGTGCTAATCTTGTTGTTTACTTTTACCTAGGTGATCATTATAAATGTATATACATTTGAAACAGTTCATTTGTGCAGTTAACTTTATATTATGTTTCACTTTAAAAGTTTACAAAAAATTATGACAAATTCAGTCATATGGAAGTACTTGAAGAAGTAAAAAAAAAGTAAGCATAATACTATTTTTGTCTGCTTGTTATTTCTGATGCCCAGTTTCACATTCAAAGTCTCCAAAAGAAATAAATGAAGAGTCTTCTTGAGGCAGAAAAGTAGGATTTCTCTGAAGACATCTCTCATCTTTTAAGTGTCAGGTGTCCCCACAGAGTAAACTGTCAATATTAGATTTACTAAAACTAATTTTAAATTTTAAAATGTCATTTCAATTCACCTTCTCTCAACTCAGAATTATGTGCAGAAAAAGACATTTTGTTTGCCTAAGGAGCAGGTCACTGGAACCTTACAAAGTCCCTCTGAAAGGTGAAAAATCATTTTATATTTGGGGAACCCAATGTTTATTTGAGCCAGCAGAGTAGTCTGGGGCATAACAATGAAATATTTGGTTCAAATGGTGTTAAATAAAGGAGAGAAATAACATACACACATGGGAATCTGGATGAACACTTTACTGAAGTGTGTGGCTTTCACAGCTATTTCTTTCTTTATTAGAGATCTTTCTCCTCTTCCGTTGTTAATGAGTAATCAATGCTCTAAATGAAGAACAGCCTCTTTGTACAATATTAAGGCACATGAACCCATGCTCCTCAAAAAAAATTTTTTTTGACATTTTCCCCTGAATCTTCGATGCCTAAAACCATTTTTGGATGTATCAGGATTGAAATCACCAATATAATAGATTAATTTCACTCTAGATAATTTTATGACTGGAGAGGACCTGAGAAACATTCCTCTTCCAACCCCTTGTTTTTTTTTTTTTTTTTCGGGCCTCTCACTGCTGTGGCCTCTTCCGTTGCGGAGCACAGGCTCCGGACGTGCAGGCTCAGCAGCCATGGCTCACGGGTCCAGCCACTCTGTGGCATGTGGGATCTTCCCAGACCGGGGCACGAACCCACGTCCCCTGCATCGGCAGGCGGACTCTCAACCACTGCGCCACCAGGGAAGTCCCCCTTGTTTTTTTTATATTAAATGATGTGAGGTAGGTGAGCTGAGTTTATGAAGTTCACACAGCTTTTTGATAGAAACTTATTTTCTGATCACTTTCCTTGTTGTTTGTTTGTTTGTTTCTTTTTCTTTCCCCAATGGGTGGCTATTGCAGAACTATCATAAAAACAGCATCAAAATAGGACCCAAATCTCCTCCCTCTCAACTCATTCTCCCAGAGCTCTTCTGTCACATTGAAGTTCCATACTAAATTTTGCATTAAGAACTGCAACATCAACCAATAGCTCCTTTGCAAACAGATAGCCTAAAAGTCACTGTTTTAAATAACAGCTAAAGGATTTCAGAAGGGAGAGTGTATATGGCTTATGACAATTAGAAGTGCTTAATGGAATAGAAGTTAGAGGAATGGTGAAATTTGAGATGGACAATGGTCTTTAATCGGAGTCAAATCACGTGGACATTTTTGTCTAGTTGCAGTATCTTAGTTCTGATAAGTGGTGGTGAAAGGGAATATCTCTTGGAGTATCTCCAACACTTTGACTAGACTCTGCGTTAGTGGCTGGGGGGAATTTGTTACCCATACAGCATGCCAGAGTCTTACCAGTAACTGCCTGGCTGAATGTTATGTCAGCAAATAGAAAAAGCATTGCCTTACCGGATGCCTGGGTTGTACTGATGTTTAGCCTGCTCATCTTTTTTCCATCTTTATCACCACAGATGTTACGTGAAAAGTCACTATAGAATGATTGGAAGTAAATATTGCCAATTTTGGAGAGCACGGCTTGGGTTCCCAACCTCAAAATCTCAATCACGTTCTCCTATCCTGTGTTCATGCTCCTTCTCTCTCCTGTGCTCCCTTTCTTCTCCCTGTCCTTCCATCTCAGGCTGAAAGCTCATTAGCTCACTGATTTGAAAGTCTGTGTTAATAAGAAGCACATCTTCACTTTATTTCATTATTGCCTTCCCACACCCGCTACACCTCACTCTGCTCCTTACCCACAGACTGCATTTTTCTTGTGGAATTTGTCTTTTACATGTGTGACCCTAATTATAGAGTTGAATGGGCCACTGGGTATGAATGACTCAATACTAAACCATAGTTTTTTCATGCATTCCTTCTTGCTTTCTTTCTTTCCTCTTTTATGAATTAAAGACACTCTTGAGAGCCAGTGATATTCTCTGTGTGGCTATGAGAAATTCTGGAGATATAAGGAAGGAAGTCCCAGTCCTTGCTCTCCTGGAACTCTGAGCCCCCTTGGGAACACATCGGGAAAATGAAACTGTGAGCACAGAAACAGGAAACACAGATGAGCCTTCTGTGTCCAAGGAAACAGCAAACAGTGAAGTATGAATGCAGCACAGAATCTGAAGGAGTAGATGAAGGAGAAGGACCTGATTATAGTGGTTCTTCCCAAATGGGAACTCTGAGCACAAAGGGATGAAATAATTTGCCAAAAGTCACTCAGTACGTAAGTAGCTGAGCCTTCTCCTAAACTCCAAATTCTACCCTCTTCAGAAGTATCACACTACCTCTCTACATCTACTTTTATCATCTCCTTGACTTTGCTTTCATTCTTATTCCTTTCCATTTTTTTGAGAGCCTCGTGGTTTTACTGAGATTTCCACTATCAAAACTCCTAGGTTGGCCTTTCACTGTTATGACCTCATGATACTTAATTTTCTTGAATTGAAACCCAAAACAAAAAACATTATTTTGCACTTTATGTTTTACATTCATACATCCCTGGTTTTCATTTTCTTAGTCATCTTCTCTTCTAATTAAAGCTCACTGGTACATCTTATCCACAAAGTCAAAAAACCCAGAGGTCCTTTAATTGAAGGTGGGAGGGGCAGCTTCCACCCTCACGTTAGTTACTTGCTTCCCGTACAGCATCCAGATTTGATAATGACTAGTGGAAAGATACAGTGTGAGGTCTATATACTTGTAACTATTTCACAGATGAGGGCACTGAGCCTAACTTGCCCAAGGTTCCAAAAGAGAAAGTGGTGTGGAAGAAACTTGAACCTCAGACTTCAGTTTTGGGGGTTTTATTACTACATCACAAAATTTAAGGTTTAATTTTACACGTTTTCGGTCTTTGCTCCTAGCCAGCTCTCGTGTTGCAAAGCATCATAAAAACAGGTCTGGAGGGGCAGGGGGAGTCTTAGACTTTGGGTTTCCTTTGGAGATACAGAGGGCTGCAAAGAGTACTGCTTTCAAACTTACAGAAGTGGTCCCGCAAACAGCAAGTTCATGACTTTTCCTGAATCCCTGAGTGTACTGGGGTTGCAGAGCAATCAACAAATCCAACACAGGGGCTTCCCTGGTGGCGCAGTGGTTGAGAGTCCGCCTGCCGATGCAGGGGACGCAGGCTCGTGCCCCGGTGTGGGAGGATCCCACATGCTGCGGAGCGGCTGGGCCCGTGAGCCATGGCCGCTGAGCCTGCGTGTCCGGAGCCTGTGCTCCGCAACAGGAGAGGCCACAGCAGTGAGAGGCCCGCGTACCGCAAAAAAATAAATAAAAATTTAAAAAAATGAAAAATGAATAATAAAACAAATCCAAGACAGGTAACCTTGGGAGCAGAGGAGGTAGCAGCACTGACATACCTGCGCAAGATGCAGCTGTACACACAGAGTCTATCTAGGTCACTGGTGACTTGGGCGAGGCTGGGTGATGAGCAATGGCAAGACAGTGAAGTCCCTGGGAACTGTGAACAGACGTGGAGTCCAGGCCCTCTGGAAGGCTCTTTTTTGTTATTTTTGGTTTCCTTTTTTCACAAACCCCATAAGACATTTCCTGAAAAGATTCAGAGAATCATCAGAGCGTCTCTCATATTCAGAACTACAACTGGGAACAGCAGCTGCTTCAGGAAATCCAGGAAACTGAGACTCTGAACTTCTATTTCCTGTATGGAATGAAAGCCTTAATCTGTGAAAGGAATGCAATAACACTGTAGAGCTGGAGGTACCAGTGAGAACCCATTGCATCTAAAAAATCCTTCTGAATCTGAGAGAGGATCAAGAATAGCTTCTAGAATTAGAATTGTGGGGAGTGATGGGAGCAATGAAAATACTACATCCTTGAGGCCCAGGGACACAACAGGGGGTGTGTCTGAGGCTGAGATTTTGGTCAGAACGACAGAAAATGCCTCCACATTGAACACCCCACCCCCATGCTAACAAATATCTCATAATAAGTAATTTGCAAAAGACTTGCTGAGATGGAGCAGAAAGGAAAGCCCTAATCTGAGAACAAAAAGCATTGGAAAAAAAATCTGGCAAACCAGCTCCCACACAAAACACAAAGTATCCCCTAGATAATTTAACATCTGTGGCACACAGAGTAACCACAAAGACAACAAAGGTCAAACCCAGTCCCATTTCTAATTAGATTAGCTCAAACCCCTGCCCTAAAGACCCAGTAAAAGGAAAAGTGCACCCATTTCTAGGTTGAAAAACCTATTTACCCCAGTCTCAACTCTGCTACACAATGTAACTGGCTTTCAGGAAAAGAAAATAAGCATTAAAAAAAGGCAAGAGAAAAGAATACACTCCTGAGAGACAAAGAATCATCAGCACTAGATTCATATAGGACAGAGATATAGAAACTAGCTAATAAGTGATTTAAAGTAGCTATGATCATTATGCTAAAGAGTAATAAAGAGTAATAAGACTTTGATACTCTGTATCATCTGACATGACATATTAGAAATGGCACATAACCAAAAATGTATAACCTCAATCCAATAAAAAGAAAGCGTCAGGCACACACAAATCAAGGAATAGTCTACAAAATACTTGAAAAGTATTCTTCAAAGTATTAAGATTATTTAAGACAAGGGAATACTCGGAAACTGTCACTGGTCCTTAGTAAACTAAGAAGCCACAAGAATTAATGCAATTTGGCTTCCTGGGTTGGATCCTGAAATGGACAAAGAACGTTAGTGGAAATCTGGTGAAATATGAATAAAGTCTGTAGTTTAGTTAACAGTATATCTTAACATTAAGGGAAGCTGGGTGAAGGGTATTTGGGACTCCTTACTATTTCCTCAACTCTTCTTTAAGTCTAAAATATTCCAAAAATTTTTTTTAAAAAGTCCCTACTTACCTTCTAATATTCATCTATGTAGTCAACAAATATTTATTGAATGCCTGGTATATCCTGGGCACTCTAGGAGGCACTGAAGAAATATTTCATGGTATTTAAAATATATCAATATAATAAATATATTAAATATATCAATAAATAAATATATCAATAAAATATATCAATAAATAAAATATATCAATAAATATTACCATGATATATCAATATCATGGTAAATAAAATATATCAATAAATAATAAATATCAGCAAACAGATATTTTGTTACAAACCTTGAATGAAAGCTAGACTATGGCATAAGGAGCCATCACATGGGCTATTACCTTGAGGCAGCGGTCTACAAGTACATTACTATGCAAGCAATCCAAGAGGTCAAAGAACAGATTTGCTCCCAAACTAAATTAAAATGCTTGAATCACATGGTATATTAAAATGTATTTAGAGTACATGGGAATGAGCAGTGGGAGAGAGATAGGGTAAAGTAATATGTACAGAATACTGGGCACATGAACTGTAGCTTGTCAATCAACTTGATAAACAGCCATGGGCTTTAATTTTGTGCTTGGGCAGAGGATATATGGGACCAAAATTGATGGCACCAATAGGTGGCCATATTAAGACCTCATTTCGAGTATTCTGAATGAGGCTCTCTTGTATATGTAGTGTCTACTAAGTATCATGCATATTTAGAGTATAATGAATATTTAGTATCCAGGCACCTCATGAATGTTAGGTATCTTTCAGTCCTTCCATCACTTCCTATCTATGTGCAGTCTTCATAACCCCGTCCTTACTATACTACATTTGGCTTCTCCGGAATTGCAGTAAGGGATGAGAAGTTCAGAAATAAGTTCATTGCTAGAGTTGTAATGTGTAATGTAAAGTGCATTTAGGATACCAAGTTCCTCAAATGTTTTCTCCCATGGAAATTTCTGTGAATTTTTCAAATACCCCCCCTTCCCATATTACTAGGTCATTATTACCTGTAGTTGCCTGTCATGAGTGATGGGTAAATTGGGTGACTGCTTTTAACAGCCCATAAGCCACAGACTCAGGGAGTCTGGTGGAGGACACCTCACACCTGCACTTAATCCTCTCCAATGTGGTTGCTTCCAAGATGAGATCCTTTCATAAGATCAATGCCTAAACCTTGAGGAACAAGATGTTAACTCCTTTCTTGGTAGAACAGCTTCGTTCCACTTTGATCCATTTCTTCTGTTTTGCAATCAGGGGCTATTTCAGGAGTGAACCAAGTATAAGTTTCTGCATTCATATATTTAAGCTTGAATTCAACTGGCTGGAATTGAACCAGTTCACTCCCATCCTCCCTGAAAACACACTGCATATGGATTGTACTCTCCAAAGAATCTCTCACTGTTGGAATCTACCCAGGAACAGAATAAAATAAGGGTTGGAAAACTTGCTTAAAAATCTGTTGCCCTCTCCTTCATTAATGGTTAGACCTCTACTAATACTCCTAACTTAAGAAAAAAAAAGTTGAATTTAATATTCTGTTCTTTCTTTCAGCATCAACACACTATTACTAATTTTAATCACCATTAATCTATGCACTGATTAATTTACCAGTTACATAGTTGATAGTTGTTTTCCCACATTGCCAGTTAAAAAGAAAAGTACACCCTAATGAAAAAGCATGTTATAATTATTTATATTTATTTTCTGTAAATATTCTATCTATATTTAGATAAACTATATTGCCATGATTTCTAAATGCTTCCAGATCATTTTTAATAAGGAAAAAATCTCTAAACCTACTCACATTCCCCATTCTCATGAAGATAAATCCAGAAGCTCAGTAGTAATGCTGAGAATGAACCGCTTACATTTTTTAATGTAATTTTTTCATGTTAGAGTCATCTTGGGATACTATTCAGGATAAGTTCCCCAGTGACGAGGGGGTCTGTGTCTCCACTGAAACAAAGCCAGAAGGTGATATGACAACATAATTTTACCCAATTATGATACAAGAGTTGACATAACCCATTCAATTGAAAAGGTGACAAAAATTCTACTTAGGGTTCTTAATTGCTCATTTTTCAAGTATTTTATAACTTAGTGCTGGACAGGTGAGTTTTACAAGTAGGGAATGGGTCGAGTAAACATGCCCTTGGGAAAAGCCTACAAACTGACGACTTTCTTGTCACTCTTTTTTTTTTTTTAGCCTTCCTTATGATGGAGGATAGAACAATCCGTCAAGCTGCAGAAGGTTGACCTGATTTAGTCACAGCAAGCTGGGGAGAAATTCAACTGAAAAATGGCCAATTTAAAGGCGCTGTAAAGACCAAACAAGCTTACTTCCCCGGGGACCCACAGAGGAGAAAAAGCAATGAACTGGCAAACAGTAGAAGAAAAAAGATCGACTCAGCCTCCACATTGCTGAAGCTGGGTGGGCACCACTTCAGTCCCTGCGGAGCAAACACGCAGAAATTAACGGGATAATCTCATTTTGCCTCATGGATTCTATCGGGCCCTTTTTTTGTGATGCTTTCTTCACTTTTCTGATCCTGATAGCTTTAACACTCAGAGCATAAAATTGACATCATATTTCTGGTTAAGCTGACATTCAAAGTTAGACTCTGAGGACTTTTCTTGTCTTGGAAGATACAATAATAATAATAGATAGATAAAAGACAATTTTTAAAAGATATAGCCTGGCTGTAAAATTGAAGAAATAAGTGCCACTGGGAATTCCCTGGTGGTCTAGTGATTAGGACTCCACACTCTCACCACTGAGGGCCCTGGTTCAATCCCTGGTAGGTAGGGAAACTAAGATCACATAAGCCGCATGGTGTGGCAAAAAATAAAAACAAAAAAAAAACCCTCTGAAAACCAGAAAACAAAGCACAGAGCAGAGCTGAAGCCAGGAGCACTCCAGGCTCCAGATCCAGAAGCAGCTGACACACGTGGGATTACAAGGAATAAACATTTTCCACTGTGTTAAAAGCAGGGCATGATGAAGAACCTTTGCTTATAAAAGCAAAAATGCTAAAAAATGTTTCTGCCAACCACTGCTGGCAACACGGCTCACATATCTCTGCTTTCTTCAGAAGCAAAAGGATAGAGACACAGCTGCTGGCTCAGCTATTGGATCAGCAATATCTGTAGTCACCATGGAGTAGGAACTGAGCCATATCCAGGAGGCCTAGTTCTCAGCTGGAAGCAATTACAAAACCACAGGAAAGTGAACATCTTATGGAGAGAGAGAGAGGGACCTTCCCCCAAAGAGCAGCAAAACAAAACTCTGAATATTTAAAGTACATTTTAACTATAGAAGTTATCGGTAAAATCAACATTAGTAGATGAATTTCCTCCAGACAAAAAGAAATGACACATCAATGAGACAAAAAAAAACTTCAACATGATTATATTCAGAGACCTTGAAGTGATTATGAATAAATAATATACATTAAAAAAAGTATGAAATTAAAAAGTGTGGAAATGAAAGTTGATTTGTATACTCTACAACTCAGTATTGCCTCTGCTTGGTGTATGTGTCAGAGAAACTGAAATAAATTTAGCAAAATATTAATATTATTGAAGTCTTTATCATAAGACTTCTTACATGATATTTTTGCATAACAATCACTTATTTAACTAATTTAATTCCGTTGTTAAAAATCCTTAAAATTTTTATAGCAATCACACGTCTTTTTCAAATTTATGGATACTAAGTACTTGGTAAGGCAGGTATTATCTCTATTTTATAGAGACATAGTGAAGCAGAGAATTTTAATCGATTTTCACATACTGACAACTTTGTTACTCAAATTTAGGTCTCAAATTTAATTACTCAAATTTAGGTCTTCTGATACAAAAGTCTGTTAATTAGCCCCAAAGGCGATTCATTTAATTTATTTGCAATCCCAATTTCCTCGCTTGTAATTTATTAGTAAGTTGAAAAAATGAAATGTCATAATTAAAGCACCCAATGGGTCTTTGGTAAATGTTACTATCCTTTCCTTTGTTCCTTCCAGCAACTTCTTGCTTCTCTTTGCTCTTATTGTTTATTATTTGACTTTTGTTTCTAAATTGATTGAAAGTCTATGCAGTTGCAACCAAGTTAAATTTTATATTTCTTTACCCACTCTGTCATTACGAAGTATATATTTCCATTACCTATAAGAATAATTTGGTTCCTCACAGCTAACATATAAAGCAGATAAGGAAGGTATTTGCATTCATTTTAGCATTTTTTTCAGTTAAGAAATCTGAGGCCCAGGGTTACATTATTCACTCAAGCTCACACACCAAAGAGAAAATTGAGCTGCAATGTTTTATTTGGTTTTCTGATTTCAAATCTAGAATTTTTCTGGAAATGTGAGGTTTTCTTATCTACCTACGTACCAATCTTTATCTATTCATTGCTGCTTTCAGAACTCCTGAGCAAAATCATGACTGGAGGCTCAGTTTGTAGAATAAATGACAGTGAATCTGTTATTGTTGTGAGGACATGGTGGGGCATTGTAAAGGCAAAGCCCTAGCCCAGCGTTCCTGATGGAGTAGGTCTGGGCTGGGGCCAAGCATTTTCATGTCCACCATTTTTCCCAGGTAAAGCTGACACCACTGGTCTGGGAATCAGAGCACTGCTGTTCTAATTTCTTGCCGCTCTTTGTGTGGCCTGTGAGCAGGAGCTACAACCTACTTTGGGAACTTCTTAGAAATGCAGCGCTTCATACCCCACCCCCAGATCCGTTGAATCATAATTTGCATTTTTCTAAGACCTGTCTGCATATAAATGAGAAGCCCTGGTTTGTCACACTAGGTCTCAGTTCTAGGTACCTATTAGCATAACTTAGGGAGGTGGTAGGAGGTAGAATCACCCCTTGACTGGACAGCTGGAGTTGGCCAAGTAGAGTAAATTGGAGCTCTGTTTTCCCAGACATTCCAAAGACCAAGTTAGTGGCAGGAGTTGAGCTCTGCTGGAGTAAAGAGACAAGATGACCGCTCCTGAGGTCAAGGAGACCTCCCCAAGGCCACAGGCACAGAAAAGCTCCTTGGGAGGGCTCGAAAGGGAGGGAGTGCCACCCCATAATAGGTGATGTCAAACCTCCCACGGGCCTCTGTGCTGGAATCTATCTTGGCAAAAAGATGCACACACATATTGAGGAGGGCCCTAAGACAGGTCAGATGTGGAAAAGAAACAAGATAATTGGCCAAAGGTAAACAAAAACCCTAAAGAACTGCCACTACATAAATGATTTAGCTGCCTCTTTATGGCAGTCCTCTTCATCAGCGAGGATGCCCACACTCTTTCTCTCCGGGTGTGTATTACTGCCTTGCTTCTGTCTTAAATAAACAGTTCCTCTGTGTGCTCTCCCACATGTTACCTGTTTTTGCAGTTTTTGCCTCCTTGAGAAATTCATTTTTCAAACAGGACAAGAGCCAGGGCAACTTTGCCTCTAGCCCCTGGTAGACTAGTGTTTAGGATTCCTGGTTTTCACTCAGGCTACTCAAGTTCAATTCCTGGGCAGGGAACTAAGATTTCACTTCAAGCTACCACTCACTGCTGTCTCTCTGAGATCAGGGAGATACAAAAACACACATAACTGGGTCTCTTCCTAAACAATTTTAATTTAATTGATCTAGGGTATAGGCAAGCATGAGTGGTTAAAAAAAATGTTTCCCAGGTGACTCAAAAGTACAGACAGAATTGTGAACCAGTGGTCTAGAATACACCATTTTCCACACTTACCTTAGGCCAAGAAAGATGTGAAAACTTGATAAGGAAGCAAATTCTCAGCTACCTCCTATAAAAACATTCAGTAGACCAAAGAGGGGCCAAGCCTATATAATATTAACAAGATTCTAAGTAATTCTTATGGGCAGATAAGTTTAAGAAACTCTACTCCAGAATTCTACACATATCCCTAAAATAAACGAACTGCATGTTGGAAATATTCTTACCTATAGTACCATTTTAAAAGTGCTTCAGTCAACATTTTGAATTTTAAGGAAAAAGGTCAAGGCTTATACTTTATAAAAATATATATATATTGATTTCCTCAGAGATAGGCATTATTTAATGGAATGGAATAATTAATTTTGAAAGCTGGTAAGTTGTATCTCTAGCCCTGACTGTATCTTTAATTCCATGTATCAATGTCAACTATTTAGTTAACATCCTTAGGTGTCAGTTTCCTCATTCCTATATAGGAAAGAGCACACTGAAAGACTGTGGCTCTAAAAAGTATTATCATTTAGTTAATGGGGATGAGATATGTAGCAGCCATCAGAAGGTTAACTGCCAACCTAAGAACACTCGATTTTAACATCTGGCGCATTCTAACCTATCTCCCCAAATGTCTCTATTAATGTACTCAAATCTCAACTCACCACAAGACCTCCAGTCAAATCTGTTATTCAAGAAAAGCTGAGCAGTAAGGGAGAATACCATCTTGACCAATTCTTAACAGTGTCTCAAAAAGGCAAAAATTGGGATCTAGCCTTCATCAGGTTTGTAGCCAGGTCTGGGTCATTTTAAGGTGTCTTGAAAGTGGGGACCTGGCTGAGATGAGGCAGGGAGAGTAGATGGCCTAATAATTTTGGATTAATGGGCACAGTAAAGTGAAGTAAGGGGCTTGAAAGTGAGTTTTGATGAGAAAATTGTTAATTTTGTTAAACTGTTTAGGTGGTTCACAAGATCATATATTTCCTGGAGCAAGCAGCTAAGCTATTTTTGCCTGATCCAGTGTTATTTAGCACAAAAGCAGGACAATACTTCCCCTCCCAGAATGGTTTAGCACCAGAATAAAAAATACATTGGTTTCAGGTCTCAGCATTTAATTAAAATCAAGTTTACTTGTTCTGTTGCAATCATTTGCAATCATGTTGTGAAGTGTGTGGTGCACCCCGGCTCCTTTCCCCATTAATGCCCCCTTATTTGACCAGCACCTCTCTACTCTAACCCTGGGAGTTCTCTAGCTGCATAATGAAGCCAAATCCAGCCTCTGTACCCCAACACTAAATTAAATCTCACAGAGTTTTGGGTAAAGTAGAAAAGAACTGCTTTATTGCTTTGCAGGCAAAGGGGACCACAGGGACTAATGCCCTCAAAGCTGTGTGTCCCACCTGGAGGGAGTAGTGAGGAGTTTTATAGTAATGGTTCAAAGAGAGCGTGATCAGCTCATGGACATTCTTCTGATTGGTTGGTGGTGAGAAGGTGTTGGAACAACAACCTTCTTGTTCCAACTGGTCTGGGTCTGCCTGCTTGCGGGCAGCATATACTTAACTTCTTCCACCTGGTATCTGCAAAACAGCTCAAAGATATTGATATGTGTATCCCTTAAAGGGGCACCAGGACCCTGCCCCAAGACTGCACTAGTGTTCCTTGACTGCTTCTCCTATGTCTCCACATCCCCTCCCTTCCCTAATTAGCAACTGTTTGAACCTCCTCCTTGGAACTCAGGGAAGGTTGTGGAGGCTGAATGAAGCCTATTTCCTGTAATCAGGAAATGGAGGACATAGAAAGGTTTTCGTGTCCAGGAGCCCCACAGGGTCCTGCTGGGTTTCAATAACCCCTGATGTAAGGATCTTTTGCCTCCACCTACTAGTAGGATATTCACTAGGTTTGTCCCATGGCTTTCAGGATCATGGTTATTCTAGGTTATTTACAAAGTACAGTATTAAATCCCAAAGAGAGTTGGCACATTCAGCATGGTGACAGTCCATTCTGATCCAACATTCCTGCTATTAGCAGCAGGAACTCCCTTCCTCAGGCCTGACCTCCAGGGTTCTTTGTTAATGATCCTTTGTACAGAGTGCAGAGGGCACCCACAGGGAAGCTGCCTGGTGTGGCATGAACTTTCATTCTGGAAAATAAGAATTTAGAAGTTCTTCAAATAAAGACAACTGCTGGGTTATAAAATGGAAACTGAGCATGTCAGCAAGGACAAGCTGAGAAAAAGGTCGGACTAGCAGTCATAGTAAAGAGCACAGGACGAGGCATCTGCAAGGGGAGGGGGAAAGGAATTAACAAAGATATTAAGCAAAAACTGTGATTCCAGAAAGATGATGAGTCCTTTGTATTTAAACTTCATTCGACTCTCACAGTGCCCTTGAGATATGTACATCCTTACCTCTATTTTATACAAACAGAAGGAACTCAGCTCAAAAGAAAGATCAGACTTGTCTTCAGTCACAGAGTAATACTACAGGACAGAACCAGGCTGCAAACAGAGTACTTGTCTTTCCTCCCTGCAATGTTGCTTCTCTTTGCATTAAGATGGGAAGGCTTGTCCCAGAACTTAGGCTGTGGTGAATTCAAGGTATTAGTCTCCTTTGCTGTGAAACAAAAGGATTCAATTAATTTTAAAAATTGTCTCAGAGAAGCCTAAAATATCATTGGGATAATAAACTTGGATTTGTTGGATTCTATCTCGTGGAGAAAGTCCATCTGAGAATAAGACAAAAAAAGAAAAGCAGACCTAAGAAATGAAGGGCACTTTTATCCTAATTGTATCGTTTGGGGGCCCTGGGTTTAGTTAGTCTAGTTCCAGGACATTTTTCAGAACATGAGCTAAATAGATCCCTCTTTTCACTTAATGTTTAAGTGAGATGTCTAAAAAAAGTCCTGGCTGATTACAATCATGTAGAAATTATGTCCTTTGGAATTACATAAAGAAGAATGTTTTTCTGTAATTTTTTTCTGCAAAATCTCTAAATTTGTCTGAATATACAATAAAAACATGTTATGCCAATTCCAGATTGAATAATTCACTTTAGTGCCATGAGTTTTATGCCACTTCCCTCTACTTATCCAAGCTAAAACTTCTATATATCCCTTAAGCCAGAGCGCAAATGCTGCATTTTATTAAAAACATCTCTTGTTTCTCTATAAGGACATTTTTCTATATGACCCCTCCCATAGTAAACTATGAAGTATTTGCGAACAGGGTCAGTAAAACCTATTGTTATATTTTTTTTCAAAGAATATATGGTCAAGGTAAAATATTTCAAACACAGAAGATCTTACCAACACGTATAAACTACCACACAGCAAAAATCATACCTTTAACTCTCAAGAAATTGTACTCTTAGGAGTTGCCTATCTTGCCAAAAATTTTCTTTGTATAAATATATCTATTTACTTTTTAAAAATAATAACAAATGGAAGCCAAGTGTAGACATGCGTACTAAATTTTTTTTTCAAACAACCACCTTGGTGAAACTTTCCATTTTGGCACAGTGTATCAGCTTAATTTCTTTTCTTTACCTTTTTAAATTATTCTATTATATGCATTTACCATAACTTGTTTAGCCTAGCTCTTATTAATGGGGATACACACACACGTGTGCGCACACACACACGTGCGCACACACACACACACACACACACAGGACTAGATTTTGCTGTTACAATGCAATGCTGCAATGAACATTCTCTTGTGGCAAAAGTCTGTCTGAGAGATCAAAAAAGAAAAGAAAAGCTAATTAGGCCCCCAATCAAACTAATCTATCTCCAAGACATTTTTCAGAACCAGAGCTAATAGTTCCCTCTTTTTGCTAAATTCTGTTTAAGTTGGAAGTCAAAAACTGAACTAAACTGGATCAAAGTTCATGGTCATTTACATTTTATGTTAGATATTGCAAAATTGTTCTCCAAATTGCTTTCACTAATCTGTCCTCCTACTAACAGTTAATAAAACTTAGTTTATTCCTTCGTAAGCTCAGCAATATCACATATCATTATTTTTAGTTTACTTTTGCTAATATAATGTGATATGAGTTCATAATTTGCTTTATTTTATTTATGAGTCAGTTTTTTCTAATTATGAGTGAATAGTTTCATATATTTATGCCACATTTGACCTTTAGTTTTTATAACTCCCTATATTAGTCAGTATTCTCCAGAGAAACAGAACCAATCAGGTATATATATATATATATATATATATATATATATATATATATATATATATATATATATATATATATATATACAGAGAGAGAGAGAGAGAGAGAGAGAGAGAGAAAGAGGGAAGATATTTATTACTGGAATTGGCTCAAGTGATCATGGAGGCTGAGAAGTCTGAGAAGTCCCACAGTCTGCTGTCTGCAAGTTAGAGAACCAGGAACGCCAGTGTTATGATTCAATCTTATTCCAGAGGCCTGAGAACCAGAGGGTCACTAGGTAAGTCCCTGAGTTGAAAGGCTGGAGAACCAGAAGCTCTGATGTCCATGGGCAGAAGAAGACGAATCTCCCAGCTTAAGGAGAGAACTCACCCTTCCTTTGCCTTTTTGCTCCATTTCACCCCCAATGGATTGGATGATGCCCACACTGGTGAAGACAGATCTCTTTCTTTGGTCTAATTTAATCAAAGGCTAATCTCTTCCAGAAACACCCACACAGACAAATCCAGAAAT
Source organism: Stenella coeruleoalba (assembly GCF_951394435.1). Lineage (NCBI taxonomy): Eukaryota > Metazoa > Chordata > Mammalia > Artiodactyla > Delphinidae > Stenella > Stenella coeruleoalba. Next base: position 15,164,361 of record NC_137151.1, read on the forward strand.
AATATTTTACCAGTTATCTGGGCATTCCTTAGGCCAATCAAGATGACAGATAAAATTAACCGTCACATTCCCTATTCATATCCTTTGCCTATTTTATTCCTATCGGGTTTATCATATCTTTTTTATTGATTCTTAATTGCTTATTATGTATTTCTCAGTTTGTCTTTAGTATTTTGATTTCTGATATTCCTTTCTCATGCATACATTTTTAATTTTATACAATCAAATTTATAAAATATATTTTGTGAATTCTGGATTCTTCTTTTTTATTTAGCAAAAATTTTTCTTCTCCAAGGTTGTTTAAAAAAAAAACCTCTAAATTGTCTTCTAACTTTGTTTGGGGAGAAGTGTGGTATTAAAAAACGTAGCATCTTGGGACTTCCCTGGTGGTGCAGTGGTTAAGAATCCGCCTGCCAATGCAGGGGACATGGGTTCGAGCCCTGGTCAGGAAGATCCCACATGCTGCAGAGCAACGAAGCCCATGCACCACAACTACTGAGCCTGCGCTCTAGAGCCCTGCGAGCCACAACTACTGAGCCCACATGCCACAACTACTGAAGCCCACGTGCCTAGAGTCTGTGCTCCACAGCAAGAGAAGCCACCACAATGAGACGCCCGCGCACCGCAACAAAGAGTAGCCCCTGCTCTCCATAACTAGAGAAAGCCCACGTGTAAAAATGAAGACCCAGTGCAGCCAAAAATAAATAAGTAAATAATTTTTTTTAATGTAGTGATCTAGATTTGTTTTCCTTTTACTTGGATTATCAGTTTTTCAATTATTCTTTTTTGGCTAATTCATGGATTTCTCATTGTTTTTAAATGATTGCTTTATTCTATGTTTAATATATTTTATGAAATCTTCAACCCATTTCATTTATCTCTCTGCTTACTTCTGTGCACACATCAAAAGTTTCTATCTCTGTGTTTTTGCAATATGTTTTAATATCTGTAGAAATTTTATTATTAATCATGTTTATTATTGATTTTATCATGATTTATCATTATCATTATTTTTATCATTACTATTTATGTCTACTTTACATATTTTTATATATGAGGTTTAACATTGTGTCAAAGAAACGATATAATCTGCCAGTATTTTATTACTCCCATTAAATTACAGATTAATTTTGAAGGAATTGAAATGTTCATAACATTTATTCATATTGACTAAGAACAAGGTTATTTAGGTATCTTATTTTATCTCCCTTTGTAAATATGGTAAATTAAAAGTGGTCACAAATTCTTTGTAGCTTCTCCCATCAAGAGATGGAATCTATTTTTCCAAACTCTTGAACCCAGGCTGGCCTTGGGCCCTGAGTGTATCAGGGAGGAAAAAACCTTTTCCTCTACTCTCCTATATTCTGTACCTGAAACCTATAAATTAAACTTACGAAGGACAAATTAAGAAGAAAAATATTTATTTGTATGTACACAGGAGTCAACAAAGACGTGGCTGGCTTGTTAAATGGTTAAAGTCAAAGGCTTATATACCAAACTTTGTAGGGGGAAGGAAGGGAGAAGAAATGACTTGTATGGGAAGAGCAAATAGGTTTCTTTAGGAAAAAATAAATTTTTCTTTTTTGGTAGAACAAATGGGAGGCAAAAAATTTTGTGGTAATATTTTTCTATACAGGTATGAGTGGTCTTCAGGGCCATAAAACTCCCCCAGAGAGGGCAATTTTAGTAGGTTTACTTCTGGACTCTCTCCTGGGAGCAGAAGTGACCCCAAAGAGGGAATTTATGGCCATCGTCATTTCTCAGAAGTTTCTGCTTTGAGTCAGATAGGAGAAGCCCCAAGAAGACTTCTTTCTGCATCTGTTGAATCTCAAATGTCTTCAGCTTAAAATAATTTTTGTTCAAATTTTCTCAAGTTCGGAGTGAATGCCTACAAGTTCTAAGCTGAGGCCTAAAGTAACGTTGTGGTTTATACATTTGCTGTCCTGGAACACAGTTGCCATCCTGTGAGTAAGCCTCGGTTCGCTTCAGAAAGGATGAGAAACCATGTAGAGCTATAGTCAAGGCCAGCACCACCACATGGAGCAAAGAGTTGTTCCAGCAGAACCCAGCCCAAACTGCCAATCAATAGAAGCAGGGGCAAATATATTATCATTGTTTTAAGCCACTAAGTTTTCAGGTGGTTAATTACACATAATGAGGAACTGACGGACTTGAAGATTCTTCCTCTAGGTCCTAGACATTCCTTGTTACATTTATTTGTATAATTTATTTGTATGTGTTTACTATTGTAAATAAAATCTCTATTTCCAAGAGATTGTTGTTTATAAATATGAAAGCTGAGTATGTTAATTTTGTACCTATACTGAAGAATTTTCTTTTTATTATTATTGTGGAGAGAACACTTAACATGAGATCCACTGTCTGAACAAAATTCTAAATGTAAAATACATTATCGTTGATTGTGGGTACAGTGTTGTACACAGATCTCCAGAGCTTAGTCATCTTGTTGGGCTGAAATTTTGTGCCTATTGATTAGTAAATCCCCATTTGCTCCTCTTACACGTCACTGGCAACCCCTACTTCACGTTTTTTTTTTTTAATCTTTATTGGAGTATAATTGCTTTATATTATTGTGTTCGTTTCTGCTGTATAACAAAGTGAATCAGCTATACGTATACATATATCCCCATATCCCCTCCCTCTTGCGTCTCCCTCCCACCCTCCCTATCCCACCCCTCTAGGTGGTCACAAAACACCGAGCTGATCTCCCTGTGCTAAGTGGCTGCTTCCCACTAGCTATTTTACATTTGATAGTGCATATATGTCAATGCTACCCTCTCACTTTGATGCAGGTTGTCCTTCTCCCTCCCCATGTCCCCAAGCCCATTATCTACATCTGTGTCTTTATTCCTCTCCTGCCCCAAGTTTCTCCAGAAACTTGTTTTTTCTTTTTAGATTCCTTATATATGTGTTAGCATATGGTATTTGTGCTTTTCCTTCTGACTTACTGCACTCCATATGACAGACTCTAGGTCCATCCACCTCACTACAAATAACTCAGTTTCATTTCTTTTTTATGGCTGAGTAATATTCCATCATATATATGTGCCACATCTTCTTTATCCATTCATCTGTCGATGGACACTTAGGTTGCTTCCATGTCCTGGCTATTGTAAATAGAGCTGCAATGAACATTGCGGTACGTGCTTCTTTTGAATTATGGTTTTCTCAGGGTATATGCCCAGTAGTGGGATTGCTGGGTCATATGGTAGTTCTATTTTTAGTTTTTTAAGGAACCCCCATACTGTTCTCCATAGTGGCTGTATCAATTTACATTCCCACCAACAGTGCAAGAGTGTTCCCTTTTCTCCACACCTTCTCCAGCATTTATTGTTTGTTGATTTTTTGATGATGGCCATTCTGACTGGTGTGAGGTGATACCACACTGAAGTTTTGATTTGCATTCCTCTAAAGTTTAGTGATGTTGAGCATCCTTTCATGTGTTTGTTGGCAATCTGTATATCTTCTTTGGAGAAATGTCTATTTAGGTCTACTGTTTATGTTTGGATTGGGTTGTTTGTTTTTTGATATCGAGCTGCATGAGCTGCTTGTATATTTTGGAGATTAATCCTTTTTCAGTTGCTTCATTTGCAACTGTGCAAGGTCCTCTTCCCCTATGAATTTATTTAGAGTTTTTAATAGATTTTCAATTTAAATATGTGGAATAACCAGATATATGTTCTCATTATCTTTAAATAAGGCTAAATTTGCTTCTTCCTTAACAAAGGTGTTTTATGCCCATATAGGTTTTTCTTGTATATTTACTTTGACTAGTATTTCTGGAATAATGTTAATAGTCATGAGAGTAATACACATCCTTTATGTTTTCTGAATGTAATGATAATTTCTTCCATGTTCCACTATTAAACATTACACTAAAAGTATCCAGCAATCACAATTTTATTGAAAGTTAGGTGATTTTAATCAAAAATATATTTTACATTTTATCATATATCTTCTGGCCATCAATCTAGCTTTCACATATGTTTTGATAGTAGTTATATAAGTGCTTGTATATTTATGTTTTATAGTAATTGTATACTATGTTGTATATGTTTTAATGCTAGTATATGTTTCATACTATGTTATAAGCAAATATTTTTTAGTATTAAATGAGTCTTTATTCTCGAAACAAACTCCAGTTTTCTATATTTCCCAATTTATTTTTTTTGCTGGAGTCTATTTTATTTCAAACTTTTAAGTCAATATTTTTAAATGAGTTTTCTTTCTTTGTACTGACTTGTCTGGTTTTGATATCAAGGATATATTTGATTTTTAAAAATAGTTTTGAACTTTTCCTTTGCTCTCAGTGCTGTGGACAAGTTTAAATAGCATCAGCATGATCAATTCCTTGAAATATTGATAAAACTCACCTGTAATAACCTCTGGTTCTTGGGCTTTTATAGGAGATTAGAAATGCAATGGTGAGGATGCTGTTTTCTTCTTGAACATGTTTAATTTCACTCATGCAATTGGTTTGCTAATGTTTACTGCCAGTTCATGAGTTCATTTTAGCAATTTGCATTTTCGAGAACCTCATTTATTATATTCAGCTTTCAAACTGATTTGAAGAAAGTGATGAATTATTTAATTCATTTAATTCCTTCTGTCTCTTTGGTTCTTTCCCATTTCCTCTCTAATCTTTTGTGTCTAAGGCTTCCTTCCTTATCTTTTCCTGATCAGGCTAGATTTTATTGTTTTCGAAATGAATCACATTTGGATGTACATATTAGTATTACATTTGTTTCCAATGTGTTCTCTATCTTGTCCTTTATTAATTCCATCCTTCCTCTCTCCCCGTGCTTTTACTATTATTTACTTTTCAAAATCCTTGACTTCAGTGTTGAATTTGTTTGCCTTTTTTCCTCTCTCTGTCTCTATCTCTATCTCTTTTTCTTTCTCCCTGTCTCTGTCTCTCCCTTCCCCTCCTTGTCTCCTGGCAAGATTGTTTTGAGATGTTTGCTGCATTTATGTTATAATATTTTCATACACCCCCTATCCCCCCCCCCAAAATCACAAGATTATGGAATAACACCCTTAAGAAAGACCTTTCACATACTAAGCTGCCATAATTCACATACCCGTACTATTTCACACTTCAGTAAGTATACGTATTATATATCTAGGTATACAATAATTTTTGTCTTCCAGTATCAAGGCAATCTCACAGCATTTCAGATAAATGGTTAGAAAACTGGCTCGCATTTAATTTAGTAAAGTGAAACCTGAATATTCAAAACATTAAAAAAGCTACGATTCTGGCCATTTTTTTTTCTATTTTATATGCAGAACAATCTCTTGCCTTGGTGGAGAACCCACAAATTTAACACCAAAGATAACAATCCTAAATAATTGAATACTAGAAAGAGAAAAAGAGAAATAATTATCTTTTCCATTATACATATTTTTCTGTTGTCAAACTAATTTGCTTTAGTTTTACCTCACTTTTGGCTAAAGAGTTCTTCACAGTGAATCCAGACAATTCATATGGGTATTTCATTATCAAAGATCTACAGAACTCAAATTACCGCTCTTTTTGGAATGACAACAACAATGAAACTAAAAATAATAACAAGTTTCCTGGCACAGATTTGAGGAAGCAGCTCTTTCATTCTAAACCTAAGCTCAGAAAAGGAAGCTGCAGCCAGTTGGCCTTCTGTTACCTCTCCTTTTATTTGTGTGGGAGCATCACAGAAAATATTTCCTTGGCTTGGTCTAACATTGTGGACCACTTCATCTATTGAAATAATTTTATGTGCATATATATAGATGAGAAAACAATTTCTTCAGATCAGGTTTTTGACCACTGCAAAGGCCATTTGTAAATCTCTTCTTATTTATTCAATTTTCTGGGGCATTTTCAGGCTTCATGTTATTCCCTGCATTAAATTTTCTAGTTCATTTGAAATGGATTTAAACCTTTCTCTGTTAACACATTTTATCCCTCATACTCTAGGAGATGTACTGGGTCTAAATTTCTCCCCAGGGAGTCTCGGGTAAAATTTCAATTTCAATTTCCAAGGGTTTCTCCCATCTATTTCTCCCCAAAGGGATAAACAGAAGAAAGAATGAGCAGATTCTTAAGTTATGCTCACACTTGGTTTAACATGTCAGTTAGATATTATGAATGATCTCACTGTTGTTACCTGCACTCCTTACCCGTGTATAGATCTTTCATCTTGTAAAACTTGCCCAGTTAATGAATAGTTCAATAGCATGATGTCTCATTACAACATTGATAATATAATTTAACATTCAAACTAGGACAATTTTGAGAATGAAAAAAATTTACAATATATTGGGATTAACATTGAAGTCACCAAAGTGGTGACTTCCTGGCTATGCCTTTCCTTAATTTTATAAACTTCTGGAATATTTTAGGTTCCTGTTATTCCCAAGTCTGTTTTCGCTATCTCCCATGCATTCTGTAAAGTCCTTCATAAGATCAAATAAAGTGCATAAGAAAACGTATTGGACAAATTGTTCAATCAATCAGCGCCTTCACTGAAAGGCAGAAAGGCATAATGATGAAAAGAGAATTTCTGGGGTTGTATGATCTGGTTCAAATACTGACTCTACCCCCAACCAGCTTTGAGACCCTGGCCAAGGTATTTAACCTCTCTGTGCTTAGTCCCCCTATCATTAAAGAGAGGATAGTATTATGTAAAAAAAAATGTATTATGTAAAAATTGATGGTAATTCTTAGTGAAACATAAATGTCAACTTATAAGTTAAAAAGTTAATGTCACTTATTTGAAATTTAGGAACATTACACAAGATGGTCATATGTACATAAGTTTTTGGGTGATTTTAAATGCTGTGTTGAAATTACTTTGGCTAGTAAGAAAAGAAATGAGTTTATATAGTTGACTGACAGATGTGAGATAAACAAGGTGGCTCATTTGTGTTCAAATGGGGTTCAAACTTGGCCAAACTAGAAAAGGATGCTCTAAGTGTGCATTTTTATAACTGCCTCTCCATACCAAATATATTGTTAGAAGATATGCCACATGCAACTGAAATAACCAGCATGTTTGGGTTGGGTTGCCCATACACGTCCAAGGGAAGTCTAGAGAATTGTGAAAGGTTTTTTGTTTTGTTTTGTTTTGTTTTTGAGAAATGGGTAAGCAAGAAATGAAAGGAGAATGAGCGTCTGATTATAAATCAAAGAAAATATGCTGAGTTTGATAATTAAGAATGGTTATTGCAGGACTTCCCTGGAGGTACAATTGTTAAGACTCTGCGCTTCCACTGCAGGGGCCATAGTTTCGATACCTGGTGAAAGAATTAAGATCCTGAATGCCACGCAGCATGGCGACAAAAAACAGAAAAGAACAGTTATTGTATTGTGATAACATAAATAGGGTAGTGTCAACTATTTCTATGACCTCGTGTTATACCTGACGACTGCAGCACAGGAAAGAATGCTAGAACTAGGTGAAGATGGAGCCATTCCTCTAGGGCAGTGATTTGTGTAATTACCTGGGGTTTCTATAAATATGTCAACCTGCTACGTTGATTGTTCTTACTGCTCCTTGCTGTCACCAAGAAAGTTGGTGACATTCCAAAGGGGTTAGGGTGGGTCATCAGTGGATTCACTTTCACTAACAGGTTTCCAGAATATTATTCCTTACTTAAACTAACAACAGTCAACTTTGCTTTTTCCAACCAAGATCATTGAATGTTTCTTTTTTTAGCTGTTTGGTAAATGAACTTTGTATTTCCTGAGATGAGACTGTAATTGTTGATGCTCCCTTTGAAAGACTCCTCTATAATGACATCCCTTAATATTTTGGGGAAAGCATGTCCCAAACTGGAGATATGAATGAGTAAGAATTGTACTCTCATGAATTATTGATTACATTGGATATCAAAGGAGACTTAGATATGTATATTTATGAATGGGTACTGGACTGGGAGGGCCAGAGAGAGAGAGATGGCTTACTTTCTCTCACGAGGCTTCTCTCAGTCCATAAGACTTTTACATATGAACAACCAAGAAGAAGGTTAGACATTCAGGTCTTCCTTGGCATGCAAGCAAAATAGAGTTGTTTCCCAAATGCTTTTCTTCTGGATTTGATTCAGGATTTATTCATTCAACAAGCATTTATTTAGTACTTACTGTACAATAAACAGTGAACAAAACAATAAACAGTGAACAAAACAATGTTCAGTGATAAAAGTAAACAATAAGTACCTAAAAAAATAAATAAGGCGGCAATGTTTGAGCAGAGATCTGATTGAAGGGTATGAACTAAGCACAGAAAGTAGTGTGTGAGCAGACAGAGGGGAAAATATATTTAGCATTTTGAGAAACATTAAGAAGTCAGGATGCTTAAACAGAGTGAACAGAAATATTAGAGACATAGCCCAAGCCCCAGGCCGCAGGCCCCAGGCCCCATGCATACCAGGCCACACTAAAGACTTTTACTCAAATAAACCATTAGAATGTACAGCAGACTGAATTGTGTCTCCCGCCCCCAAATTTGTATATCAATGATCTAACACCCAATATGACTGTATTTGGAGATAGGCGTTTTAGGAAGTAATTAAAGTTAAATAAAATCATAAGGGTGGGACCTTAATCCGATAGGATTGGTGACCTTCTAAGAAAAATCTCTTTCTCTCTCTCTCTCTCTGCCATGTGAGGACACAGTGAGAAGGAGGCCATCTGCAAGCCAGGAAAAGAGCTCTCACCAGGAACCTATTTGGACAGCACCTTGTTCTTGGACTTCCAGCCTCCAGAACTGTGAGAAGTAAATATCTGTTGTGTAAGCCACCTAGTCAGTGGTATTTTCTTATGGCAGCCTGAGCTGACTAACACAGAAAGAATGCATCCCAAGAAATCTAGATATGATTACTTTCTCCAAATGTTCTGAGTGCATTTTTAGGCAACAAATAGCCATGTTTTTTAAATATATCAAAATATTGAAGTAAGATGACTTTACCACATCTCAACTGACCTCCAGATTTCCAGTATAACTTTGCTTTTATTATACTGGGGATGACTTTTTACTCTGAGTATAATAAAAACAGTGTGTCCCATTTTTAAAGAGAATGGATACAGTACATTGAGTTTAATTTTAATGTTCTCTTTTTAAATGCTAATAATTATGGCTTTATTATTGGAGTAGTTTCTTCGTTTGAGTTGCTTTAAATTTTAAGCAGTCTAGAATCACAGAGCTTGCCTGATTATCCACCCTGTCCATTGCCAAAGCTATGTTTCTTTGTAGGACCTGTCCTTTGGAATACTTCCCAGATGCAAGCACATGGTTGTCTGACCTAAAGCCACCTGTACATCATTTGCTTTTATTCTCTTTGACAACAACATTATCCTCATTGTGACTACAGAATCTTGTTTCCCAGTTTTCCAGACTGCTATTGTAGGACACTGCTTGGAAATGGTCCCCGCATTAGCATGATGCTCTTGTTGGGATGTTTGGAGTTACATTTGCCAAAGCTGCACATGTAAAATTTTCAAAAGGTTGATAAAATAAATACATTGATTTTGATTTCACTTATTTGATGTTAGCATTTAAAACCAGCTGAATTAAAGAGTGTATAAACAGATGTCTGAAACCACTTTTTAAGCAAAAATATATGTAGTTCTCTTAATTATCTGTATTGGAAATTTGTCATTCCCTTTAATTTTCCGAATATATGCACACATTTTACTGTACTGAAAAAAAATTCACCACTTTCTTATAAGTAACCCCTCTACTCTATTATTCTCTTCTTGCTCTCATTTCTAACTTTTGGATCAACTTGAATCTGCTGCCTGTACTTCTTTGCAACCTATGTCCACCTGGACCTCTAGCAATCTGATTCCTATCTGAGTTACTCCAGTGAACTACACCCAAAATGATACTTGATGTGACAGACACGTTAACTCTTCTTCCTCTTTCTCTTTCCTTTCTTTTTCTTTTGTTTTTAGAGTTACCCACCCTTCTATGTAGTCTGGACAAATACTGTCAAATTCTTAACTACAGTCTCATTAGCATCCTTGAATGCTTCCATCACTTAGCAGAGGCTAAGACCCTGTTTCCATTCTTTGCTCCAAGATACTATGCAATTTATCTGCTTGTTCTCTAAGGATACAAAACATTTATGGGAAAAATGAGGAAACAAGAATATTGTGCTATGGGCTTCCCTGGTGGCGCAGTGGTTGGGAGCCCACCTGCCGATGCAGGGGACACGGGTTCATGCCCCTGTCCGGGAGGATCCCACATGCCACGGAGCAGCTGAGCCTGTGAGCCATGGCCGCTGAGCCTGAGCGTCCAGAGCCTGTGCTCCGTGGCGGGAAAGGCCACAGCAGTGAGAGGGCTGCGTACCACAAAAAAAAAAAAAAAAAAAAGAATATTGTGCTAATCCCGTGTACATTTCCAAGCACCATCCTGCAGTCTTGAAAACCGGGAAAAAGACATATCTCCAACAAGACTGACAATATAAAAGGAGAAGAGACAAAAATTGCCATTATCAGAAATGAAATAGAGGATATCACTAGAGATCCTACAGCCTTTAAAGATAGCTTGAGACAACTTAGCACTCATAAATCTGACAACTTAGAAGAAATGGATCTATTCGTCAAAAACCACAAACTACCAAAACTCAAATAAAATTAAATGGACAACCTGAAGGGCTCTATAACCATAAAATAAATTAAATTCATAATTTAAAATCTCCCAAAACATAAATTTCCAATCACATATGATTTCACTTGAAAATTATACCAAATACGTAAAGAAGAATTAACCAAATTTTACATAATCTTTTACAGAAAAGAAGATAAAGGAACATTGTCCAATTCATTTTATAAAACTAGTATTATCCTGATACCAAATGTAAATGAAGGCAGCCCCCCAACGAATAGACTACAGACCAATAACTACCATGAATCTAGATGCAAGATATCTCAACAATATATTAGCAAGCAAAATCCAAAATATTCAAAAAAAATAAATACCATGACCAAGTGAAATTATTTCAGGTTTTCAAGGCTAGTTGAACATATGAAAAACAAACAATAAATCCACCATATCAAATAGCTAAAGAAGAAAAATCTTATAATTATGTTAATTAACAGAGGAAAACACTTCAAAACTCCAATATCAATTAATGATAAAAATTCTCAGAAAAAGGAACTGAAGAGAAAAAGGCCTAAAAATGAAAAAGAATACCTACAAAAAGCTTACAATTGCATGCTAATTAGGAACATGTAAATATATGAAAGTATAATATTCGCTGGTAAAGGTACATATATAGCCAAATTCAGAATTATGTAATGGTGGTGTGTAAATCACTTTTAACTCTAGTATAAAGGCTAAAAGACAAAAGGATTAAAAATAACGATAAATATAATATTTTATTAATGGTTACACAATATAAAAATATAAGTTGTGATATCAAAAACATAAAATGTTGGGTGGGAAAGCAAAAAGGTTTCGTATGCAATTGAAGTTAAGTTGTTATCAGCTTAAAATATACTGTTATGACTATAAGAGATTTTCTAGAAGCCTTATAACCACAAAGCAAAAATCTATAGTAGATACACAAAAGATAAAGAGAAAGGATTCAAAGCATACCACTCCAAAAGTCATCAATCCACAAAGGAAAACAGTAAAAGAGAAAGAAGGGAGCAAAGGAATTACAAAACAGTCAAAAAACAATTAACAAAATGGCAATAGTAAGTTCTTACCTGTCAATAATTATTTCAAATGTAAGTGGATTCTGCCAGTTGCTGAGTACATCTATGTCAAGTATCCATACTGTGACTGTGAAAATAACTAGAGAATGAGTTCAGGGACCCAGTGGACCCACCATAAGGCAAACATAAGCTAAAACTCCATTGATCACCTGACCTCCACGAACCTCTGCACTGATAGTCTCTTGGAATAAGTGTTAGTTCAGAGCTAGTGTCTGGCAATCCCAAGTCTGACAATTTATTTTGCCCATGAATAGTAATCCTAGTAAAAGGCTGTAGGTCCCTTTTGGAAAATGCCCAGAGGAAGATTATTAGTACACTCTGTATAATAAATTATCAATTTTAAGGAAATAAGATCCTTCTGTACGCAGGTCCAACCTTTCCTTTACTCAAGGGGTCTAGGTCTGTAAACTGGATCCAATCTAGGAAATCACTGAGAGTTCATGACTCTTTATTTTGGTGTCAAGTTGAACTTCTGTTCACTTGACCCAGAAGTCTTCTGCTTATAAAGATCAAGTAAGAATTTAGTAGACTGTACATTTAATTCTCTTCTAGGAACACCATGATCAACTGGCCAGTGTCTTAGGTCTCTGTGAGTCACACTGTTTCAATTACTGCTTTGACCTTCTGTCTATTAAGGCAACCATGCCTGCCTTGTCTTGGGCAATTAAGTGTGGCCACTGGCTCCTGCCATCCTGGTATACATTTATTCCCCTACTGCATTTAACAATCCCAGTTCAGTGGCAACAGTTTCCACTTTAGTTTCTGGCCTACAGAAAAGGACAACCACAAAGATGTTCAAGAAAGCTGGGACACCCTTTACAAATTTATTTTTCAGAGTCATAGTGAAAGGTGTGTCTTCTGGACCCAACCAACGTTAGTGACCAGGTCTTACATGATAAATCCATTTTACCGTTTTAATCTCCCTAAGCCTTTGGACCCCTTTTCTATGGTATACCAAGACTGTTTTGGCATTTCAGCTTCTTTTAGTGTAGACCACATCTTGGTGCGTGTTTCACCCATGTTAGAGCACTTTCTAACCCCTTGAGTTGCAACATTGAATCCAGATTCTCTGCTTAGTGGTCCAATATGAATTAATTTGGCCTAATGCAACTTTTTTTTCTCCACCACTATTATTCTGCACCCTTAACATTAATTTCTACACATATTTCCCAGATTTCTGTTCATATACTTTGGAAAAATTGATTGTATAGCTCTTTGGATGTATAGATCATCTCTCTGTAATTCACCACTGACCTTACCCTTCTGGGTTTGTTGGGACATGAGTTCAGCTTTAGGTCTTGAAAAAAAAGAGGGGTCATTATGGCTTCTTCAGGCAAAGTTGGTTTAAACTCCTCAGGAAGAGGCTGAACTCCTCAGAAAGGTGTGCCAGACTACAGCCAAAAAAACAGTGGAATTCAGGGGTTTGATGTCCCCAGTTTCAATGGGATATGACCACATGTCCTTATTCTAATTTTCAAGATCCCATCTTTTTCCCAACTAATGCCTTCACTTTAACAGAATCTCCTTGAGAGGTTAAGAGTTCAATTTGTGTTGTGATTCAGACCCATACAATGAGTCTGGGTTTGATTTTCAGAAATATCAGCCCTATAGCTGTGGGACTTAATGGATTCTTTCAGGGTAGACAGAAAATTTCCGGTCATTTATGCAAAGCTTAAGCTGGGAATGTGAAGTCCTAAGCATCTTATATCTCCTACTTTCTCCAGAAGTTAGGAGCAACCAGCCAATATCATTATACTCATTAGTTTTACAGAAATGCCCTAAAGTATAAAATACATGGTCACCCAGAAACTTATCTTTTATAAGTGCTTGATTAGAAGTGGGAAATGGTGTCATTTTGCACATCTCCACTGCCACGTGGACTACTAGTACTCTCTTTATCACTGGAAATAGTCATCAGTGCCTTGAAATTTAATCAGATTAGAGAATCAACTCCAAAAAAACAGAACCAATGCATAAAACTTGTCCTTAATATTCTGTTCCTCAAAACAGACCAACAGAGAACAGATCTGTGGTTGCCAAGGGCGAGGGCAGGTAGGGGAGGGAAGGATTGGGAGTTTGGGATTAGCAGTTGTAAACTATTATATATAGAATGGAAAAACAACAAAGTCCTCCTGTATAGCACAGGGAACTATATCCAATATCTTGGGATAAACCATAATGGAAAAGAATATGAAAAAGTATATATATATATATATATATATATGTATAACTGAGTCACTTTGCTGTGCAGCAGAAATTAACACAACATTGTAAATCAACCATACTTCAATTAAAAAACAAAAGTTTGTGCCTCCAAGCAACTGACCAGAGTCTGAAGTACCAGAGTCTGAAGAAGTCAGTACTCTCCAGAGAAACGCAAACATGTTGATATATGTTTGGTTTATTTACTTCAAGAAGTTGGCTTCATGATTGTGGATGCTGCCAAATCCCAAACTAATAGGCCAATCTGGCAGGCAGTAAACTCTCAGGGAGGGGCTGATGTTCCTGATTTGAAGCAGAGTTTCTTCTTTTTACAGAAACCTCAATTTTTCTCCTATGGCTTGCTTGAATGAGACCTACTCACATTAGCATGGATAATCTCCTGTACCTTAGGTCATTTGATTATAGATACTAACCAGATCTACAAAATACCTCCACAGTAATACCTGTATTAATATTTGATTGAATAATTGGATATTATAGTCTAGTCAATGAGACACATGAAACTAACCATCATTCCACATGACCCAGCAATGTCTCTCCCATGCACACACTCAACATAAGGGGAACGTATATTCACACACAATCTTGTACATAAATGTTCATAGCAGCCTCATTCATAACAGCAAAAGAAAAAAGAGTGGAAGCATATTCAATGTCCAACTACTGGTGAATGGATAAATAAATGTGATATAACCATATAATGACCATATAAATCAGTAAAGTACTGACACATGTAACAACATGGATGAAAATTGCAAATATTATAACCTAATGAAGTCAGACACCAAAGACTATATATTGTATAATTTCATTTATATGTCCAGAATAGACAAATCTATAGAGACAAAATAACTAGATTAGTGGTTGCTAGGGATTAGGTGAGGTAGAAAAGGCAAGTGACTGTGAATGAGTAAAGAATTTCATTTTGGGATGTTAAAAATATTTTGGACTTAGTGGTGAATACTGACAATTGACGTCCAGTGAATTGTACACTTTAAAAAATACGTTTAGGGCTTCCCTGGTGCTGCAGTGGTTGAGGGTCCGCCTGCCGATGCAGGGGGCGCGGGTTCGTGCCCCGGTCCGGGAGGATCCCACGTGCCGCGGAGCGGCTGGGCCCGTGAGCCATGGCCGCTGAGCCTGCGCGTCCAGAGCCTGTGCTCCGCGGCAAGAGAGGCCACAGCAGTGAGAGGCCCACGTACCGCAAAATAAATAAATAAACAATACATTTAAACAATAAAAAATATAATGTACATGAGGCAAATTGTTAGTGCTCAATAAATGGTTTTCCATGAAAAAATAAAATAAAGAGAATTGAAAAATAGACATATGCTTCCTTCAAATGTTTTCTTTGCATGTGTATTTGACAATTCTGATATAGGCTCAAAACGTTTCACGATGGATTGAAATTCACAGCTTTTTTGCATAGTTATGTCAATAGTACACCATATACATTTCTCAGTTATAAAATATTTAAAATGTAGCAAGAATTTAAAGATTTTTGTTAATTACTCTTAACCATGTTATTCTGTGGAATTAACATTTTTCCTAATTTTTATATTATCTTTTCTAAGCCTATTTTAAAATACTATTATAAGAAGTTCATCTTTCTTAAGTTCTTGCAAAATA
This sequence comes from Stenella coeruleoalba, assembly GCF_951394435.1. Lineage (NCBI taxonomy): Eukaryota > Metazoa > Chordata > Mammalia > Artiodactyla > Delphinidae > Stenella > Stenella coeruleoalba. The sequence continues at coordinate 15,179,935 of NC_137151.1, forward strand.
TGTCTTTTTTTATAGAAATAACTATTTTAATTACTTTATTTAATCAGTCTATACCCTAGTTAATGAAATTACATAATTGTGAGTTCAAACAGACATAAAGAGGAATGTATCAAATAGTAGGAAGAAAAACACAGATACGTTAGTCACTCTGTTTTGCTAAGACATGAAAAGCACATTTGACTTAGTGAACTGGTTAAAAGAGATCAATTAGAGAGAATTCTATCATAGACACTTTACTTATTGAATTAGCTGGAAGTTGAAGGTGACTAATAAAGACAGATGAAGATACCCACTAGTGCTAGTTTGGGCTCCAACGCCAGCCTCAATTTTTAATTTTAGCCCCTCACCACCCCCCTTGTCCTTTACTAACTGTATGATTTGCATAAATTACTTAACCTTTTGGTGCTTTTGTTTTCTTATATATAAAATAGTACGAAATAAAATTATACATAACACAGATTTTTATGAAAATTAAATGCATAGATTACAAGTAAAACGCATACTGCTAGAGATAAATAAAAGTTACTTTAAGGAAAAAAAAGACAGAGACTCTCTTGAGGAGAGTTCTAGAATGTTTGTTCAAATGGAAAATTCAAGGAGTACTGAGACTACGTCTTGTTTTGTAGATATTTGATTGTTGGTTAGAAAACTGTCCTTTATTAGGACATAGTGGGTTAGTCTAAAGCACTGGCCAAGAAAAGGAAGAGAATCTTATCTCTAATTTTCAGGGCTAAGACATACAGACAGTCTGTGATTCTCGTTCCCTGCACTTGATTCACTGTGGTGAACATATACTGATACAGGGTAATTACAGAATACAAACTACCAATTTATGTTGTATAGAAATACTGTTCTTTGTGGTAGGCATCTGCTCCACCTGGATCTACTCTGATAAATGTGAGTAATGTGCCTCCAGACTTGACTAGGATTAACCCTGCCATGTGTAGGATCCCCCATGACCATGGCCATCCTGTCATTACAGCAGATTGAGGTAGACCACTGACCCATTTGGGCTAATTAGTTTCTTTCTCCCAAGCATTTGAAACTAGGATTGAAAGATGATACGTAATTAGTTTCTTTAGATATTCAAACTGAGAAGATACATAAACTGACAAGTTGTGAAGCAACCGCATTCTACTACTTATATGGAAAGGCAGGAAAAAAGCATTTGGCTGAGAAAAGAATTAATAAATTCTCAGATAAAGACAGAAATACATGATACATTCTTAAAAGACGAAGAGAGAAACACCTTTGTTTCTTGTTTTCCAGGTCCCAAATCGAGTCTTTTGAGAGTCTGACTATACTTATTGCCCTTTCTTTCTTATAAACAATTCCTCCTTTTTTGCTAGAGTTAATTTGAGTGAATTCTTTTTCTCAACCAAAAGATCACTGACCATGAAGAAAATGGGTCAGGTAATAACTGTCAGTGGTCAGGCTTCCTCCATCAGATAAAATGGAGGAGAAGCAATTGTGTGGGAAATTCCAATGAAAAGCACTGGATTATTTTGGCCAGAAGTAAAGAGAGGAAGAGAGAGAAACTATGTTTTTTTTCCTAAGTTTAATTAATCAGGCTATTGCCTACATATTAAATTTAATTTTCCCAGAGGATGCCAGTTCAAAAAAACATCTGAAATCAGAAGTCCTTAGATGTATTATGAAGTAGATTTGTATGTAAAAAAGATCTCACTGGGGTTAAGCTAAAATCGCCCTGACAATAAAAGAGTCTGCAAAAAGTAAGAATTTATTAAGCCCAATGCTCAGAGTACCTAAGTAAAAATTAATTGGTGGTGATAGACACACACCTCCTACCTCAGAGCCCTCTCTGTTCCCCAGAGCCAAAGATGCATTTACTTTAACTGGGATTTTTAGCCAGATATTTCTGAGTGCAAAAACTTCCAAAACTATAAGAGCCTTCTCAGGAGGGGAGGGTCTTCTTGTCAAATTCCTTGAGCACCTTGAGGGGACTTTTAAGTTCATAACCTGATTTCGCCTACTCATATTTTACACTTTCCAAAGACACTGATTCATTCATTCCACAAACATTTATTGAGCAACTTCTATGTGGCCAGTTTGGTGCTAGGTTTCTTAAGAGGCAGGTATGAAAGGCAGTCTTTTATCTGAAGGAATTCAAGTCAAGGAAAGAGAAAAGTAGAGAAACAACTGCAATAAAACACCAAGACATATGTGCTCATGAATACTTTGAAGTGAAGAAGGGAACTCACTTCATTTTGTGTGGAGATGGGAGAGTGAAAATTTCTTGAGAGAGATAAATCGTGAATAATGAGTCTTTGGGGGCAAGAGGACCTTCCTATCAGAGAAAACAACATATGAGCAAAGTCACAGAGAAATTGTAAGCAGCTTTTGTCAGGAAAGAGCTCTTTGCAGGAAAGAGCTCTCTGCAGCAGGCCCCTTTTGTCTTGTCACTAAGCTTAAACCACGCACCCCCATGCTCTACACATCTCCGGCCCTAGCACACCTTTCAAATCTTTTGATCACACAATACCTTGTCTAAGCTGTTGGTTCCTTCCATAGATCAAAGAAGTAGAAATGAAGAATAAGTAATTAATAGATGACCATATCTCTTCCCTAGCTTCCCTCTCAGTAATCTCACAAACTGTGTGAACAAGATAACATGAAAGAAACATCACAAGGAGTTGACAAGCCTGCACACAGTGGGGGACGATGAAGACTCTGAGCCCCACCTCAGTGATTAACTGAGATGACTTCCCTTTTTCCCTTTAAAATCTTTTATGGCCGAGCAGAATCTTCAGAAGCGGTTTTTGGGGACACTAAGTTCACCATCTCCCCAGATTGCTGGCATTCTGATTAAAAGCAACTTTCCTTTCTACCAGCACTTGCCTCTTTCCAGTATTGATTTTCAAGTTTGGTGACAAAATGGCAGAATATGGGGCAAGGGCTCGGGGTGGTGGCGGGGGGTGGGGAGTGATAAAAGTAGTCTGCAGATGAGGAGAGATGAGGTCTAGAAGGGATGTTAAAGACTATGCTTAGGGATTGAGATTTTGTCTTAAAGGCCTTCAGAACATATTGAAGGCTATAAACAAAGAAATGAAATGTTTAAATTTCATATTTGTCATGTATATTTTTATATTAAATAATGATGAGATATAGCAGCTACCATTTTCTGACCATCTCTAATAGGTTAATAAATCTTGTGGGGAATAACTAATATCCAGCAAAAGTTGAGCAAGAAGGTATAGAAAGTTTATCAAATGTTTCTGGGTTGACCAGGCAATAATTTTAGAACCAGAACTGAAATCTATATCTGAGTTCATGTCCGTTCCACTATACCATCTGCTTCCTGAATCAGAATCCAGGTTTAGAAGTTAAACTTCACTGCCTCTCTAATGTGTTATTCTTGATGCTTTCACTGGCACAGGTCTTTGGGCTGGGATAGAAGTCAAGGTCATTGCCTATCATCACAATGACTGACTTGAGAGGGAGAATGATTCGTTAGAATTCATACTAATTTGAACCAGCTAGTATGTCATCTACTACCACTTATATACATCACACTCCCCAAAACGTTTTTGTGCCTCTATTATATAACTTATTTTGTTTCACGTTAAACTCTATTTTCTTTGAGGGCAAGAAATAGGGCTTATTTTCTTTCATAATAATAATGATCCCCAAATTATTTACACTGTACCAGGCTGTGTTCCAGTCAGCTCATTTTCTTTTTCTTTTAACAAATACTCAATTCAACCCTGTGAAGTTAATATTCTTCCTATCTTAAAGATGAGGAAACTAAGGTCCCAAATGGTTCAGAATTGTCTGAGGTCATTCATCAAGTAAGTGCTGGATTCAGGATTTAATTGCAACATCTCTACTACGCTATCATGTGTGTTTTACCAGGCTTGGTACACAGTGCTCAGAAATCTTTGTTGAAGAATGAACGAACACATTAATTAATCATCGTATTTTGAAAATGAATAGCTCTTAAGCAGTCATTCTCCAAAACAAGGTTGTTCACAAGATTTTTGTAATATCTAGACACAGAAAGATTTAAATTAAACACTGATAAAAATGAGCATAATGTATGCAAACAATAGTGTACTACACACGGAGACTGAGCGTATATTTTGTCAAATTATCAGACCAAGTGACTATCCTCTCTAATTGCCAACTTGGGACTTTCTTATGCACATCCTGGTTATGAGGTATCCTAATCATCAATCCTGAAACACCAGCCTGGTCTGAAGATTCTTCTTGTACCATCTGGTTGCAGGCATGTGTTGGGGGCATGTAGAACTCTACTGTAAACTTAGGAGTACTATTTCATGAGCCTTCTCATCCATCATTCACTTACTCTGAAACTTCTTTCTCTTGGTTTTTGCTTTGCTTCATTTCTAACCTACCTTACCCACCTCCCTATCTCCACCTTTTTTCTGGATCGCTAAGCTCTCTGGTTTGGATTCAGCACCTCCATTTTAAGTTAGCACGGCCTCTGTATCACACCATTGAATGCTATCTTCCAGTTGCATCCATGTTCTCCACAAGTACCAGGAATTCCACTACCAAACTGAACTTAGGTCTCAGGGGCCCCTGGGTGGGGCCTGATTTTCATCTTACTTCCATTGTTATAGCAGAGGGACCATATTTGTAAAACTTCATTTTAAATTATATCTTCCTATTTAGCTCACTCACTTCATCAATATACTATGAGGATTCATTTCAAAAAAGTTTAATGCACAGAATCAAGGCATCTGGGTCTACAAGTGATTTGCCCTTTGACACAAATAAGCATGGATTTCCTTGTCTCTCATCCCTACCTGTCCACTGATACTGTTTGGTACAAGTGATGTAACATATGGAAGGTCACATTGAAAGCATCTTTTAGGAGTAAGATAAAATAAAATCAGAATATTTAAGTATAATATTCATGGATCAGAATTTAAGCAGGCTCCTTTTCTTTTATATGCAGAAAATGTTTCTTTTTGTTAATAATGTAATAAATGTTGAAGTCTATGTAGGTCAAATACAGAATTAAATAAGATAATAAAATAAGCATAGGTTAAAAAAAGAGAGAAGTCTCTCCCATATTAAATTTCAATTATTAAGCATTTTGTTTTTCTTATACAGCCTTTGAAACCAAATATATTTTTGGTATCTCTTACTACTTATTGGAATTAAGCTTAACCTCATAGTAACATTGAGAATTGAAAGCACTTATCAATTTTTCTCTTTTAATTGATAGAAATAATGAATGTAATTTTATATTACTATATGCATACTTATAACTTTCTCTTTTGTCTAATGTAATTTACCTTTTCTTTTTTTTATGAAATGTAGAGCATTATTTAGAGGGGAGTTATTACCAAGACTGAGAATTGTAATAGCTGCAGTTCAATTTTTACGGCTTAGAGCTTAGTGGCTCAGAGCTTGGTAAATAAGCACCTCTCTGAGCTTTTTAAATAGTATTTGAGCGGAGTTAAGTTTATGAGTTAGCTATAAAATTATAATTAGGTTATGAAAAGGAAACCTCATTTAGTGGCAGTCAACAAACTAATATAGTGACCCTAAATCCCAACATGACTGTTTAGTTATTACAACATACCACTATGAAGCCTATTAACAGGCCTAATTAAGGCATCAATCACCTATCAGAACTTCAATAAGCCTACAATAACTCTTTTTATGGCATTTTTAGCAATCTGCTCTAATGCACTGGGGGGCCATATACAAATGAATTAGATATTAGGGGTCCTGATAAGATGAGGCTTTTTGGCAGGCGTTCTCAGTCCCTGTACTTTCACAAGCTTGCTGGGAAAGAGACCAAGTATTTTCTAAGAAGGACAGAGTGAAGCCTGAGCTGTTATCCATTTAACAACCCAATTGCCAGGTTTTTAGACCCATATAGGCATTCACACAGAGTAATACAGGCCATTGGGCATTTCTAGGGTTATAGATTCTGTTTTGTTCAGACTGCGCTATCCAGACAGCCGTCTATGTGGAACAAATCGCCTACATGATAGCCACTCTGTATGCAGTTGTGTGGGCAGACTTTCAGAAGAGCACATGAATGCTTTGGACCTACTGTGTTAATGGACCTGACTTTCTCAACTGAATATCTCTCTAATAAATCAAGTACACTTTAGTAAGACAAGTTTAAGGGCAGGGCGTTATTTGGTAAATCTCCATGAAGTCACAGACTTTAGTTCATTCTAATGTAGGCGTTAGTATTTTCTAACTGATTTGTAAGTTGGGAAATTGACAGAAGAACCATCCATATCCCTCAATGAAATCACCCCGGCTTCCTGCTTCATGGGTCATCAGGGTATCTGAGGAAGGAGGAAACAAGTTGGTAGTTCATGGTTGTACTGGAAGAATAGCAATTTCAAAATCTCTAGAAAATATAGATTTCATGACTGGTCAGGGGGTGTGGTGAGTAAACGGGAGGATGGCAGTGGTGAGGATATGATTGATCCGGTGAGGATATAATCCCTAACCTGGGGCCACCAACCGATTGCCAGGCTGAGGGCTCACCTTGCACATTACTGTATAGGAAACACATTATAAGATGTGGATTGGAAGGACCAAAAGTCTTCCTAAACTAGGATGGCTTCCAAACGTTGGTCCCCTGATTTATGTTTCTAATATTAGTCATTAATTTGAATTAGTGGGTTGAAGCTTTAAAAACGTAAAGGTGTTAGCACTTGAGGGACAATGTTTTCGACCACATTTAGGTATTTAAACACTTGAGTGGGTTAGTTATTTTTCCAAAAAAAAAAAAAAAAGTCCATGAAGACATGAGGTAGGAATAGGTCAGTTTTGAGAGAGGAAATAGTTTGGGGTTATTGGAAGAGGTGTGTAAATCTTGATCATAGACAGACAAGGGTGGGGGCAGATTTCATATAAATAACTAAGAAAGGAAAAGACAGGTTCCCTAAAGAGACCGTCAAAATGAAGAGGCTATCACTGAGATAACAGAATACTAATGATTCTTTTTCTGCTTACTTAGTTAAAGTAATTTTAGCTGGTGTAACAATCAAATCTCCCAAAATATCAAGGCTCAAACATGACATTTCATTTCTTGGACACATTAATTGGCAGGCAGGTTTCCTCCAGTTGATAATTTAGAGACTCAGTTTTCTTCTGTCTCAGGTCTTCATCATCTTTTTTTTGTGTGTGGTACGCGGGCCTCTCACTGTTGTGGTCTCTCCCGTTGTGGAGCACAGGCTCCGGATGCGCAGGCTCAGTGACCATGGGGGCCCAGCCGCTCCGCGGCATGTGGGATCTTCCCGGACCGGGGCACGAACCCGTGTCCCCTGCATCGGCAGGTGGACTCTCAACCACTGCGCCACCAGGGAAGCCCTTCATCATCTTTTAAAACATGACCTCCAAGGTTACCAAACCCACCTGCCTCAAGTTGGTGGAAAGGGAAGGGTGTGTATGACATGTCTAACTGTAAAAGAGTCTGGGAAATGGGCTTAGTGAAAGCCACCGATCTCTGACACACTGGCATTTTCCTGATCCCTGGTGCTGGCTCTGCATTGCACAGTCTCCAGCTAAAGTCAGTCGTAATAAGACGAAAAGAGATGTATATAAAGCGAGTGGCAAAAGGAGAGAAGAGTTTTCGTTGTACTCAGCTTTGGTAAAAATAAAAATGTGCCTGTTGATGGAGGAGAATTGATATTTGAGTAAATAGGGTTGGCAGAACAAGATTGGAGTTTTCTGCTTTGTTGATACTCGTAATAGTTATCATGTATGAAACTAAGGCCACATAACCCTATCAAATGAGTAGAGTATGGAAAAACAGTCTTGGCACTCCTAATCATCCTCTTGTCCCCAGCCATGCTGAGTTTATGAGTAATAAAATTTATCCAGTGGTTTTCCCAGTTAAAACACCAGAAATATTAAGTCTACTTCTATCTTAATCCAAAATATCATGGAGGCGGTTGTGAAACTCTCTAATTTACTTCTCAGGAGACTTAGTGAGGATATGGGCTCAGTAGTATATTCTAATTGCTCTCGTCTTTAAAGGCAATAATAATCTGGAAAATGTGATCCCTTAAGTATAGAGAGAGATGCAAACTGACTTTTCACTAAATTAAAAAATAATTTGGTTTTGGCTGCCGCCCCAAGTTCACACAACTGCTTCTAGCAAAAGCATTTTTGAAAATTGTCGAGTCTGATGTTGGGATCTCACAACTGGACTACAAACCCACTATATGCACCCACTATTTTGATTTAAGAACTCTAAACCCAGGTATTCTTAGGACTGAGAGCTATACCAGAACATCAGAGACATTATAAAATATAATTCTTTATTAAAAGAAGCAATGGGGAAAACAGCACTTCTTTTTTTTATATTTGAATTTTGTTTTATTTTATTTTTTTATATAGCAGCTGTTTATTAGTTATCCATTTTATACATATTGGTGTATCCATGTCAATCCCAATCTCCTAGTTCATCCCATCACCACCTCCCGCCCCCCCAAACACTTCTTTTTAATTTCTTTTCCTCGTTAATAAAAATTGCTTTTTGTTGATGTTTTCCTGGAACATTCGGTCCCTATGGTGGGATATTGTTACCATTGAGTAATGCCAGCTCAGTGCCTAATGTTGCATCCCTAAATCATTGTGCAAAACATTATTGTAAAGTTGATCATTAGAGCTTGAAGATCGTCATGCACTTTAAACCAGAACCGTAGAAAGCCTGAGATGTCCGCAATGATGAACAGCTCCTTAAAAACTTGTGAGGGTAATTGTGCAGATTTCTTACAATTGCTCAGTCAATTTTAAAAGAGAAATAGTGTTGGTATTTTTCTCATTCTTCCTCATAAGGGATGCGTCTATGCTCATAGAATAAGGTGACTCATCACGACTTTGTCACAGTGAGTGGACAGAGGGTAAAAGCCAGAACTCCAACATTATCCAGCAGCTGTCACTTCCATTTAAGGGACTGACACATCTTCTCATGAACACTGCCTGAGGCAACCTTTTGCAAACTGTTCACATAATAATTGAGAAAACCTGGAAGAAGTTTTCTCCAAAATAATTTTAGGAGTTGACTTAACATGAAAAGGTAAGCTAGTCTTATCAGCATTATTTAAGAATGACATTTTTCTCTTGTTTCAAGAATTAATTCAGATTTTTGAAGATCTTGTAATGTCATTTCTTCCTTTAGGTTATAAAGAGTGCTTTTTCCAGGGACTTCCCTGAAGGTCTGGTGGTTAAGACTCCACACTTCCACTGCAGGGGGCACGGGTTCTATCCCTGGTTGGGGAACTAAGGTCATGCATGCTGCAGGGCAAGGCCATAAAAATAAAGAGTGTTTTCTCCAGCTATTGTTTGGTCTGGAGTTTGGTGTAGCACACAAATTTATAAGGCAATAAATTTTACATGCTATCCTTAAGTAGAAAGAAAAGCATTTGTACCTTCATACCAAACTTTTCAATCTTGCCTTATAGATGGAGAAGGGGACTTACTTTTGTCATTTCTTCTCCTGTGGAAAAGAGTATCAGTTAGGAATTATAATTCTCCTACAAGTAACAGAGACACCACCACTCCTTCCCCCCAAAAAGTGGCTTAAACAAATTAGGGAATTTATATTTCCCTCTGGTAAGGGTAAGTCTCAAGATAAACTATTCAGTACTGGCATCATACTTCATGTTGCTATGCATGACTCAGGCTACTAACCTTCATATTTGTTCTTCTATGATGGTTCTGTGCCTGCGGCCATCACATCTGAGTTCCAGGTTTGTGGAAGCAACAAGGCCAACTATAAAAGTTAGTACATCCTTAGAGTATGCCACTCTTGTAGGGAAAATGTCCACAAGCTCTACCCAGCAACCTCCAGTAACACCACACAAGACAGAAGTCTGTCCCATAGGTATCAATGCCTCAAGTAGGACTGGTAAGTGTTGCTTCTAAACTGGACACATTGTCAGTCTGAACAAAATATGGGTTGGTTATGCTACTAAGGAAGAAAGAGAGAATGAATATTAATAAGTAGCTCATGGTCTTTGTCACAGGAGGACTGAGAGAGAAATCTCTGCACTGCCCCCTCTCCTGGGCCCTGTGACCCACTTTCAATCCATTTCCCAAAGAGGGAGGATTAGCCATCATGTTTGACCAGAGATTAAAATTAATTAGGTCCTCTTCTACTAGGAAGCAGAGATGCTGGTCCTAAAAGGCACTGACTTGCTTCTTGAATCCTTTTACGTGTCCTGTGTCAAACTAATAGAGCTCTATGCATATATTCCACTAGTCAGAACTCCAAAGGAGAGGAGGAAGCAGAGGCATCACGAAGCCCCCAGAGACAGCAGTTTATGTCTTGATTAAATATTGAAATTTGCATGAGTTAAAGTGTTTTCTACTTCCTAGCTTATTGGCCTCTTTTCCTACTTCTCTAACACACTATTTTTCTGTCTCTAGCCATCCAGAGTTTCCCCCTGATGTGTCCCATCAAGGAAGCTTTTCCACCTGGACTCCTCGGGCAGTGTTGGTGACCTTCTCCTTACCTCTACCCATCCTCCATGCTCCTCCCAGGTTTTGTAGAGCACTTACACACTATGTCATAAATATTTACTTGTTTTTCCTCCACTAGGTGGTGGATCATTAAGGATGAGGACCAAGGCTTGACTCTTCTGGTATCTTCAGGGACTAGAAATATCTTGCCACATAACTCTTAATTAATGGTAATTAGTGTTATTATCTAATATAGAGCTAGAAACAAATAGCACTGAATCATCAGAACTAATCATCAGAACTAATCTTCTGAAAGTATTATCTTTCAGAAGAAGCTTGGAAACTCAACAGAAGTCAAAATCTTTATTTGTGGCAATGGTTTAAAAAGTATGTTTTAAAACAGAAATAGACTCACAGATATAGGAAACAAACTTATGGTTACCAAAGGAGAAGGGGTGAGGGATAAATTAGGAGTTTGGGATTAACAGATACACAATACTGTATATAAAATAAACAATAAGGGCTTCTCTGGTGGCGCAGTGGTTGAGAGTCCGCCTGCCGATGCAGGAGACACGGGTTCATGCCCCGGTCCGGGAAGATCCCACATGCCGCGGAGCGGCTGGGCCCGTGAGCCATGGCCGCTGAGCCTGCGCGTCCGGAGCCTGTGCTCCGCAACGGGAGAGGCCACAACAGTGAGAGGCCCGCTTACTGCAAATAAATAAATAAATAAATAAGAGAAACAACAAGAATCTACTGTATAGCACAGGGAACTATATTCAATATCTGGCAATAACCTGTAATGGAAAAGAATCTGAAAAAAAACATATATATCTGTATATCTATAGATATATATCTGAATCACTTTGCTGTATACCTGAAACAAACACAACATTGTAAGTCAACTACACTTCAATTAAAAAAAAACAAAAAACAAGTGCAGGGCTCAAAGTTTTCACAGGCAACGGTTTCCAGTATAATTCAATAATATTGTTTTATTTACATTATTTTTTATCATGTATGAAAATTGATTTTGATTTCCATTTAAGAATGTGATGTAAAGTGTCCTTTTAAATAAAAGTTTTAAATAGATGTTTTCTAAATTAAAAAAGTAAGAATGGTTTAAGGCGAGGTACGGCAGAGGATTTTAAACAGGATTTGTGTATCAGAATCATTCATGCTCTGCCCTACCTTCAACACTCAGATTCATAATCAATAGATTTGGAGTGGGACCAGGCTTCTGTATTTTTAAACATCCCCCAGGGACTCTGCTTCACAAGCTAGATTGGATTTGGGAGGAGATAAGCAGTGGCCACAGAGTTCTACTCTCCTCCCCTGTGAGCAGCACAGCTGCGGTCAGTTTTACATATGCAGGAGCTCTCCACTGAAGCTAGTGGAATCTGCTGAGGAGTTTCCAAAACTCCAGATGCCCAGACTACACCCAGGAGAGTTAAACTGGAACCTTAGGAAAGGGGCCCAGTCATCAGTACATTTTAAGGCTCTTCAGGGCATTCAAATAAGTAGCCAAAGTTTAGTGTCAATGGAATACAGAGATTCTGTAAGAATTTTTAACAGCTGCTACAAAACAATAAGAAAATAAAACCTGAGCAAATAAATTAAACCCTACAGTGACATTTCAGTTATTACTTTATGCATGTAAAATTCATACCAGCCAGACATTGCCTGGGCATTAAGTTACTGCCTCATTTCAGGTGCCTCTTGCTGGTTTGCTCTGCCCTTTGGTACATACCTCTTTCCCTGGTCTTTGAACACCTCACCTTTCCTCTGTACTCCAGAATCTGTGAACCTCAGAATTTCGTTCTCAGATGAATTCTGGACCACTTCTTTCTCTGATCCTTGCACATCTTCCTCTCTAACTATGGCTTACCTCCTTGAATCTTTTCCATGACTTGCTTTATCTCTGATACTTATCTGATCCCTTGAGTAGTTCATCTTTACCATGTTCAGCTCTTTCTCTGTGTTCTCAATCTTGATCTCAATGCTATGCGACAGAACATCACATGTTGATGAATATTCACCAAAAATCTGCAGGATCCCAGGACTAGATGCAAGTAAAGTATAAGGAAATTAGTGTGAACTTTAAAAGAATTGAAACCCATTCTGATTTTTAATACATTCCATTTCTTTGCCCCATTTTGCTTTTATGCACATAACCAGCCAGAGCACAGATGGGATTTGTGCCCCTGGATGTCCCGTAATTTTTTATTTATCATACTTCTTCTGGACAGCCCTCTTAATCTTCAAGAATTGCTTCAACGTCAGTGAATATTTACCTACAAAATATTATGTTTAAATAAATAAAGACTTGCATCTGGAATGACCCAGATAACTCTGGTGCTCTAATCGTCATTTTTCTGGTCCATGGAACAGATGCACACCTGTCTTTCCTCACATAGTAGCTCTTCCCTCAGCCTCTCATTCCCCTTTTAAGGATTTCACCAGCCTCTCAGAGTGGGCATTTGATTTTTCCCGCTCTTTCATGGCAAACACTTTGTTGATTGCTTTTCATAATACATTTTGCATCCTTCACAGGTTTGCCTTACCCTAGAAGGCTCTGCCACCCATCTTTTCCCCATAATCAGACAGTATGTGCCCCTCCAAGAACACTGTTTTGTAAGGTGATTTCTCTGCTCAAATTTTGCGAATGGTCTACCTCAACCAAGGACTAACTCCTGGGCCCTTCACAAAATTGTTTACTACCCTACTGCAGGGACCCTCTGCCCTCCTCACTGTGGGCATTATTCTCCACGTGCAATGTGGGCTTTTCCAAATCTGAACTCTTGTTCTTATTCATATTAGCTGTGGCACTCTCTGTTTAAATCTTATTCCTCTTTTATCTCTTTCTAATATGTCACTTACTGCAGGAAATCTTCTCCAATCATGACAGTTGAGTATGTTCTCTCTCATCTGGGTACAAAATACTTCCGTCCATTCTCATGGTACTTATTAGTTTCTTTCTTGTACTGTAGTTATTTATGTATAGTTTTTCTTTATGAATAGCTTAAACTTTCCTTGATATCACAAACACACTCATTTTTATATCCCCCCTACCCACACATCAAATCATTAGCTCATTATCCTGGCCATAGTAGCTTCAGGATAATTAAGTTATTTTCAGTAATTGAATATTGAATTAACTAATTAATTAATTCAATTAATGAACAGAAATATACCCTCTGAACAGAGTTGCTTATTTGTATTTTTTTAAGTATTTCTGTTTTCTAAGGCATTTACATCTCTTTCTCTAGTCCCACTAATATGGAACTGTTTGAAAACTGAATCAAATACTAGCCTCTTAGTGGGGAATTATTGGGTAGCAATGGCGTAACAGTGAGGCTGTTTAAACATCCAAGTCCTACAGAGCCAAACAGAACTTCTAGGAAAGAGGAATTAGCTGTGAGACATTTAAATATAAATGTATTTGGAATATTTGTGCAAAAATAATGGAGACTGAATGTTGATTTTTAGGCATGATTAATATGAAGGTATGAAATGTATCATATTAGGGAAAGAAAATATGCCTTGGCAGGAACTTTGGAACTCTCTTGTGAATATAATGTCTTGGGGCCAGATTTTTTTCTAAAAAAATGTATTGTCTATATTATAATGATGACAACTGGAAAATATGGTACAAAATATGCATAAGTAATCACTGCAAAGCCAAGTTGTTGAAGCAAATAAAACTGTCCAGGGTAGGAAAAATCATTTTGAAAAACATAAGATCTTGTAGGAAAATACATCTTAAGAAACAGATTTCATGTTAACCTATTGGAAACCACACACACACACACACACACACACACACACACACACACACACACACACATACACACACACACTTGCACCAAAAAGTATTATATATGTGTATATATCCATATATATATAACATCCATCACTCAAGATGGCCGACCAGAACCTGGAGAAGCTGAAGACAGAATCTGGGCTACTGAAGCAGCACACACACAAGTCAGTCAACTGGCTGCTCGGGGCCGTGCTTTTATTATCATCTGCTTCATCTTCATTGGCATAATCCTCTTCATCTGTATCATGCCCAAATTCAGATAAAGACCTGGCCCGGCCAGGAAAAAAAAAAAAAAAAAAAAAAAAATATATATATATATATATATATATTTTTTATATATATATAAAATATATATATATATAAATATATATATTTATATATATATTTATATATATATTTATATATATATTTTTATATATATATTTATATTTATATATATATAATATATATATTTTATATATATATAAAATATATGTATTTTTTTAATATATATATATGGATTATATAACTATTATGAATATTATACTTTACTTAAAATGTATGACTCTGGTCAGTTCCTCTTTTCCACTCATATGTTCTCATCACTGCTGGTTTCAAGTGGATATTTTTTCTTTACATAATATGTACTTTCAGTGGTTATGTTTCCAGGAGTGGGTCTTCATCCAATATGAAATTCCTTTTTTATTTTTAGGAAAATATTTTCCTAATACCTATTGTAATTTAGACCGTTTCCAAAAGTACACATTTTCCCAAACTCTTTCTACTAACTAAAGTTCAATATTAGGTTTGGTTAAACTATTCTCTGGCTTTAAAAAATGATTTAAAGGAATTTTGAAATAATGTCTCCTGCTCATCAGCTTTTAACATTCCTTCCCATTTCTTTTCTACCACATCATATTCCTAAAAATTCCTAGGTCATGTGACTTCATATATTCTGAATTTGAAATTCTTCCAATAACGACACACATTCCAGAAGTTTGTAGAGGGAGATCCCATGGCTGGGGAAGGATTTCTGAATCTGCTTTATACCTAACTTAATATCTCATGTCTATTGATAAAATTAGGAAAAAATCCAGAATTAGCTTCATTTTAAATGTATTATGATCCAGTTATAAATAGAACTTGCTATTTTCCTAGAGTTCTTATAAAGATTTTTTTCCTTTTTATGCTTTTTATTTTTCATGAGTTATCACAAGTCCTTTTGGCATTTGACTTCATGCTTAGCAAGGAATATTATATACAATTTGTGAAAAATTGATATATCTTAATATAGAATATTTATCACCATAACCTGGTTTTCTGTAGTTGAGATTTTATCGATTGACTCTTACAGGTCCTGTTGAGCTAAGAAGTAAGTATTCACAAATTGAAAGCCCCAATTATAGTTTCCATTGAAACAAAGGTGGTGGGAACATTCCTGGAGAGGAAAATACATTTTGTTTTGTTGAGCAAAACCCTTAAGGAATATGAAGAAGGAAGTCAAGGGGTTAGAAAGAAACACTAGATTACTCCAATAAGAAAATGGAAAAAAATCATAATAACTTATATTAGCTTCACATCTTTGCTGCAAATAGTCAGAAATATATAAATGGTATTAATATCCTGACAAAATGTTTTATATCTCTGTAAGCATTATGGGAACTAGCATTCTAGTTTCAAATGTTTTGTTGGTGCTTCATGGCTATACCAGATTAACTAGGAATGTTCTCTTTCCAGGATACAAAGCAGGACAGTTTCATGCCCAGGGCATCCAAATTGAAGCCAATGCACTTCTTCTTCCTTCTTTGTGGTGGGCAGTGAGTAGAAGAACAACACCAACAAAAATGGTGCCATTAAAATGACTTCTATTTTCTTTTTCCACTGATTATAAAAGCAATTTATTAGGGGAGAAGATGCCCTATTAAATAATTTTGTAGCATTCTTTGTAGTCATGATGCTATCGTAACAAACTGATTCTGGTATGGAGGGGAAAAAAAGAACTTACTCTTTCTTATTCAAAAAACTCCCAAATGTACAATGAAAAAATCCCTTGATATTTTTACCTTCTATATTTTTTGTCATTGTTTACTTTTCAAATGCCAAACAAATCATGTCCTAGGAGCAATAAAAGTCACTGTATCCTTCTGCAGACGCCAAGGAATAAGTTGAGATGATTCCAAGATGTATAGTGCTGAGAAGTAGACCTAATTCTTAAATGTGAGCTATTTATTTTGGAAAAAGGCATTCTCTACTGTGAGTTTTCATCACTGTATTATATAAGTTTCCTTCTTTCCCAAAAATGCCATCAGAGCAATTGAGTGTCTTACTGGGCTTGAAAGTAGCAACACTTTTCATTCTTGGATTTTGTATCTAGATACCAGGTAGACCTGCTGTCCAACATGATAGCCACTAGTCCCACATGACTATTGAGCCCTTGAAATGTGGCCAGTCCAAGCTGGGATGTGCTGTAATTGTAAGTTACACACCAGACTTCAAAGGTTGAATACAAAGAATAATGTAAAATATCTCAATAATTTTTATATTGATTAAATCTTGAAAAACAATTGTGGATGTATTGGGGTAAATCTATCATTAAAATTAACTTTACTTTTTTAAAAAATTTAAAGTGGCAACTAGAACATCTGAAATCACATATGTGCCTTGCATTATATTTCTACTGAATATTGCTGAGAGAAATTGAGCTATCCTTTCATGAGTTTCTTTATCTCGAAATGATGCACACAGACATTTATAAACAACTCCTGATGGAAGTTATCATTAGAAGAAGCTATAGTAAAGTACTGGCAAACACAAAGTTGGCATAATTTTTTTTTTTTAAAGTTGGCATAATTTACCGAAAGCTCTATAATTACCTAATGGTTAGAGTTCCTTAACCTTATTATTAATTGTCACACAATTTTTCACTTCTCCCTTGGTCTGAATTTAGCAAATTGCTCTTTATTTTTCAATATGAGGGGGAGGAAACATTGTCATGTAATGACTTCTTGAAGACTAACATAGGATCCTGAAGAAACTGTGAAAGCCTCACTCCTCCCTGTATTTGGTTTTCTAACATGTGTGAACTGCAGCTATGTTCTAGCCAAATGTGGCCTTATTGTAAACCAGGCTTGTGAGTCAAATGAAAATCAGGATACCTGGGAGCAAAGAATAACTAGCTATAGGAGATCGAAAAAAACTCAAGTTTAGTGTTTCTGTAAATCCCCAATCCTGCAGTGCACGTATCAGAATGATCGTGCAAGAGTTCTGTTGTCTCTACTAGTATAGGGGCAGTGAGCTAGCCTTTGGAAGGAGTCTCTAGCAGAGAAACTGAAGTAGGGGGACGATCTCTCCAGGCCAAAGCTATTTTAGGGTTGTGGTCTCTGTCCTCTCTCCTAAATTTCAGATTGTTCTGGTTTATAGGAGGCTGGGACTCTCAGTAACAGCTTCTGAGACACCATGAAACAATGCATTTATTAGAAATGTTTATATTAGGCAAAACTTACATATTTATTCAAGAGTCATCTAGCTTTTTTGTGTAGTAATTTCTGATCCTTGAGTCTATAAACAGAAAATACACAAGAAAAAAAGAAGTCTGGGATAATTTGAACCACAGAGTACTGTTGGCTGGATTATTTTAATTTTTCATAGGTAAAAATACTGCTTAAGTATACTCTGAATTTTAAGGACACTGGTGATCGACTTATAGAGCAATTAAATTTTCCAGTAGGTCTTCCTTACATTTTTGCTTGAAGGATCCCAATATCAAGCCATGTAACTGGCAGTGGCCCACTGGAACCAAATGAAAATCTCTGGTCCTTTGAGAATTGAGCTTATTTTTCTCCTGTGAGTCTTTTAAGGATTGTGGATGTCTCAGTAATGCTAGTGGGTATGAGACCAATATAAATTGGCAGATACAACTCTCTTTTTACCTAGAATAATGTCCTATCAATTTCCCTCTGCAGATCCTGCCATTTTTTTCCAAGTCCTGGTGCCCACCGCCTGCTGGATGCCCATAACTGAGCCCAGTGTTTATGGAAAAAGAAATCATCCCATTTAGCATAGAAGGTCCCAGAAGGAAACAGTGAAGAGCAGGTGTGTTTTATCTCAAGCCCAGCAGGCTGTCCTGCTACAGAAGGCTCCTCCAGCAGCCTGGCCAGCTGCGCCGTGCATATGGAGAGGAGGCCAGAGTGATGGCTCAGTACATGTGCCAATATCACAACTGCAACCATGAGCTGCTGCTCACAGCATCCCTTGCTTCATGAAAATAGCTGCACCAGAATGAGTATTATTTCTCATAGCCACTAAAATACCCAAGGGCTCAGGCTCGCTCGCTCTCGATCCAGAGATTTCAGAGATCCGATTAATCATCCGACAGGATATTTTTGTCCTAACATTCTTGTAGTGTGAAGATTAAACTGAGATATAGTATTTACATTATATAAAATGACTTGCTTTGTTGATTTTTGCCTTAGTTTGAGTTCCCCAGGAATATCTTGAGGCCAGGGTCTCTAACAACTAGTTTATGTGAAAGGTGAAGGAAACTGTATGGGGTAATGAGAAAACGGAGGGAAGGCACATTATCAAGCCAGCTACCACTGTGAATCACTGAAGTTTAATTCTGCTGTGGAAACCCTAGGAGCAAGGAGATGGGTGTATTTTTTCACACCTCCCTTTAGATAGTGGTTAAGCACTGCTCCCAATTCCTCAGCACAGATGTTCTCGTGCTTAGGGTGTGAATCTCGCTCACTAGCCAGACAAAGATCTCAGTAAAAGAATACAGATTCTAGCAGTTGGAAGTCAAGTGATTTTACAGCAAATTGGTAATGATAAGGGGATATAGATGGGGTGCATACCACATCTGTGACAGTTTTGTTATTCAAATGAACACCTGAATGTTCGGTGTTAAAAGAAATGACTAAAACTAAACACAAAACAAACCCAGAGCCTTTGTAAAGAATACACTAGGTCAGTCTAGTTGCTATGCGTTTATTTGTAGAGGCAAATTGAATAAACGGAAAATTTGGAACAGATTTAGCTACAATCCCACTTGTCTTATCTCTGCTTCCCCTTTCTTGTCTACCCAGGAAACATATGGCTGAAGCTTGTTTATGTTTTAAAACTGGATTTTGCTCTCAAAGTTGTCAACTTTCTAGTAATCTAATCTATTAAACATGGTTTCTTTTAGAATCTGATTCAAAACGAATAGCAAAATTCTCTTAATATTTACAGCCAGAGCTATATTTTGTGAAACTTATCTGGTGTCTCTCATTTACCCATTCTGCTGCTTTTCCCTTTCTTGTATCTCATCCTAAAGATGCCCTTATTTGGGTATTTGGACCTTGACTATTCATTACAATGTTTTTATAAAATTTTATTCCTCTAAAAATTTCTTATTTTATGGATCCCTAGTGATCTAAAATAAACAAGCAAAAACTCTTCATATGCAAAGATTAATGATTCACAGTTGCTCACTTGGTTATTTTTCCCATTTATAATTGAGGATTCAAATATATACATGGAACACTTTAACATTTAATCAGGCGTAGTCACATTTCTTGGGGAGACTGGGAGCTTCTCTAGCCATGGTGTAAGTGGTCTCTTTCACACTGGGACACCAGGATATACTTCTTTAATCCGCTTCTCTCATACTTGCCTTCACATGACCTTGTGTTGTCCACTAGCTCTTTCATGTCACACATTTTACATCTCACATTTCTAAATGACATTCTTTCCAAATTAAATTTTAGAATGCTGCCTCCTATATAAAAATCTTTGTTTCCTGTTTTTGGATTCCTTTTTTCAAAATGACTTATGGCTCGATTTTGAAAGCCTCACATCGTGTTAAGATTGATATGTGTATACAGCTCTGATATAGGTTAAGCAGTGAGTCAGCAACAGTGGAAATGGCACCCCCTAATGTATTTCACTCTTAGGTGACGAAAGAGATGTCCTCACAAACAAGGCAATCACTCTGTTTTATTGTTTTGTTTTGTTTTGTTTTTTAACATCTTTATTGGAGTATAATTGCTTAACATTGTTGTGTTAGTTTTTGCTTTATAACAAAGTGAAACAGCTATACGTATACATATAGCCCCATATCCCCTCCTTCTTGCATCTCCCTCCCACCATCCCTATCCTACCCTGTGCTATGCAGCTGCTTCCCACTTGCTATCTATTTTACATTTGGTAGTGTATATATGTCCATGCCATTCTCTCACTTGGTCCCAGCTTACCCTTCCCCCTCCCCATGTCCTCAAGCACATTCTCTACATCTGTGTCTTTATTCCTCCCTTGCCCCTACGTTCTTCAGAACCATTTTTTTTAGATTCCATATATATGTGTTAGCATACGGTATTTGTTTTTCTCTTTCTAACTTACTTCACTCTGTGTGACATAGAGCTGCAGTGAACATTGTGGCGCAAGACTCTTTTTGAATTATGGTTTTCTCATATTCCTAGGAATTTTATTCTTTTTGTTGAAGTGGTAAATGGGAGTGTTTCCTTAATTTCTCTTTCAGATTTTACATCATTAATGCATAGGAGTGCAAGAGATTTCTGTGCATTAATTTTGTATCCTGCTACTTTACCAAATTCATTGATTAGCTCTCATAGTTTTCTGGTGGCATCTTTAGGATACTCTATGTATCATATCATGTCATCTGCAAACAGTAACAGTTTTACTTCTTCTTTTCTGATTTGGATTCATTTTATTTCTTCTTCTTCTCTGATTGCTGAGGCTAAAACTTCCAAAACTATGTTGAATAATAGTGGTGGGGGTGGGCAACCTTGTTTTGTTCCTGATCTTAGTGGAAATGGTTTCAGTTGTTCACCATTGAGAACGATGTTGGCTATGGGTTTGTCATATATGGCCTGTATTATGTTAAGGTAAGTTCCCTCAATGCCTACTTTCTGGAAGATTTTTAACATAAATGGTGTTGAATTTTGTCAAAAACTTTTTTTGCATCTATTGAGATTATCATATAGTTTTTATCCTTCAATTTTTTAATATGGTGTATCACATTGATTGATTTGTGTATATTGAAGAATCCTTGCATTCCTGGGATAAACCCCACTTGATCATGGTGTATGATCCTTTAATGTGCTGTTGGATTCTGTTTGCTAGTATTTTGTTGAGGATTTTTGCATCTATGTTCATCAGTGATATTGGCCTGTAGTTTTCTTTCTTTGTGACATTGTTGTCTGGTTTTGGTATCAGGGTGATGGTGGTCTCATAGAATGAGTTTGCAAGTATTCCTCCCTCTGCTATATTGTTATCTGAAATCGGGCAGGGCGCAGTCCCAGTGGGATCAGGTGTGCTCAAGGCCCAGGGTGATCACTCTGTTTTGAGCAATGCTTTCAGATCTCCTGAGGCTCTTCTAGTGAGTCATTACGGCTACATAGAGTTAAATTTCAGGAAGTTGATGGAGTGATAATAAAGAATTCTATGAATGAACCTTTTCTGCATTTCTTTTTAGCTCTGAATCATAATGCAATCTTGGTAGATCCTAAAGTATAATGTCTGTTATATCTGTTTCAAGCACTGTTCCCTGAAGTTTCACAAGACTGTGTCACGGTGATCATCTAAACTCAGGGTTGAATAAAAACATGTCAGTGCCCTTCACACTAAGAGGAAGAGGCTCAAAGCCTGAGGAAGCACATCTATGGCCAACGTGGGCTAAGATACCTATTAATTTCAGTAATATGGAAGGAGTCTTTTTATTCATGAAGGCCTGAGACACATTCTCAATCTTAGAATGCCACATATCTCATTAGGTAAGTAAAATTTTCTAAATTTCTTCAAATACCTCATTAATGTATCATTGGGAGGAACAATGAACAGCCCTGGACATACTCCTGACTATTTAATCTCTTTTTCAAGAAAACAGATAGACAAACGAGAGACTCAAAATGAAATATTTTGCCTTGTGAAATGGAAAAATTAAACATATATATACAATAGAGATATTCAGATAACTTCCTTGAGGTGTCTGTGTCCATCATTATACATATCTATCCACATATGCATGGATATGGCTGTATAAATAATGATCAGAGGTGAGAATGTCGGATTTTACCTGAGCCTTGGGATGCTGGAAAACAATAAATATTAAGAACTACACACACACACACACACACACACACACACACACACACACACACACACACCGTTTCATGTTCCTGGAAATGGCTTACTGCAAAGACCCACCACACTTCTCCCAAATGACTTAAATAAGATTCCCTTAAGATTCCCTGATATCTCCATTGTTTACCTATGACAAGCCCCAACAGAGGTCCTCCAAATTCCCATTCTTTTTTTTTTTTTTTTTTGCGGTACGCGGGCCTCTCACTGTTGTGGCCTCTCCCATTGCGGAGCACAGGCTCCGGACGCACAGGCTTAGCGGTCATGGCTCACGGGCCCAGCCGCTCCGCGGTATATGGGATCCTCCCGGACCAGGGCACGAACCCGCATCCCCTGCATCGGCAGGCGGACTCTCAACCACTGCGCCACCAGGGAAGCCCCCAAATTCCCATTCTTAACCTAATAAATGATTAGCTGAATGGTTTTGTCCTTACTGATTCATAAGAACAAAATGCCTTGAGAGGAGGAATATACAAATGAACAGTGACAAGACCATATATAAATGTAGAACTTTGACCCACAACCTGCGGCAACCTGCTCAGGAAACAAACCCTCTGTCTATGACAAACAACCCAGGAAGCCAGCCTACTCTAAGTCTGATTGCTGTCTCTAGTGACAGTCTGTGAAACTAAACAATAACTTCTGTAAAAATCAGCCCCCAAATGGCCAGGACTTGGTTAATAGATGATAACATACCTAATTTTTATTCCTGTTTTCGACTTAGGACCAAGCAGAGAAAAGCCAGATATGCACCCTTAACCAATCACATAGGAAACCCCACTTCTAGTTAGCCTGCCCTGTGGCTTCTGCATGCCAACAGCCTCCAATCAGGGCACACCTGAAGCCTTTTTCCACTATAAAAATTTCCCACGGCTCTACCTGCCTTTGATTCTCTGCCAAACCCAAGTGATGGTGGCTGACTTGCCATAGCAAGCTCTGAATAAATACACTTTACTTATCTGATTTAATTGGTCTTTGTTTACTTCCACAGCTTGTTAACCAAACTTCTTTTCCCCAGGACTCTAGACTTTGGTCCACCCTCAGCCTGAGACAGCATCCACCCGCTCTTATTAAAGGGCCCTCCTGAGAATAGACCAGCCTCAGAGTAAAGCAGTATTGGATCTACTGTCCAATCACATCATACCTTTTCATTCTACTTTCCCACACCCAGTTCTTTGTAGCCTTGTTCACTCCTCTCTATAAGGGAAAAACTGTTTTTGCAGAATCTTTGAGACATTTGCATTTTCTGATAGTCAGAATGCTAACCCTAAACCTAACCCTACTGCATTGATCCCTCCCTCCCTTAGTTTAAAGTCTCACCTAACCAAGACTGGATTTTTTTTTTTAACAGAGCATGTGTGAAAAAGTTGCTGATCTACGTGTATTTATTACTTATGCTTAAGCTTTTATTTTTAAAATGTGAGAATAAGAAAGTTTCTGTACAGCATACGGCAGGGTGCTACAGGGTGACTGACCCCCAAAATATCAATGATTGTAGAAGAAAAAAGTTTGGCTTACAATTCTGCTGAAGCATATACTTGGAAGAATAAGGAAAAGACAGGGATTACAGAGGCAATGTAAACCTGAATGTGACTGAGCCTGTCTTTGCTTGGTTTTACGTGCTAGGAACCATGATAATGCACCATCAACATACATGAAAAATTGGATTATTTTTCCAAATTAGTATTAAAATTGATGTGAGAAGGGCTTTCACATGCTAATTTTTACCAGTAATTTCATCTACTTATCTAGCAAAAACAAACTGTCAAGATTCAGGGAGAAAAACTTTCCTTGGATGTAGTTAGCCAAATTCTTAACATTTTTCTTCAGTTGTATTAACAAATGAATTATGTACTTTTATTGACTCTCCATTAGAAAGACAGGAAAAAAAGTCCTATCAGCCAGAGGTGATCAGTTTCTATCTTCTTCATATTCTAATAAGAAAGGCTTTTTATGGGTAGGAAAGAGCTGCAAATGAAGTATGTTTAAAGAACCGTCAGAAATGCAACAGAGTTCTACTGAGCTTCATGCAATCACCCTATCATGTCAATGATATGCTTAAAAAGACAACCGGGCTTTCCTGGTGCCACAGTGGTTGAGAGTCCGCCTGCCGGCGGAGCGGCTGGGCCCGTGAGCCATGGCCGCTGAGCCTGCGCGTCCGGAGCCTGTGCTCCGCAATGGGAGAGACCACAACAGTGAGAGGCCCGCGTACAGAAAAAAAAAAAAAAAAAAAAGACAACCTGCTTTAGCCACATTAATGCTTCTTTCAATCTTGCTAATTACAATAATATCACCTAACCTTTATTTATGGCTTACTATTTGCCAGGGGTTATCCAAAAGGCTTTTGTGTAGTATATTTCAATTCTCATAAATCCTCTATGAGGTAGGTATTACTATCATCAACTGCATTTTATTGATGAGAAAATTGAGTCACAGAAACAATAAAAATCATGCCCAAGGTCACACAGCTAGTAAATATTAGAGCTGAGAACTGAGCTCATACCGACTGACTTCATAAGTATCCCACCCAATCACTATGCCAAACCACTTAGTTTACAGAAAGCCCCTGGATAGAATGGTCACCACCATCTCTTCATCTGATACATCATTCTCTTTAACATGTAGTATTCAGCCTAGAGCCTGCCTTCTCCATGATGTTCTATTTCACATTCACTACCCTATCCTAGAAAGTCTTAGTAACTATATATTCACTTGGCACATAGCAAATATTTCATTAATCACTAAATAACTCTTCATAGGTAGAGTAAATTTCTTTTCTAGCTTCTTTTTTCGAGTAACATTGCTCATTGTAAAAGTTTCAAAGAATCTGAAAGTCATTAAAAAACAATAGTCGTCATTCTCCCCCAAACCAAAGCTTGTTAACTTTTCCTTTTGTTTCCTTCTAGTGGAATGAAAGCATGGATGTGTGTGTTTGTGTGACATTGTAACCGAGTCCAAGCTCATGCTGCTCCTGGCACAACAGGCCAATAAATCGAGAGACGAGGTGTTGGGGCAAGGGACAGTGACTTTATTTGGAAAGCCAATAGACCGAGCAGATGGTGGACTAGTGTCCCTAAGAACCATCTTGCCTGGGTTTGGATGCTAGTTTCTTTTATAGAACGAAGAAGGGGAGGTGAGGAGGTAAATTAAAAAAGGTGATAAGTTGCTGCAAATATTTCCTGGTTCCTGTCAGACTGGGGGTGGGGAGGTGGGGATGGGTTAATTTCTCCTTTCCTGCAGGCATTCCCAGGTGGACCTTGTCTGGATGTTTCCTGTGAGATAAACAAAGGTAAAGCTGAATTCTCAGGCATGGGAGGCAGTGTTCCCGGAGATGGCCCGTTATGTACACTTTAAGCTACAGGCAACAGCCCTTTAGTGATTAACTTGTAGCAAAAGCAGTAGACTACAAATGCTAAAGTAACAGGAACAGATCCAATATGGAGTCAGATTTGTTCTTCCCTATTACAGCATGTGTATCAGTCAACAAATCAGTGTGAACATTTTTTTTAATATATAAAAAATTACCCACTATATATCGTCCTTCATTTTTTCTTTTCCACTTAAGAATGTAACTCAAACTTGTTCTCATGTCTGTAAACACTGATCTTTTTAATTCCTTTCAATAATTGCTGAAGTTTCTGTTGTATGTAACATACTATATTTAAGCAATGATATATTAATGGAAATTTAAATTATTTAATATTTTTATCATTGTAAATATGCTACAATAAACACTTCAGATAAATAACTTGACATTTTTTGTCAGTGTATCCAACAGATAAATTTCCATGAAGTATTCAAAGAATGCATACCTTTTACTATGGATACTGACAAATTGCTCTCTTAAAGATTTAACAATTTACACTCTCATCATTTTACAACTGTGTGAGTGGCAGTTTCCCTGCAAATTCTCCAACACCAAATATAAACTATTTTTGACAAACGGACAGGTGAGAGTGTTATCACATTTCTTATGTCTTTGTTTGTTTGCATTTTCCTGGTGATTTATGAGAAAGTAAATATTTTCACAGGCTTATTGCAGTGCATACAAGCACACACAGACACTCAATTTCTTTTGTAGCTAGTGTTCTACACTAGCTTCTATCAAGGAAAGCTCTTTTGCAAGGTTGGATGTAGAAGTGAGCAACTTGAAGTAATGAATATACAGTAGAAGACCACATTATGTAACAAACACAGTCTCATAGGGCAGAGCAAAGAGTTGTTGGGAACAATGGAGTGGGACCTATTCACAGGAAGCAAAATAGAGGTTTAATCAAGAAACATTAGTGGAGGTAATATAAACAAAGCTTTTAAATATTTTATTTAAAATTTGGTTTAGCATGGCCTCCTGGGTTTTAGCATCTATCATAATAGGATTATGCCTGGGTAGCTGCAGGTCCCAGAATGAAAGACATGAAACTGACTTGAACCTGAACCCAAACAATCCCAGAAGACCTTCAGAGATTTGACCAATAAGTAAATGCTTGTTGAGACTATGGAACTCTTTGTTACACAGCATTATCTTGGCAGAACCCTGAGTAATATAATTACATAATTAAACAGCACATAGACCATATTATTATCATTATCTAAAGAAAGGCTCAGAGCATTTAAGTAACCTGATCAAGAGGGTATGTTAAAGAAGAGTCAGTCATGATGATATAAACCTATATCAGAACACAAAGATAGAAGAGTGATTTTTTTTCCATTATATATTATGGTCCTCTGAAAAATTTTAAAGTCATTGAATACAGTGAGGTGAGGGCAATAACAAGGACGTTAATTCAAAAGGTAGGTAATGTGTGATTTAAAGTAGAGTAAAATGAAAGAATGGGTTAGAATTAAAGAAGGTCAAAGGAATGGAGTAATATGTAACAGATAATAAGAGCAAATTCAGGATATTTGAATTTTGAAGTATTGCTATCACTGAGATACCCCTTTTACAGTGCTAAATCAAGTAGGATAAACCATTTAGCAGGCACGTACTCGATACCCTTCACTGTGGTAAATAAAGCAGAATTATTGGGAAAATTCTCTTCTTTCAGAAAAATTATACCCATACACTACAATCCTTCTAACAAATAATCAGTGGTTTTACCTTGGAAAATTACATACGTAGAACAAGAGGCAGCAAAAGTACTGAGAATTCTACAATCTATTCTGTCCACCAGACAGGACATGCATTTCTTTTCCAAAATTGCTCAACTTCTATATGTGAAGTACATTGCAATGCTCATTGCGGTAAAAAATGAAACTATTAAGTGGACAATTATAAAACAACGTATGTAGGTAGTAGTGGCCGGATAATCTCCTTTTATACATGTTACTAATAAGGGAAGTAGAATTATGCAAGTAAGTACAGCAAAATATATTATTTTTCCAAGAAATTAGAAGTTAGTGGGAATTAAACAAATAAATCTAACAACACACGTAACACTACAAAAAATAAAATAAAATCTTAAAAAAAGGTAGTGAATTTGTTTTCAGAGATCCTATGTTACAAATAGACACACACACACACACACACACACACACACACACCCTTCATTAACAGTTGGAATAAATCTCCTAATAGATACTAATTTTGTATTAGTTTCCTTTGATGGCTTGAATACGCCACTTAAATTGTTTCATTGTCACAAAGCAACATTATGGGAGAATAAGCTTTTTGCCCTAGCCTCCACTCATACAAATAATTTGGTTCATACCACTATGTTTGGACTTCCTATTGCTAAGCATTTAGGTAGTGTCAACTGAAACAAAATGCACAGCCTAAAAGTTGAGAAATAGGTTTTATTTGGCAGATAAAACTGAGAACTTAAAGCCTGGGATGTAGCCTCTCTGAGAAATTGTTCCAAAGAGGTAAGGAGGAGCCAGGATATAGAGGAGTTTTTGCAACAAAGACCCGGTAGTCAGAACATCAAAAGATTACTGTTAATTAAAGAAAACCTGACACCTCATGTTAATGAACTTAGCACTTTTCTATGTATGGGAGCCAGTATCCTGCGCTTCTCATCCTGAGTCTCCTCAGGGTGCACCTTTGGAGTGGGGGAATGGCTGCAGGGGCTGATGCCTTGATGGCAGGCATCCTATTTCTATCCTGGGTTCTGCTCATCATTGAGGCAGCTGTAATGTGATGACGATGGCTGCAACATCCTTTGTTTACTGACATGGCAGGCAACATTTTTCGCTGACAATAGCTATATGTAATATGTGTGTATCAGTCAGAGTCTAGTTAGAAGACATAAAACCTATCAGGCATTTGAAGAAGAAAATTTTACATACAGAATTGTTAACTCGGTGGTTAAAGGTTAAAAGAAAACCATAAGGTATACAGAAGTTGCAAATGCATAATTCAGCTACTGCTATCCTGAGAACCCCAGGAAATGTGAACAAGAAGTGGACAGACTTAATATATCTTTCTACCCACAACTTAAATTCAGATCTCTTTGGAGAGGGTGTGGCTGCCCCTAGGACACCAGTTTTCCAGGGCTGAAGAAACTTGTCAGAGGGAGCAACCCAAGGCTCATATGCGAGAGTGGCCTGCCAGGGGCTGAAAACTTTCCGGATGCCGAGAGCCATGGCTAGCCTACGAAGGTCCCTAAAGCCAGTACTGTTAGACCTCCTGTAAGCTGATTTGCTGGCTCTCACGCCCTCAAAAGCAGCACATCAGAAGCAGGAAAGCCCTTCCTGTAGGGCCCCTTCAGCTCTTTCTAGTGACAGAGCTAACACTGAGACAGCTGCAAAAGCAAAATGTCTACAGCCCACAGCTTCAGTACAGTCAGGCTCCATACCTGTGTGTTCTGCATCCCCGGACTCAACCAACCTCCTATCAAAAATATTTGGAAAAAATTCCAGAAAGTTCCAAAAAGCAAAACTTGAACTTGCTACTCACTGGCAACATTTGTATTGTATTTACAACTATTTACATAGTACTTACATTGTATTAGGTGTTATAAGTAATCTAGAGGTAAAGTATATGGGAAGATGGGCATAGGGTATAGGCAAACACTCTGCCGTTTTCTATAAGGGACTTGAGCATCTGAAGATTATTTGCAGGAGTCCTGGGACGAATCCCCTGCTAATATTGAGGGATGACTGTATTGCTAAGTAGGGCAAAGTAGGGGAGGTCTGGCAATGAATTCTACCTGGCACAGCATGTATCAGGTAGATCAAACATGCACCGTGGTCTATTTTCCCACTTCCACATGTTTTCCTTTTATGGAACAGAATTAGCTACAGCCTTTTCTGTTTCATTTTCACATTTTGAACAAGCCAAAATTCTATGGGAAAAAAAAAAAAAGAGAAGTCAGAAATCCTGTCAAAACTTGGCTCAGAGGCAACACCAGCAGCCTGATTTAGTCACTGCTTTATAGCAACTTACATAGAGACGTCTCCCATTGTAGCGGGGTGTTAGCCTATTTAATTGAATAACTTTCCAGGAAGTTATCAGAAAAACAAAGTGACATGAACGTCTTAGTTAGCTACATATTTCTGGAAATACTGACAACTTGAATTAAATTATGCACATCTCTCTTTAAAGAAGCAAGATGAATGAAGAGAGATGGAGTGTATGTCAGCATTCCTCAGCCTGCTTTCATGGAATGGGGAACATTTCAAATAATTTAATGTTAGATTAACTTTCTGTTTGCCTCATTTCCCTGTGATTAATTGTATGATTCTTCACTGGAACAGTTTATCCTATATATCATGCCATGAGAATCAATAAAGAGATCCAACTAATCAAGGTAGCAAATACTCTTTTGTAACCTAGACTTTTTAATATATTTTTTCAAATTCAATTCAGCTTAACAAAACTACTCCTCTTTTTTTGCAAATTAATCAACTTTCTTTTTTAGAGAAGTTTTAGATTCACAGCAAAATGGAGCAGAAAGTATAGAGAGTTGCCATGTACCCTTGCTGCTACAAATCCTCACTTGCTGTGAACTTCCTGCCCCATGACGGTACACACTGGGTACAGTCATAAGCCTACACTGACACATCATCATCTCCCAAAGTCTTTGGTTTATATTATGGTTCATGCTTGGTGTTTTGCATTCAATGGGTTTATACAAATGTATAAAGACGTTTATCTACCACTGGAGTATCATACGGCATTTTTTACCATCAAAATCCTCTGGGCTCTCTTCATCCATCCCTTCCTTCACCCTCGCTCCCAGCTCCAACTTCTGGAGACCACTGGTCCTTTTACCATCTCTGAAGTTTTGCCCTTTTCAGGATTCCATGTACTTGAACTCTGTAGTATTTTTAGAGTGGCTACAGTATGTAGCCAAAATTTTTAGAGTGGCTTCTTTCACCTAATAGTATGCATTGAAGGTTCCTCCATGTTTTTTTATGGCTAAATAGCTCATCGATTTTTACTCCTGAATGATATTCCATTGTCTGGATGCACCACGGTTTGCTCATCATTTACCAACTGAGGGGCATCTTGGCTGCTTCCAAGGTTTGCTAGTTATGAATAAAGTTGCTATAAACATCTGTGAGAAGGTGTCCGTGTGGACAGACGTTTTCAACCTATTTGGGTAAATACCAGGAAGTGCGATTGCTGGGTGTATGGCAAGAATTGTTTCGTTTTGTAAGAAATTGCCAAACTGTCTTCCAAAGTGGCTGCACCATTTAGCATTCCCACCAGCAATGAATGAAAGTTTCTGCTGCTGCACATCCTTGCCAGTGTTTGGTGCTGTCGGTGTACTACGTTACGGCTATTCTAAGTAAGTATATAGTGGTATCTTCATTGTTTTCATACCAGGTGCTTCTTAATCATTAACTCATAAAGCCCTAGTAATTGAATATTAGCATCGTTAGTTTTTACAGAGAAAATACTTAGATATTGTTAAATTGTTTTCTAAGTTCACATATATGGTAAAGAGTAGAACTGATACTCCAGTACAGGTTTATCAAGCCCCAAATAAATTCATTTCTCTCTATGCGATGCTGTCAGGTGTCCAGTTCTGTTGTGTAGATTAAACATGCCACACGAGCAAAGGGAAGAGAGTGTAGCAGCCACACTTGTCCCCTGCCCCTAATGGTTTAGGGAACCATATGAAAGAGGCACGGAATGCCTTATCTCAAGCCAACGCCTAAGTTCCCTATTATCCTCAACCCCCGACACCTCAGCTTATCTCTCTCCATTCCCAAACTTCTGTATTATTATTCCTTTTCTGCTTAAGTATTCACTCAGGCCTCAACAGTCCCTTCAGCATCTGTGGCAGAAGCAGCAATATTCTAGCAGCAGGATTCAGCTAATCATTCAGTCTGATAGGTGGCAGAACATACCCACCGGATATGTTCATGTCATCAGGCCCCATGTGCATTCTGAAAGGGAGAGGTCACTGGACTTACTGGATTTAACCTCCTTTCTCTATCCCTCCTTCACTATTAAGTGACTACCCATGTAACCATTTACCAGATGCCATGGCTAGCATCAGAACTCCCTGGAACCTTGGAAGCAGCCCCTACCATATACTGTTCTTACATCATATGCTTTTTCTTCCCCACCCACTGGAAACATTTCAACTTTTATCATAATTATTTTCTACCAGTTAGTTCTCATTTTCCACTTATAAGTGAATCCTTAAAATTAATATTTTATTTTTGCTTGCTTTTAAACTACATATAAATGGAACATACCACATGTACAGGCTTAAGGGTACCTCAGAGGGTACCTTAAGGGTTTGGTTCCAGACAACTGCAATAAAATGATTTGGGCAGTAAAGTGAGTCGCAGAATTTTTGTTTTCCTAGTGTATATAAAAGTTATGATTACACTAATAGACTACATGGTAGTCTATTAAGTGAGGAGTCACATTATGTCTTAAAGAACAATGTACCTACCGTAATTTTTAAAAGTATTTTATTTCTAAAAAATGCTAACCATCATTTAAGTCTTCGGTGAGCTGTAGTGCTTTTGCTGGTGGAGGGTCTTATCTTGATACTGATGGCTGCTGACTGATCAGGGCTGTGGTTTCTGAAGGTTAAGTGGCAAGTTCTTAAAATAAGACAATAATAAATGTTGCTGCATTAATCAACTCTTTCACAAACAATTTCTCTATGGCATGAAAGGCTATTTAAGAGCCTTTTCCCCACAGTAGAACTTCTTCTAAAATTGGAGTCAGTCCTCTCAAAACCTGTCACTGCTTTATCAACTAAGTTTATGTAATATTCTAAATACTTTGATGTCATTTCAACAATGTTCACAGTATCTTCACCAGGAGTAGATTCCATCTTAAGAAAACACTTTCTTCACTCATCTAAAAGAAGCAACTCTTCATTTATTAAAGTTTTACTATGAGACTGCAGCAATTCAGTCAGAGCTTCAGGTTCCATTTCTCATTCTATTTCTCTTGCTATTTCCATCATATATGCAGTTACTCCCTCCACTGAAGTCCTGAGCCCCTCAAGGTCATCCATGAGGGTTGGAATCAACTTCTTCCACACTCCTGTCAATGTTGATCTATTTACCTCTCCCACGAATCCTAGATGTTCTTAATGGCATCTAGAATGGTAACTCCTTTCCAGAAGGTTTTCAGTTGACTTTGCACAGATCCATCAGAGGAATCACTCTCTATGGCAGCTATAGCCTTACAAAATGTATTTTTTAAATAATAAGACTCGAAAATTGAGATTACTCCTTGAACCATGTCTTCAGAATAGATGTTGTGTTAGCAGGCATGAAAACAACATTAATCTCACTTTATATCTCCCTCAGAGCACCTGGGTGACCAAGTGCATTGTCAATGAGCAGTAATCTTTTGAAAAGAATCTTTTTCTTCTTTTTTAAGCAGTAGATCTCCACAGTGAGCTTAAAATATTTAGTCAACCTTGTTGTAAACAGATGTGTTCTCATTCAGGTTTTGTGGTTCCATCTATACAGTCCAGGCAGAGTAGATTTAGCATAATTCTAAAGGGTCCTAGGATTTTCAGAATGGTAAATGAGCATTGGTTTCAACTTAAACTCACCGATTGCATTAGCCCCTAACAAGATAGTCAGCCTGTCCTTTGAAGCTTTGAAGCCAGGGTTTGATTTCTCCTCTCTAGCTATGAAAATCCTAGATGACATCTCCTTCCAACACTAGGCTACTTCGTCTGCATTAAAAATTTGTTGTTTAGCGTAGCTCTTCATTAATTATCTTAACTAGATATTCTGGATAAGTTGCTGCAGCTTCTACATCAGTGCTTACTGTTTCATCTTGTACTTTTATGTTACGGGGACAGCTTCTTTCCTTAAACCTCATGAACCAACCTCTGCTAGTTTCAAACTTTTTTTCTGCAGCTTCCTCACCTCTCTCAGCCTTCATAGAATTGAAGAGAGTTAAGGCCTTGTGCTGGATTAGGTTGTGTCTTAAGGGGATGTTGTAGCTGGTTTGATCTATCCAGACCACTAAAACTTTTTCCATATCAACAATAAGGCTGTTTCACTTTCTTATCATTCATGTTTTCACTGCAGTAGCACTTTTAATTTCCTTCAAGAACTTATCCTTTGCATTCACTAACTTTTTGGTGCAAGAGGCCTATCTCAGCTTTGAAATACCTTCCTCACTAAGCTTCGTCATTTCTAGCTTTCGATTTAAAGGAGAGATGTGTGACTCTTCCTTTCACTTGAACACTTAGAGGCCATTGTAGGGTTATCAATTGCCCTCATTTCAGTACTGTTGTGTCTCAGGGAATATGAAGGCCTGTGGAGTGGGAGAGAGATTGGGGGAGCAGCCAGTCAGCGGAGCAGTCAGAACACACACAACATTTATCAATTAAGATTTTCGTCTTGGGCTTTCCTGGTGGCGCAGTGGTTGAGAGTCCGCCTGCCGATGCAGGGGACACGGGTTCGTGCCACGGTCTGGGAAGATCCCACATGACGCGGAGCGGCTGAGCCCGTGAGCCATGGCCGCTGAGCCTGCGCGTCCGGAGCCTGTGCTCCGCAACGCGAGAGGCCACAGCAGTGAGAGGCCTGCATACCGCAAAAAAAAAAAAAAAAAAAGATTTCTTCTTATATGGGTGTGGTTTGTGGTGTAGAATTATAATAGTAACATCAAAGATCACTGATCACAGATGGCCATAACAAATATAATAATTATGAAAAAGATTGAAACATTGCAAAAATTACCACAACATAACACAGACACACAAAGTGAGCAAATGCTCTTGGAAAATGGTGCTGATACATTTGTTTGATGCAAAGTTGCCGCAAACCTTCAATTTGTGAAAAACAATATATTGAAACAGAATAAAATGAAGCACAATAAAGTGAGGTGTGCCTGTAGGTGAGTTTCTCTAGGGCAGGATTTCTCATCCTCAGCACTACTATTTGGGGTTGGATCATTTTTTGTTGGGGGTGGGAATTGCTCTGGGCACTGTAGGATATTTGGCAATATCCCTGGCTTCCACCCATTAGATGCCAGAGGCACAGCCCTCTTTCACTGTGCAAACCAAAAATAGCTTTACACATCACTAAATGTCCCCTGAGAGACAAAATTGCTCTGAGTTTAGAGCCACTGCAGCACGGTAGAGTAGTTATTATGAATTTTGCTGACCAGATATTTCAGAATATTTACCATCTAAACACTGATTATATGTGCTGACCTTTTGTGGTGGTTGAATGAGGTATATAACTAGTCAAGACTATGAGTTGTGAGAAAAATAATTGTGTCTCCCCCAGGTTAGAACATTTAATTGCTGCTGCAAGACCCTCTCCCCCTACTACTTTTTTCTTCCTCTGGGTCAGTGTCCAGAAACATTCAGAATGGAGGCTGATTTGTCTGCTTAGGTTGCTAAGAGACTATTAGAAGCAGCGAATCCCTACCTACACTCAAAAGACATATGTGATGTGTAAGAAAGGAATCTTTCTTTAAACAGCTAGACTTTGAGGATTGCTTGTTATAGAAACTGTTACAGAACGTGTTATAGAAACTTGTACCTAGAACTAGGGTACTATCATAATAATAATTTTAAAAAAGCCTAAAATATATGACTGGCTGCAGGCAGAAAGAAAACTATTATTGAGAGTTGGAAACATGGCAATCCATGAAATGAAGAGGCAAAATACTAGGTCATATTATCGTCTGTGATTTGAAAAGCAGACAATATACCTCACACATATTATGGTTTTAGGAACAGAGGTTGAAAACAGAATGTTAATAGTGTTTGTCTATTGGCTTCCATTTGATTTCATTTGATATGGTTACTCTAAGAAAAAAGCAAATCTCCTATTTGGAAGAAGGTGTTAAAGGGAATAGAAAAAGTTCAGGAATTTAGGGACTTCCAGATTTACAGTAAAAGATAAAATTGAGAAATTGCTATGAGCAACCAAGGCCAATGAGAGCTCAGCATAATGGCAACTCGTAAATCTAGGGTAAATCCAGACACCAATGGTTAAAATGCCTGAAGGGGTTGAGATAACCAGGTAATCTTAACGGTAATTTTTTTGGGGGGGCGTAAGGGTATTGCTCTCTCATCAAACTGATAGACTCAGGGGCTTTTCTGGTGGCTCAGTGGCTGAGAGTCCGCCTGCCGATGCAGGGGACACGGGTTCGTGCCCCGGTCCAGGAAGATCCCCCATGCCGCGGAGCGGCTGGGCCCGTGAGCCATGGCCGCTGAGCCTGCGCGTCCGGAGCCTGTGCTCCGCAACGGGAGAGGCCACAACAGTGAGAGGCCCACGTACCGCAAAAAAAAAAAAAAAAAAAAAAAACTGATAGACTCAGAATATCCACAATAAAAACCAGATAAAGAGAAATGTCTAGTCTGTCTATATGGCTAACGACACATGGAGCTGTATACAATCAAATAGGTAACAAGCAACATTTTTGAAACTAAGATTTGAAGATTTTTTCTGCCAAAGAC
The DNA here is from genome assembly GCF_951394435.1 of Stenella coeruleoalba. NCBI lineage: Eukaryota > Metazoa > Chordata > Mammalia > Artiodactyla > Delphinidae > Stenella > Stenella coeruleoalba. Next base: position 15,216,157 of record NC_137151.1, read on the forward strand.
ACGATAATCCTACACTAAAAATGTTTCTGGCTGTGTGAGATTTACAAAAATCCTTTGGAACCAAAATCATTTACTAACAAGAAACAAGCTAAAAAGTCTTCCTTACCCACTGTCCTACCTTCCCTGGAGGACTTATTCTCCAAGGCCTACTTCAGAAGTGGCCAAGGAGAAGGATAAAAATGCAAGTGTTGAGAATATATAGTTTTGGACTCTATTTGCAATGATGTTTGCATGGTGAACAGCTTTGGAAAATAGAAATAATGTCTCTTCAGGCAAAAATCTGGATGTTTACTGTCCAGTATAATAAAGATAATGTCTCCCTCTGAATCAGGTATTCTTACTGCCCCTTATAAAAGATATTTGTTCCTTTAAATTCTTTTTTTTTTTTCTTTTATAATGCAACCCACTGTATATTCAAGGATCATCTGGCCCTCTGAGTGTCACACTCTGGGAATTTGGGGCTCTGGGGACAGGCACAAGAAAATGCTGATTTTCTTGCTAGTGTAGTTGCTGTGAATAAGAAAATTCTTTGCCTCTATTCCAGGAGTCACAATTTTCTATTAACATCTATGAAACTATACCAGCCTACCTTGTTTAGTCGTAAGTATGGTAGCATCTCAGACCCTTCACAGTTTTTGACAGAGAAGACCATAGAGGATATGTCAAGGCAACACACAGAAATACACATCATATAATGAGGAATAAATAGAGTGAGATTCAGACCTTAAAATCTTATTCCTACCCACTAATCTCAGAATAAGTGTCCTTTGGAATGTCTGCTCAACGCGATTTTAGAATTGCTACAGACTAATGAATTGTGTATGGTCCTTATTTTTCTCTTTCCTAAATAGCATTGTTTGTTGTGACTAGAATTTTTCTAAACCACAATTATATATTAGGTGTATGGAGTGTACCTAACTTGTGCTTTTAGTTCAATAGCACTCATATCTGTAATTCATGTTATAGCTCACTCAGGGAAAATGGTACTTGAGCTTGTTAATATGACTGAACATTTGAGGTGAGTATATTTTATCACTGGGAGAGACAGTATGTCAAATATTTGATGACTAGAAGGAAGACTGTGATAGACTTACCAGGTGCCATTTTTGTGTCGGTCAGCTTCTACGTCCAGTTCAGTTACATTTTTCAATTTATATTTCTTCATAATTCCATTTTATCTTAATTGTTTCAGTTTTAGTACGTTTTTCAACTAGTTAATTCTCCCGTTTTTTTCTTCTTCAAATGTATCTCGATAGTAGTGATCCTTTCCACTGCTACAAGAAATGTTGGAATCCAGATGGTAAGTTTAAATACATAAACACGCACAAACACACACACACACACGCTCACACACACCAATTTTTGGAGTTTTTGCTTTATATCTAGATACCAACATGAGGAAAACTATCTTTATACTACTGAGTCTTCCAGCCCAGAAACATTGTATACTCCTTCATTTATTTCAATCTTCTTTAATGATCCTCAATATTTTAATATTTTGTTTTGGTACAATTCTTTATATATTTGTTTAGATTTAGTCCTAGGTATTTTTATTTTGATGCTACTGGAAATCAGATATTTTAGTTTCTTTTTTTTCCTTTTATACAGAAGCACAGTAGATTTTTTTTAATATATTGATTTAATACTCTTCACAAACTTACTAAAAATAATATTTAACTATAGAATCCTTTAGATATTCTTTCATATATATCCTATCATATGTGAATAATGACTAGTTTTTTTCTCTTTCTAATCCCATTAACTTTATTTGTTTTTCTTACCTTATTCTATCTGTTAGTGAGTCAAAATTGTTAACTAGAAAATGTTCTCAGTCATAATTGTAGCCCACTTTATATTGTTCCTTTTCTCAAAGGGAATACTTTGAACATTTTATCTTCAAGGAAGATAGTTGTAGATTTTTATACTGCTAAATTATTACATCCTGATCACAGAAGGGATAGATGCTTTGGAATTTGTATAAATAAGGCATAATTTACCTGACTAGCTTGGTTAAAATTAGTTAAAATAAGGTAGAAATATTTCTCAGCTATAGCCATATCTTAAAAACCACCTTTAGCACAGTTCTCTGATAAAACTTTCTATGATGATGGTAATGTTCTATTCTGTACTGTCTGCTGTGTCTATGAAGCTCTTGAAACGTGGTGAGTGCAACCCAGGAAGCAAAGTTTTAATTTTATTTGTTTAATTAATCTAATTTAAGGAGCCACGTGTGACTATTGGTCTCTGTCTTTGGGACATCACAGCTTTAGAGAAATTTTCTTTGCCAAATAGAGGCCATAAGTAACACCAACTTATAGCTGGTGACAGGATTGAAGAGAACAAAGAAAAAATTCAGTACATTGTTATAAAATTTTTTCACTCTTTCACATAAATTTCTGATCATTGCAAAATCAGGAGGGAGAAGTCTGTTATTATCATTAATATATTGAGACAATGTTCATTTCCATAGTGTGCTGAGGACCCACAATGCTTTAATTCTTAAGTGATATTTATGTGGCCATGCCTCCACTCAGTATAAAATCTTTCTCCCCCTCCCACATTCTATCATGAAAAACCAGATAAGCTAAAAAATCTGATAAGCTAAATTATTAATAGTTTTTGTGGTATAAGAGGCTGCGATGTCAGATTTATTTACATTGCTTATAACACCCAGAAATATTATCTTTTATACAAAAATAATGAATTTCAAATGGCCTTCGGCTAAGGAAAATTTATTTATGAAAAGCTAATTATTTAGAATGCTCTAAGCCCATTCAAGTGCATGGGGCCCTTGGGAACCCTGACCCTGAGGATCAGAAAAGTCATATTAGGCGTCGTCTTAGTTCATGCTGCTATAATGACACACCATAGACGGATATCTCTCATGGTCTGGAGACTAAAATCCAGGGTCAGGGTGCCAGCATGATAGGGTTCTTGGTGAGAGCTCTCTTTTTGATTTTGTCCTCACAGGGCCAAAATTTTTCTTTTCTTGGATCGGGCATGCCGATAGATCTTATAGGTCTTTCTTCTTTTATAAGAGCACTACCCCCCATCATGAGGGCTCAGCCCTCATGACCTCATCTAAACTTATTTACCTCCCCAAAACCTTACCTCCAAACATCATCACATTGATAATGAGGGCTTCAACATAGACATGTAGGGAGGACAATCATTTAATCCACAGCAGGTCTAAACCACAGATTAAGATAGGCTTCAGGGGTCAAAAAAGACAAAGAAGACTGGGGGCGAAATCATATGCATTTGCCAATGTCCAAAATTCCATGCGGCTTGCTATATACTGAATTCTGTGAAAAGGGGAATGTGGTGGAATAACACCAAGATGAAGCCTAGTGTGGGTGTGATAACTGAACCTTCACTACCTCTACTCTCAAGTATGGGTTCTAATGTGCCTTTGGATTTTCCATGATACTGGCACCCCATTAATTTCTCATTTTGGCCTTCTATTTTTTTTTTTTTTTTTTTTGTGTTATGTGGCCCTCTCACTGTCGTGGCCTCTCTCGTTGTGGAGCACAGGCTCCGGACGTGCCGGCTCAGCGGCCATGGCTCATGGGCCTAGCTGCTCTGCGGCATGTGGGATCTTCCCAGACCGGGGCACGAACCCGTGTCCTCTGCATCGGCAGGTGGACTCTCAACCACTGCGCCACCAGGGAAGCCCTTGGCCTTCTATTTTTAACAAGATCAAATTAATGGCTCATATCTTATTCTTGTTACAATCATTTTTATAAAAATTTGATTTAATCTCTTGCTTTTTCAGCCATTTCTATGGTAGAGATGGCGCTTTAGACTGTCCATCAAATTAAATATGAAATTAATGCTCTAAAGAAATTTTGTGGGTTCGTGGGTTCTTGGCACTTGGCGATTTTGGCAAGAATGTGTACAAACCACTCAAAGCAATCAAGTTTTCTTTGAAAGGCTGTGTAGTATAAGGAACATAATAACTTGACTTGATTGCTCGAACTCCTTTTGTTTGCCTCATCACAGCCATTTGCTTATAAGATATTAAACTTTTATATGAGATGAGAAGAGATATAGGGTAATGCCAAGAATAGCCTGACTTCGGAAAAAAAAATCTATTAAGGCAATTATTCATTTTTATAAGCTAAATGAAAGATAACAATGAAAAATCATAACACTGTGCAGATTGTAACCCATTTTCCCCACAGTGTTTCTATTTCTACACTTAAAGTGGTACAGTTTTACTGCCCGAAAGACTGAAGGAGGCATGTAGTACACTGTAATGTCCTTGAAATATTCTGACTACATCTTGAATTCCAGATCTCTTTCATGACTTCAGGGGGTGATTCTTGAAAAGAATGCTTTTATTCCCTTCATAAGTTAGGTAAAAATCATACTGAGTAGAGATTGGGGATGGGAGGATGGTGGAGTGGGAGGTGGGGAAGGAGAAAGGAAGTGGTTTGCCTTTTTAAAAGAAGTTTGGAAAGTAAAATGGGTGTTTGCTGACAACAGAGCAACAGTCATGCCTCTATTCGTTAGTTCTGATTATATTGCCTCTGCATGAGTCAGACAAGTCCAGACGATCTAATGGAAGAGAGAGGGTACTGCTGATTTGTACACAGGCATGAGATATCACAGTGACACAGACAGCATCTTGAATCTCCTTATACTTTGGTGCTATTTTATTTCAAAAATACTTTTTTTCCTGTTTTTTTAATTGAAATACAGTTGATTTACAACATTGTGTTAATGTCTGCTGTACAGCAAAGTGATTCTGTTATACATATATATACATTCTTTTTTTAAATATTCTTTTACACTATGGTTTATCATAGGCTACTGAATACAGTTCCCTGTGCTATACAATAGGACCTTGTTGGAATACTACTCAGCCATAAAAAAGAACGAAATAATGTCATTTACAGTAACATGGATGCAACTAGAGATTATCATACTGAGCAATACTTCAGAAAGAGAAAGACAAATACCATATGATATCACTTATTTGTAGAATCTAAAATATGACACAAATGAGCTTATTTACAAAAAATACTTTTAATAATAAAACAAATTAAATTGGATGACAAAAGAAAAAAAAATCAGATGTACATATGTTCTTGAATGGGGATTAAAACCTTGGCAACAATATCAGGAATTTCAGTACAATATTAGAAATTAATGACCGGGAGAGGTCAAGGTCAAGTCTCTTCTTAGCTCTACTTTGTTTTTTTTTTTTCCAGAGGGGTGGGTGGTGGGGGATGCTTAGTTTTTCAGTGCTTTTGAATTAGGAAAGAATAAGGAAAACTATGTTATGTAAATGAATGAGACTAAATGGAAAATCACCTTGATTGTTATTGAAGGAAAAACTATCTAAACCTAAGCTCCCATTACAAGTATATGCCGTGGAGCTGTTAACTACAGTCAGGCCCTCTGTATCCATGGGACCTGCATCTGTGGATTCAACCAAACTTGTATTGAAATTTTATATTTAAAAAAAGTTCTGGGGCTTCCCCAGTGGCACAGTGGTTAAGAATCCGCCTGCCAATGCAGGGGACACGGGTTCGAGCCCTGGTCCAGGAAGATCCCACATGCCACGGAGCAACTGGGCCCGTGCGCCACAGCTACTGAGCCTGCACTCTGGAGCCCGTGAGCCACAACTACTGAGCCACAACTTCAGTGCCACAACTACTGAAGCCCGCACACCTGAAGCCCGTGCTCCGCACAAGAGAAGCCGCTGCAATGAGAAGCCCACGCACCGCAACGAAGAGTAGCCCCGCTCGCCGCAACTAGAGAAAGCCTGCGTGCAGCAACAAAGACCCAACGCAGCCCCCCCAAAATAAATAAATAAATAAATTTATTTTAAAAGTTCCAGAAAGTCCTAAAAAGCAATATTTGAAATTGCTGCATGCCAGCAACTATTTACATAGTATTTGCACTGCATTAGGTATTATACGTATTCCAGATATGACTTGAAGTATAAGGGAGGATGTGCATAGGTTACATGCAAATACTATGCCATTTTATAAGAGGGACTTGAGCACCTGAGGATTTTGCCATCAGCGGGGATCCTGAAACCAATCCCCTGCTGATACCAAGGGACTGTATTTATACCTGTCAGCAGGTAACCCTGCTACACGTGTGAAGGATACAGTGGTTGTGACAGGTAGTGTGCATCTGGCTGCAAATAGCACAACAACTAATAAAAGAAATTTAACTATGACAACAGTAATATAACAACAGCTGGCTTTTTTGAGCACTTTGTATATAATAAGCATTTTTCTAAGCATTTTCCCTGTTTTATTTTACTCACCCTCACAATACGTCTTGAAGGTAGATACGTTTATTATCCATATTTCAGATGAGAAAACTGAGGTCAAGAAGTCTATGTTGGGCTTCCCTGGTGGCGCAGTGGTTGAGAGTCCGCCTGCCGATGCAGGGGACGCGGGTTCGTGCCCCGGTCCGGGAAGATCCCACATGCCGCGGAGCGGCTGGGCCCGTGAGCCATGGCCGCTGAGCCTGCGCATCCGGAGCCTGTGCTCCACAACGGGAGAGGCCACAACAGTGAGAGGCCTGCGCACTGCAAAAAATAAAAAAAATAAAAAGTCTATGTTATAAGACCACGGACCAAAATCTCCAAACAATAAAAAGTCCATAGGTAGATAGTCAAGAGTTGGTTAACTCAGCAATAAACTGATTTCTTGGCAGTTGCTCAACTTTTCTGCAATTTTCTTGGATTTTCCTCATATGGCAACAATACAGCTCCTACAGCTCTAAGAATTAGGTTATTACTCAATAAGAAAAAGGCCATGACGTTAGTTGAGGGCGTTCCAGGAAGGGGCTTATCAAAGGTCTATTGAATTGAATCAAGGAGAAAAAACTTTCCTGGAATTTAACAAGCAGATTTCCCTTTTCATCTCATTTGGAAAACTGGGTCACATAACAGTCCCTAAAGCTCACTGGCAAAGGAGAATGAGATTACCGCAACTGAGTAGATCAATTATAATGCATCCCCTGGAATGGACACCAACTTCCTGATTCCTGACAATATCTAGATTATTTAGCAAGGAAGAAAGATGGGATAATTGTTGGTTTGCTATCTACCAGGTTTGTCTACAGAAACATTTTTAACTGAATAAATTAAATAAAGCTAACAATGAGATTAACTTGTCATTAATACAGACATATCTTGTTTTATTGCTCTTCACTTTATTACCCTTCACAAATATTGGGTTTTGGGGGGGGGGTTATTTTTTGGATTTTTTTTCTTTTTACAAATTAAAGATTGTGGCGACCCTGTGTCGAGCAAGTCTATTGGTACCATTTTTCTGACAGCATTTGCTCACTTTGTGTCTCTGTTTCACAATATTTCAAACCCTCCACCAGCAAAAATATTACGACTCTTTGAAGGCTCACAGGATGGTTAGCATATTTCGTCTTCTTGGAGAATTATAATGATAATTATGTATTTCCCCTCTTTATCTCTGATAATTTCCCTGCTCTATAGCTTGCTTTGAAATAAATGCAATTATTCCATCTTTCTTTTGATTTGTCTCAGTACAGTATATCTTTCTCCATATCTTTACTTTTCACCTAGCTGAGTTCTTATATTTAAAGCACTTTTTTTTGGTAATTATCTATTTTTTTATCTAATTATGTAATTTTTAATCTAATTATCTATAGATAGGTCTTGTTTTTTATCCTCTCTTGACAATCTCTATCTTTTAAATGGTGTATTTTATTCATTGTAATGTTTCTTTTTTTTCTTGTTTTCCCTTCTTTACCTGCTTTCTGAAGTTTTAATTGAATATTTAATATTATTCCATTTTCTATTCTCTTACCATTTCAATTATACTTTTTTTTTTTTACTCATGGTCCTGGAGTTTGCAATCTTAGTTTCTAGTGATGACATCAATATAAGACTGTTACCTCTGCATTTTTGGCTTAAAGACTACAGGCGTCAGCAGGATTAGCATACAGAAAAGAGAGCTAGGTGTGAAGTGGAGGAGAGGTGAAAAAATTGAATCCATAAAGATAAACTGAAAACCATGAAGACAAGTTGAAACCTGCATCCATCTCCACCTGATGACCGTTCATTATCGAACTACACTTGTGCCTGCCCAGAAGTAGGAAAGGTGGGACGATAAAGAAAGGTAGCTCTAGGAAATGTAGTTTCTGTTCAGCAAGGTCAAATGTATACAAAACTACAAGACCTTAGCTTTCCAAAATACATATGGAGAAATAAGAACCATGTAAACTAACAAATGAATGAAATGAACAGCACAGATTATAATTCTTACAAGTGTTGAGGAATGGAAGGTTTCTCTCGGCTGGGTCAATATAAGAAGGACAAACATAAAAGTGATTTTAAATTGAAAATTAATGTTTGACCCAGTTTTGATAAGGAGATGGGAGTAAGGTGGGAAAGAATTGTTAGTTTCACTTGTAATGGGTAGGAAGCTAATGTGGACAAAGTTGTGAACATGATAAATAGGATGGTGGGTAGAGGGACATAAACAGACTTTTCAACTAGAATCTAAGGTCCATATATGGGAGCAATAGAAAATAAACCTGGAAAGGAAGTGATGGCAGTTTGATAACTGATGGGATTTGCCACATAGAATTTTTTTTTTTTTTTTGCGGTACGCGGGCCTCTCACTGTTGTGGCCTCTCCCGTTGCGGAGCACAGGCTCTGGACGCGCAGGCTCAGCGGCCATGGCTCACAGGCCCAGCCGCTCCGCGGCATGTGGGATCTTCCCGGACCGGGGCACGAACCCACGTCCCCTGCATCGGCAGGCGGACTCCCAACCACTGTGCCACCAGGGAAGCCCGCCACATAGAAATTTGAAAAATTTTCAGTAGACATTAGTGAGTTTTGAGTTGTAATAAAAGCAGTGTTTTTGGAAAATTACTCTAAATAGTAATTTTCAGTAAGTTTTAAAAGGAGGTAAGTGTAGAAATAAAAAGCTTTTGCAATATTCCAGAAATGAGGGTAGACTGCTCCGACAATGATCCCAGAGTGAGTAAAAAGAGATTGATAAAGGGAAAACAGAGAATTTATTCAAAGGAGGAAAAATTGTACTTATAGACTAAGGGTTATCAGAATGGGAGGGAAGGGGAAGTCAGAAATAAACTCCAGGGTGTGGCTGACGGTGGTAGCTTTGGAAGAAAGAATAGAAGTGTCTGCCTGCAATGTCAAGTGTAAGGTGAAGGCCGTAAGGTGAGTGCCCCTGTTCTCCAGTTCCCAGCTGCTTCTTCTAGACTGCAGAGATAGAATAAATCTGAGTCTCTATAATTGTAGGTGCACTCAACCATTGAGAGAGTACCCAAATTGGGCAAGGTTCAATCTCTTAAGTTGCTCTGCAAAAGACATCATAAAACAAGTTTTGCTTAAAAGCTCAATATTCTAAAATACAACCCAGTTAGAAATGAATCCCCAATAAATTATCCTTTATTTTCTTCTGGCTGATCAGTCTATCATAAAATGTACTGCTTGATTTTCAAAGATGTCAGTCTTCCTGGACAAGAAACATAAATCATTTCTACTTTCTCTACCCCCAAAAGATCTTGGATGGAGTATTTCCTTGGAGATTTTCCTGAGCATTGCATTTAGCCCTATGACTAAGTCCAAAGGAAATAATTTCAAGTTTCTTGCTTAAGTAATTTTCTTTTATATTGTTATTGTAAATGTCACTACCTTCACATGAAAGAAGTACAGAAATTATATGACTGTTCTCTTTCGAAAGAAAGAAAGAAAGAGAGAAAGAAACGAAGAGAGAAAGAAACAAAGAAGAGAAAGGAAGAGGAAAAGATATATAAAGAATAGAGAGAGAAAAAATAGAAAGAGTAAAAAGAATTTTTATACTTCATATGACATAGGGTTACCTCAACACTACTTTTATTAGGGTGGTTCTTGTAAGAAAAATACATAATTTTTGTAAGAACAGAATTTATGAAAATGTTGAACCTAAGTACAGACCAAGATCAGTTTTCATTGAAATGCAAGTGACCTTGTCCAGTTTAAATTTGGTAAGAGTTTGAATTTAAGTAAGCAATTTATTTGGCAGCAAGAAAAAAGAATATTTAACTAAGGCAGAAAGAGTCTGAGGAAGAAATAAAGAATTACTAAAGAAAAGATGCATTCAGTCAGAACAAATGGGGAAAAAGGTCAGATGTCCCTGGAACATATGATATGAAACCTATTGATTTGTAATTTTTAGTATTTCTTATGTAGTCTGAGCTAATATTTCTCTCTAGTCTATTATGAAAAAAGAAGTGCATGTGTGTATGTGTATAAAATACAATTTTTGAAAGGTAGAACTAAATCTTATTTAATTTCCTTTTTTTTTCTGTTTCTTTTGAAGACATATCAAGAATAGAACAAAGAATTACTGATTGTCATGTTCTTTAGAGCAAAAGAATCTCATGCCACATCTGGATCTCCATCTCTACTTCCTTCTAATCTCCTTTACTCTGGAACAGTTTCTCAATCTTTTTCTTGATTTCCGTGAAATAATTCTTCACATTCTCAAAAATCAAAGACCAGTAATTTCATAGAATGTCCCTCAAAGTAAGCTTGTCCAACACCTTCAATTCCAATCTAACACCATAGCCTTCATTCTGGTTCCCACCTCCATCTTTGCACCTTACTTCTTCAGCAAAGGAGAAGCCTGGTTCCTGTTGTCCATGTGTGTCTAATTGTTTGATCAATCCCCTTCACTGATTTATCTAAAATAAATTTTTGAAGATAGTAAAGAGTTCCCATATACCTCACACTCAGTTTCTCTATCACTAACTAATAGCTTACATTAGTATGGTACCTTTGTAACAATTAATGAACTAATATTGATGTACTATCATTAATTGAAGTTCAAACTTTCTTGAGTTCTCCTTAGTTTTTACTTAGTGTCCTTTTGTTGCCCTTGTTGTTGTTATTGCTGTGCTAGAATTTCATCTAGGATATCAGTTTACATTTAGTCATCAATCATGTCTCCTTAGATTTTTCTTGGCTGTAATAGTTTCTCAGATTTCCCTTGTTTTTGATGAAATTGGTAGTTTTCAGGAGTATGGGTCAGATATTTTGTTGAATGAGCCTCAACTGGAGGATATCTGATGTTTTCCTCATGCTTATACTGGAGTCATGGCGTTTAAGAGGAAGATCACAGAAATAAAGTACCATTATTATCACATCATATCAAAGGGAAGATACCATCAACACGACTTATTGCCATAGATGTTAACCTTAGTCACCCAGAGGAAATAATGTTTTCCAGGTTTCTCTGCTGTAAAACTATTCCCTCCACCCCACTTCCACACACACCTTTCCATACTGTACTCTTTGGAAAGAATTTACTCTGTGCAGGGTTTCCCTGGTGGCGCAGTGGTTGAGAGTCCGCCTGCCGATGCAGGGGACACGGGTTCGTGCCCCGGTCCGGGAGGATCCCACATGCAGCGGAGCGGCTGGGCCCGTGAGCCATGGCCGCTGAGCCTGCGCGTTCGGAGCCTGTGCTCCGCAACGGGAGAGGCCACAGCGGTGAGAGGTCCGCGTACCGCAAAAAAAAAAAAAAAAGAATTTACTCTGTGCAGGCAACACTTAAGGAGTGAGGTGTGACGAGCCGCCTCCTTGAAGGTGGACTATCTATATAAATTACCTAATGACTTTCTGCTTGAAAATAAAGGGAAGAAGAAAGGAAGGAAGGAGATTTTCCTAAAGCTATTAATAAATGTCATAACTGGAAATAACTTATTTCCATGATCTATTAAAGTAATGTATATTGATCCTCATATCATGAAAAGCACGCTGTTACTTAAAGTACAGAATCTGCTTTAAATAATTTATCAATTATTAAAGGAAAGGAGGTACATGCTCAGATGTCTAAAACACAAGGTAACACATGAACAATTGTGAAAATGATTCAGATAAAAGTTCTGGGGGTTCAAGATTTAAAGTTTATTTCACTGGCAAATTTGAAACATTGCAGGCTTTGGAATAGTGCTGCATTACTAAGAAAAATTTCCATTAAATATGAAGCTGAGAGTGCCCCTGGCCTGGAATCCTTATGCGACTGGACCAAAATTTAGAGAAAGGCAGTCACTATACTGACCAGGATATTAATCTTGATTACCAAGAGGACAGTTTGTTCTGACACTCAAGTATAGTTTTCTTGAGCCCAGGAGATTCACAGAGGATTCCATTATACATCTCTAACCAGTATTTCTGGTGAAGAAAACAGTGGCTTCCCAGTAAAAAGAAAACCTACCAAGGACTTGGATTATTTGTATAAAGTATGTAGCTAAAATGTTAGATTTTTGGCAATATGGCAGGAAGAAACATTAAACTTTTAGAATCTGTTCTAGAGTAGTCATGGAATGGGTGTGAGATTTCAAGAGGTTACAGGGCAAGTAGATTATAAAAAATTTAGAAAATGAGAATAAAGTACTTTCTAAATATTTGATGGGGGAAAAGAATCAGTTGCAGGACTGAAACGCTGGCCCACTCATGAGGCTGGATAATAAGGAATTATCAGGCTTGGGACCTCAGGGCTGCTTGCTTTCCTTCTGTCTCTTAATTCAGTTATTTACTTCTCCTGCACCAGTGAGATGATGAATAGTACTGCCATCAGTGTGTTAAAAACAACAACAACAACAACAACACACAACTTGGGCTCTTTTGGGGTCCCCAAAGAAAATACTGGCAGGGCTTTCTCCCTCATAAAATGAACAAATGGCTCAAAACAGCCCCTGTGCCCAAACGTGCAAAGTGAGCCCTCAAAGCAGTGTGCTGGCTTCCTCTGACAAACAAAAGGCAAATTAAAAAAGAAAAAAAGGGGCTTCCCTGGTGGCGCAGTGGTTGAGAGTCCGCCTGCCGATGCAGGGGACATGGGTTCGTGCCCCGGTCCGGGAAGATCCCACATGCCGCGGAGCGGCTGGGCCTGTGAGCCATGGCCGAGCCTGTGCTCCGCAACGGGAGAGGCCACAACAGTGAGAGGCCCGCGTACCGCAAAAAAAAAAAAAAAAAGAAAAAAAGGCAGGCAGTTTTCCCTTGCTTTTGAAGTGGGACAAGATGATAAAACAAAATAAATAGTTTGAGCAGCAAAATAAATAAATATCCACTAGCCCATATTAACATAAATAAACAACTTAAAAGATACAGACACATAAATAGATATATTGATTGATTGATAGATAATAGATAGGTGATAGGTGGGTAGATAGAGACAAGTCTGTCTAGAGAAATTCCTAATAATTTAAGTAGACTTTAGGTAGAAATTCCTAATAATTTAGAAAGAACCCTTTATTCTCACTTTCCAAACTTTGCCTTTAAGGAGGTGGATCACAGCTCCCCACTCATTAAGCATGCGCTATGCATGGTAACTTTATACACGGAGCACAGTATATAAAGGGGAGGGGAAGAGTAACTTTACAGTAGAGAAACCTGACAAACACTAGCTCAGCCAGGTTATCAAGGTCGACATCAGCAATGGTAGGTCACCTCAACAGTATGTACCCTTGATATAATGAGAATGGCATCTTACCTCTGTGGTCTTCCTCTGAAAATCTCTACCCAATCTAATCATGAAAAAAATATCAGACAGACTCAAGTTGAGGAACATCATACAGAAAGTCTGACCAGTACGTCTCAAAATTGTCAATGTCATTAAAACAAGGGAAGTTTGAGAAATTCTCACAGCCGAGAGAATCCTAAGGAGACATGACAACTAAAAGTAATGTGATATACTGGGTGGGATTCTGGAAGAGAATAAGGATATGTATTAGGTAAAAATTAAGGGAATGTAAATAAAGTGTGGACTTTAGTTAACAACAATGTATAAATATAAGTTCATTAATTGTTGCCAATGTACCACACTAATGCAATATGTTAATTATAGGGGAAATTGGTTGTGGGGTATAGAAGTACTCTCTCTACTACCTTCACAACTTTTTGTCAGTCTAAAACTATTCTAAAATTAAAAGGTTGTTTGAAAATAGGTCGTGACATAGAAACAGATGAAGACATTGAGGAAAAGACAAGTTAGTGAGTTACATTCTGCAGGAAACTGAAAGTATACAAGAAAGAGAATTGAAAATGCAAAAACTGCATGTGGTTCAAAGTGTACAGGAGGTACAAAGGGGATAAAATGAATGCAAAGGACATCAGTGTCCTATCAGTGAGGCGACTGAACACTGGAAAGATGTCACAAAGATCATATAAGTCCTTGTATAATAAGGACAAGCAGCAGAAATGCACAGATAAAAACAAGAGTAGGACTGAGACAGTGACCCAGCTCTTCCTAATGAGCTTGAGACTTGTTCTTAATGAAGAAAAACTGCTGCTCCAAACTCAACGTACAGCTCCTGGTACCGCTGGTAATATTAAAGCTTGATAAGGATGCTCATTAGACCAAGACACAATAAGATCTTCAATAATTGGGACTATATTATTTGAATTATGTCATCTAGCAGTTATTATGTAAATGTTTCCTAAATGAATCAAGGAACACTTATACATTTATTGCAACAGTTCCCTTTTTCTGTAATAATCTGTCATGTTATGTGTGTGTGTGTGTACACTAGATCTTTTTCATCATTAGCTATTGTACAAATATCTTCTTAGAGAGGACTTTCCTGATCTCTATCACCCACTGCTGTCACTCTTTCTAACCCTTTTGTATTTTCTTTTTAAAACACAACATATCTAAAATTATTTATTCATATATTTCTTTGTTTATTGCTAATTAAGATGCAAGCTTCTTAAGGACAGGGACTTTGTATGTCTTATTCACTGCTAAGTCCTTAGCACCTAAACTATTATTGAGCACACAGAAGACATTCAATAAAAAAATTTGATGGATAAATTAAATAATGAATCCATGGCATTTTAGTAATGTTTCCAATTATTTGTTAAAATAATGTGTGTAACATTAAGTTTGACGCTGGCTAGACTTTGTTACCAAATAAACACTGGACTAAAGCCTGAACAGAAGGATCGTCCACATTTTCTCCCTACACGTCTCCAGACATAATTAAGAAAATATAGGGCCCTGTATGTATTCTCCTGAATAGAAGCACTTGTAATGTTACCCTATTGCAAGTTCTTTCATATAATTATAATAGAAAGGGTTTTTCTTTAAACACCAACTAAAATTAGGTCTTGACTAATTCTCTTCTTTTCCAATTAATTCTAATTAGATAGGAACAACCTCTTACCAGCTTTGTCCATTTCTTTATTTATGGGGTCTCTCTTCCTTTCTGTCTCTCTTTACTCTTTTAATAAGGATATTTCTGTGCCTATATTTCTGCTGGTTTTGTAATTATACAAAGATACACAGTGTATATACAAAGATAGGCACTCTTGCTTCAAAGACTTAGAATGTGGACCCCCTTCTCTTATGCTTTGTTTGGAAAACTGCTGTCATCATGGATTATCACACGATGATATTCAGAAATAACAAAATAGACTTAATAATCTGGAATAATAAGGCCGAAAAAGTACAAAACAAGTATACTTCAGAAAGTTCATAAAATCAGTAAAGTATTGGAATAAAGAATTGATAAGAGAATGATAACTGACAAGAGTTTCATAAAAGTTGCTGCATCTTATCATAATCTCCAGGTTTTCCTTTTATTTATTTTATTTTCCCTTGATATTTTACATGACTCACCCTCCCTTTGTGGTACCATCTTGTGTGGTAGATTTAACTATCATCTCTTTACTGACCACTCTCAAATGTTTATGTCCCATCCTCTCAATCCTGGAATTAGATATCTACCTACCTACCTAACATCTAAACATAGATACCTACTAGATATCTGAAACTTTACATTGTCAGAAGGGAGCTGCTAATTATCCTAATTGCCTCCAAGGTATGTGTTGTCTCATACTTAGTTCCTCTCAGTAAATACCATTCCTCTTTACTTTTGTTCTCAAACAAACAAAACCCTTGGAGTTACCCTTAACTCTTCTCTTCCTGTCATCCATTATATCCAGTATGTCAACACATCCTAATAACTCAATATTTAGAATATATTCAGAATCAAACAACTTCTCAATACCTCCATCCCCATGCTTTTGATCCAAGCCGCCATCATTCCTCTCCTGGGTTACTGAGGTAGCCTCCTCACTGGTCTCATGTCTATTCCCTTGCCCTCTTTCCATCTTTCTATTTTCATAGAATAGCATCCAGAGTGAATTTGTTCAAATATGAGTCTGGCCATGTCACTGCTTTGCTCGACTCTTCAGCTGCTTGCATCTCTCTGAAGGCAAAAGGCAACTCCTGCAATAGACAAGGACCCACATGACTGCCTTTCTGATCTCATCTTCTATTGCTTCCCTCTCATCACACTCCTCCAGCTACCGTGACCTCCTTGCTACTTGACTGGCATGCTCTCAGTTCAGGTCTTTGCATTTGTTGTTCCTCTGCCTGAAATGACCTTCCCCTCAGATACGAGCGTGACTGTCTTATATCTCCTTCAGGTTTTCTACTCAAATGTCGTGCTTGGTTAAATTGGAATTCCTCCCACTTAAATCCCCTTTCCGACGTGATAGTGCACATCACCACGTAGCATACTAGATATTTAGCATATTTATAATATTTATTGCCTGGCTCCTCATGCCAAGCTCCACGAGACACACGATAAGTGCTCAAACTTTGTTGTGCAGATTTAGTAACTATCATTAAAATAGGAAAAAGTTTTATTATTTAAAAAATCATAGTTTTTTTTAGACAAAAGCTAAAAAAAATTACATATATTGTAAATATCAGGGGCCATTGGTCCATATAATTACTTCAATTTTCCATACCAGCAACCGTGACGATTATTAAAATACTAATAATATTCACTTTTGCTTGGTGTTTTAATTTGTAAAGCCCATGTATTGTCTTCTAACCATTATACTACCATAAGCTGTGAAATCAAAGTAAAAAGAAATAAAGCAGCGAGACTTTCGTGAAACAAAAGAATTGGGGGAAAGAGGTTCTTAACACAAAGGGAAAAAATATAGTAGGCATAGTGTGCTGATACCAAGATACATTAGTTATTATAAATATGCACTATTACTAGTCTGCTCAGGCTGTCATTTAAAAGATACCACAGACTGGATGGTTTATACCAGAGAAACTTACTTTCTCAGTCTGGACATGCAGTCAGGGCTGGTTTTGTCTGAGGCCTCTCTTCCTGGCTTGTAGATAGCCAACTTCTTGACTTCTCACTGTGTCCTCATGTGGTTTTTCTTTTGTGTGCATGTGTGTGTGTGTGTGTGTGCATAGAAAAAGAGAGACCTGATGTCTCCCCCTCCTCTTATAAAGACACCTATCTTATTGGATTAGGGCCCCAACCTTATTAATTTATTTAATTACCTCCTTATTGGCTCTATTTCCAAATGCAGTCACATTTGGGATTAAGACTTCAACATATGAATTTTGGAGGGACACCATTTAGTTTATAATATGCACATACATATTCACTTCTTTGCATGTGTCAGTATCTTTCAAGTCACAAGGAATAGAGACACTTCACCTCAGTAAATGGAGATTTATTATAAGATACACCTCAGGATACAAGGTTCTAGGGACCTTGTTTTTTAAAGTACTGAACATGAAAATATTTGTCCCTTGCTCTAGGGTTTTGACAATTGGCTCATCGAGTCACCTTTTTTATCTATCTATATATCTATCTATCTATCATCTATCTACCTATCTATCTATCTATCATCTATTTATCCTTCTACTTCTCTTGGTGATAGGCTCTCTATTTTCAATTGATACTCAAAACTCCTGAGAGAGAATAAGTTTGGGCTAACTTGTCACAATAGAATACTGAGGGTCTTTTGGGGCAAAGCTATTTTACAAGGCTTCCTTTTAGCTGAATGATCCGCTATAAATGTCTTTCTTTTCACCTTGAACTGTTCTCTGTCCAAAGTGCTATGATCTTTTTGTGGTGGTCATGTACTAAAATATTCCAAGTGGGAGGATTTACTTTCTTAATTATCTTTTATAGCAAGCCAATTCTAACTGATGAGCTATGGGTATAGTTTATGTACTATAACATGTCTAGTTACTAAAAGGGATTCAAAGTATCCTAGCCACATGATTGGGACCACAGCCTTCAGGCTCTTCACAGGTACTATGTGAGTCCACTGAGGGAGAGAATGTAATGCTTACTAAATATTCCATCTGCACCCCTAAATTTTCAACCTCTCTGCAGAGTAATGAGCCCTGGCCATTGGGCTGTGAAAAAAAGCAAAGTGTGGGGCTGAGTCAGTAAAAATAAACTTGAACACAAACGTGTATGGTTCTGCAGTCTCGTTTTCCCTTTTATGACAACCAAGGAGGTCAAATGATTTTTGTTTGTGTGTGTGTATTTGTGTTTTAATGGTGGAGGCAAAAAATGATGGAGCATAGCATAAGCAAGAAAAAGTTTCCCTTACCAACCATAAATGTCGTGTATCAGTTTGTTTGTAAAGCTTCTGATATACTCTGATATATTGGGGGGCTATTTGTTACCACAGCATCACCTTTCCTAACCTGGTTAATTTTTTTAAAAAAGGAAAAAATTTGCAGAAACAAGCAAAAGCTTAGAATGTAAGGTTTTAGTTCAACAGTTAAGCTTCACAGATGACAGCAAAAATGAGACAAATAATATAGAAGTCTGAAAAGGTAGTGATCCAGGTAGTAAAATGGCAAAATATTAGGTAATATTTGTGGGAACTTGTAAGGCAAGCCTTGTATTAATGAACTTTTAGCTCTGGAAAAAAAAGACTTGCCAAAGAATGTTAGTGGTGGGCTTTGCTTATTTTCAGTTGCATAAGGAAGGCACTGCAGGAAAGAGTCGAGCTTAGGGAAGGGCTAGAGTTGTCCATTGGTATTCAGCGGGGGATTGGTTCCAGAACCCCCCATAGATATAAAATGGCACAGTACCGTTGGTCCTCCGTATCCACGGATATGAAGCCCCCAGATAAGGAGAGCCCATTGTATTGGCTTTGAAAGAAAAGGGAACAGAGGAATGTCAGAAATTTGGGAAGTTGAAATGTTAGAAAAGCCAACTTTCAATCACAATAGTAAAAATAAACTTACAGAGAAACATGCCTGGATCTGTAGTCCTTTTTCCCTTTTATAACAGTCAAGAAGGTCAAATGTGTGTGTGTGTGTGTGTGTGTGTGTGTGTGTGTGTGTGTGTTTAGTGGTGGAGGCAAGGAATGATGGCTCATAGTATAAACAAGGAAATGCCCACCATGCTTCTTCGCCAACAAGCAAGCAGGTTATCATCTCAGTGTGACATTTACCTATTTGATGAGTTTTTTCATCAGAAGGATTTAAAATTCATATTTACTGAATTTTTTCCTGGCTGTAACATGTACTTTAAAATTCCTCGTAATCCATTTCTTCCTTTGAAAGTCTGATTCTTGGCCTTGTTCCCAAGTCCACAGGGCATTCTGACTGCATTTGCTCTACTTGTAGGGATAAATTAAGAGCTGATTGGTATGGTTTGGGAGTGTTGGGATTCTCCAACTCCTCAGGCACTTTCAATTCTCCCCAAGTGATCCTATCCAAATTCCTGGATGCCTAACCTTTGACCATCAGGGTGTGATCTTGACCATGAAATCCCATCATCTTTATTTTAATTAATCAATTTATTTATTTTTTTGTGGTACGCGGGCCTCTCACTGTTGTAGCCTCTCCCGTTGTGGAGCACAGGCTCCGGACGCGCAGGCTCAGCGACCATGGCTCACGGGCCCAGCCGCTTTGCGGCATGTGGGATCTTCCCGGACCGGGGCATGAACCCATATCCCCTGCATCGGCAGGCGGACGCTCAACCACTGAGCCACCAGGGAAGCGCTCCCATCATCTTTAGACTTCAGTTTTTCTTTAAAGTGTACTGTATATATCTCCAGATCTAGTTTAAAGTTATCTCAGAGCATCAGTTAAACTGACTGTCAGTGCTATGGAAGAAAATCCTCACAGAGAGAACCTCATGAAAGTCTGGAAGGATTACACCACTGAAGATGCTATCACTGTTAGAGAAAAAGCCAAGAAAACCATCAAGCTCAAAACAAATTTCCGCTAGAGAAAACTGTGTCTAGATGTTATGCATGACTTCACAGGATTTACGACAGAGCCAATCAAAGAAATCATAAAAGAGATTGTGGATATGGCAAAAAGGGTGAGAGATAAATTGTTCCAAGATATGGGTCTTGGAGAAGTTCAGGAGCTAATAAATGCCACACCAAAAAAATTCAAGAAGTGGGCTTGGTGGAGATGCATGCTTCCAAAACTGTGCCAGACGATGAGGAAGAAGATGTAGAAGAGCAATGCCAGAAAACAAACTGACATTAGACAATCTGGCAGAAGGGTTTTGATTATTCAAGACTTCTTTTGACTTCTTTTATATGGACCTTACTATGATACAGGCTCTGAAACTAAGGCAAACAGTGGAAGAAGGATTTGTACCACACAGAAACAGTTTTAGAGATAAGAAAACGTCAGCTAGAAATTATGATGAATTTCCACAGAGTTACAGTGTGTGTCTGCCTTTCCTGCCTCCCTTCCCACCTTCTCCACACCTTCGGCCTCTGTGGTCCCTGAGGCAACAAGACCAACCCCTCCTCTTCCACCTCCACCTCAGGCTACTCAGTGTGAAGACAACGAGGATGAAGACCTTTATGATGATCCATTGCTATTTAATGAGTAGGAAATAATCATCCTGCCGTACAGTTCATACATAAACTTATCTGCTGTGTGTGAGTGTATTCCTGTAAAAATCTTATAACTGTACAGTGAGAACTGTATGAGATGTTTTTGTGTCATCATTATCATCACCACCTACATATTCCTTGTGTAGAACAATGTGTGTATTGAAGTGGATAGCCTATCTTCACATAGGCATAGGTGAGTGATATTTAATATAAAATTAATAATGTGTTCATTTTCTTACGTTTTATAACTTCGCTTTCAAAGAATTACATTACTGTAGAGTATGCCTCTTTCTCTCATAATTGGAGAAACTCCTTATCAGCTTATCATCATGGGTCAAGTGTTTTTTTTTTAAATGGTAACAATGTTCCCAATACTATATTATAAATATTACTGTATGCCATAAAATTTTATGAGTTATTCATTTGTGTATAGGCTGGGCTACTATGAAGTAATTGTATCAATTACACTAGGCTATCATAAAGAAATTATATTGCTCCTGCTTCATTATCAATGCATGTATCATTATACCTGTAAATAAATGTGAATTTTTTTCACATTATGTTTTTATTTTTGATGTCTAGTGTTAGTACTGTGTATAATATCTATAGTGTTTCGTATCATATCAGATAATATTGCTGTAGGTACTGATAGACCTCATCTTGTAGATAGACCACACAAACTTACAGTATGGATAAATATAGTACAGTACTGTAAATATAGTTAATCTTCCTTATGATTTTCTTAACATTTTCTCTCTTCTAGTTTATTGTAAGACTACAGTATATAATATATGTAACATGCAAAATATGTGTTAATCTACTATTTACATTATTGGTAAGGATTCCAGTTAAGAGTAGGCTAAAATTTTGAAGTTTATTGGTATTAATTAAGAGGTACAAACTATTACGTATAAAATAAGCTATAAGCATATACTGTACAACACAGGGAATATACTCAATATTTTATAATAACGATAAATGGAGTATAACCTTTAAAAATGGTGAATCACTATTATTGTACCCTTGTAACTTATGTAATATCATACAGCTACTATACTTCAATTAAAAAAAAAAAAGATGATGGGGGAGGGGCGACGGCTGCCCAAGAAACATCAGTCTGTGGGAACGACATCGGGGAAGGTTTTAAAGTGCCTTTTTGTTTTTGTAAAAGAGGAAAATTTGGAAAGACTGAAAGAATACATTTTATATGTGGACTTTTACAAATAAAAATGTCTATTATCATGGAAAAAATATTATTTTTAAAAACCTCAACATGACATTGAAGCAATGAGATAGAGCAAAATGCTTAGAAGAAAATTCTCAGCATTAAAACCAAATAAAAATGAATGACAAATGCTCAATTCAAGAGTCAGAGAAAAATAATAAAGTTCACAGAAATAAAATATAAGAAATAATAAAATAAACGGATACATTTTTGAGGTAGAAAACAGAAAAACAATAGAAGAAATAAATAATACAAATATCCTTTCTTGAAGAGGGGAGAAAAAACATATAGATAATATAATTTAAAATTACAAAAAAAATCAGAAAGGATAAAATTATTGTTCAAAATTATGGAAAGTAAAAGCAAAACAACAAAAATATAAAAGCTACTGTGATCAAATCTATTCAACTAAATTTTAAGTCCTAGATGAAATAGAAAAATTTTAAAAACACAGGTTATAAAAATTTGACTTCAATTAGAGACAGAAAATCTAGAGAACAATGACAATAAATAGAATAAAGAAACCCCTCTCCTTCCCCACCAATAAAAAGCCAAAATAAAGTGTATGTCTCAGATGTTTGCTCAAGGAATTCCTAAAAAACTTTTAAAGATCAGTGTTGTCAGAGTAAACTATTCCAGAACATAGAAACATAAAGAAAAATATCTACAATGTCTTTATGAAACAAGCATACCCTTGATTTAAAAACCAGAAAAATCACACCCAGGAAAGAAAACTATATACTAATCTCATTTTTAAATATCAATACAAAAATATTAGTAAGAAGAGTTTGATATTACATCTGAAAATGGCACAGTGTTATTCCAGTGTTTCAAGAGTGTTCAACATTAGAAAATCTAGTCATGTAGTTCATCATATTAAAATATCTACAAAAGAAAAAAAAACTCGATCCTCTCCGTAGATGCCATGGGGTTATTTGACAGAATTCAACCCTCACACATGCTAAATAGCACTTGATAAAATAAATATCTTAACCCAATATTTAGCCTCTTTCTTAGGAGGAAACACTTGTTCTTTACCATTAAAATTAAAAACAAGTCAGGGAAAAATCCTGTCTTCAGCCAATGAAAACAGACTAGGAAAAGCAATTAAAGGCATAAGAATTAGAGGGAAAGAGCTAAAAGTGCCTCTATTTGTATATAATATTATATATATATATATATATATATATAAAATAATTTCTTGACGGAATCAAGGAAAGCCTATTCTGAAAACTCATTGAATTTTAAAAAGTAGCTGGCTCAGAAAACAACATACAAAAATCATTAGCCTTCATGTATACAAAGAAAAAAACAGAATAACCTAATTACTACAACAAAAAAGAACAAAAATGAAAATATCTAGGTTAAAATGAGAAGTGTAAATCCATATGAGATAAATTTTGAAACACTTCTGAATAAAACATAAATCCAAACATGCTGTGTTCTTACTTAGGAAGGATTGGCATGATAATATATTATTAATCTTGAAGTTAATTTGTAAATTCAATACAATGCCTCAAATAGTGGGCATTAGTACTATTAGATCATTATAATATTCAGCATTAATAAAGCATGATGGTTATATCCTGATAATCCTATGGAGTTAGGGATTTATTTTATTTGGTTTTATTTTTTTGCGGTATGCGGGCCTCTCACTGTTGTGGCCTCTCCCTTTGCGGAGCTCAGGCTCCGGATGCGCAGACTCCGGACGTGCAGGCTCAGCGGCCATGGTTCACTGGCCCAGCCGCTCCACGGCATGTGGGACCTTCCCGGACCGGGGCACGAACCCGTGTCCCCTGCATCGGCAGGTGGACTCTCAACCACTGCGCCAACAGGGAAGCCCTAGGGATTTATTTTTAAGTGAAAAATTTAGTTGGAGAAATGTGTCTCAATATGGCACTGTTTATTTGAGAAGTTAGAGGTAAGTACAAATATACGCCTCTTTTGTCAAATCACAGTTTCAAATGAACACATAAACCATATTTTTAAATGCTATATGTATGGGGAGAAAATGAGTAGAGAGAAGAGAAATCGAATCTAGTTTATATTCCTTTTTATAGATTTAATTTTGGAATCATGTAAGTATCAATATTTTAGATTACTATACAACAGAGTATAATAAACAGATCTTAAACATTTAAGGAAAAATAAAACCAATAATTTCAACCTTATATTGAGTACAAAGTATTATCATACTGAAAATATTTTTTTTTCTCCAAAGGATTTCTAAATACAGTAATTTGTCTCCATAGTCCAAGGGACTGGAAAAAAAAAATCTTCATCTAATAATATGATATAATAATCATTTATTTGGCAGTAAGTTTGGCACATTTTCCCTGAGACTGTAAAATTTAATTATGGGTTAAAATAAATAAATATTTAGTTTCATTAAGAGGTAAAGTGAGAACTGAACTCATAACATATGTTCTTTTTAAAATGTATTTTCTAGCTCTGTCCACTGAAAAATCCTAGAAGCTCCCACAGACTACACAGATCATGCCAAAAGGACTCAAGGACCAACTTAAAGATGCGGAAACTGTATAACAAAGGCATGCATTGAGCGCCAGTTAGGATAGTAACTAATATCTATAAAATTTGTTTAAATTCATAAGTTCGTAACAATTTTGAAAATAAAAATCTTCCTCAGTAAATATGGAGAATAATAGGGAATCAATTCATCACTTTTTGAAAATTCTTAAAGGGTCCAAGGTGAACAGAGACTCAGCTGAAATCCAAAGCAGGTAGTGTGCTTGGGGCAGTAGGTTATTCTATTTACTATTTTTTATACTCCAGAAATATTTACCTTTCCGTAGGATGTGAATTATTTCCTTCAGTTAAAAAAAATGCTAATATACCACAAATTAAAACAAAACTAATTTTTTTTTCTTCTTAAAATCTATGTCCTTCTGCCATGAGTGTTTTGGATTGAGAAATAATTGTCAGAAAATAGCAGGGCTTTACTACAAATTTCCCTAAAATTGAGAGTGGGACAGGAAGCTGTACACAGAACAACTGTTCTTTAGTATGACAGTGGGCTATGGAGCTCTTTTGACTTGGAGAAAACAAGTAGATTCATTATGGGACATTTATTCAAAGGGGATGGGTCCAAGGGAATACCATAGGCAATATGGGGAACATTACAAAAGACTCAGAGAAAATCAAATCGTGACTGAATATGCTGATGTTTTTAGTAAATGATGACTCAGTTAGCTATAAAACATTTGAACTAAGATATCCATTTACACATTAGACATGTTCATTAGATTAAATGGCAAAATAGGATCCTAATGTTGTATCAAACAGCACAGTATCTGAAACATAGTCGGCACAAAGTCTCTGAGATATTTTGTGATTTGAAGCCAACTTTGAAGTTGGAATTTTCCATGTATCTGGGCAAAATAATTTTGCTCTTCCCAAATTACACCATACAGATTTTTAAAAGTCACACTTGCTGTGCTAAAGGAATAGAGAGGTGGAGAGTATTAAGAATGACAACCATTAAAAGTACACATGTCAGACAGAGAAAGACAAAAACTATATGATATCGCTTATATAGGGAATATAAAAAAATAACAAACTAGTGAATATAACAAAAAAGAAGCAGACTCACAAATATAGAAAGCAAACTAGTCATTACCAAGGAAGGGGGAGGGGCAATATAGGGGTGGGAGAGTGGGGGCCACAATCTATTGGGTGTAACACGGGCTCAAGGACATATTGTACAATACAGGGAATGTAGCCAATATTTTGTAATAACTGTAAATAAAAAGTAACTTTAAAATGGTACAAACAATTTTCTAAAAATTCTTTTTTAGTCTAAAAGAAAGAAAAGTGTCTATGAATGGGGAGACCCTGTTCGTTACCTGTGTTTCCTCATCAGGACTTTTATTTTCCCATTGGAATATGCCTTATGTAATCCATCCATCAGGAGAATCAATGGTGTGACGAGCAATTCCGGCCATACGGAGATAATCAAGCCCTCAGAAATCCTGTTAGAATAAATAAAGCCTGAAAAATGGGTTTGTTAGCACAGCAATCAAATTTCAAAACCGCCTGCCTGCAGGAGACAATGTGTCGCTGATGAGCAGAAGACAAGAGAAAATGTTGGCTAGGGAAGGTGTACTAACTCTTAGAAGGGGAGCAGATGTTCAGGGTCTTTCTGAGACACCTTCAAAAGAAGGGTCTGTGTAAACACCCAGCCTCACTGTTCAATGCCTTAGCTATGCCTCTAGCTGAAATGCCAGGACTAAGGATCCTGTTGCCATTAGTAGGGTGTTCTTACCTCTTCTGGGCCGTACATTGGGCACTTATCTTTCATCTGTTCTACTACCGTTCTTACTTGTCACACCCTCATGAAAGAGACTGCAATCTCAGATATAGAACTTCCCAGTCTCTCATATCTAAGATGGGGACTTGCAACCAAAGGCTGGACAATGCAACTTGAGGGAATTACCTTTCCTTATTAAAAACAATAGTCACTCTTTGCCTATCTATCCTTGGACATTGCTGTGAAAGAACGTATTGTCTGAGGCAGCTGCAACCAATAGAGCAAACAGCACACTGAAGCTGGAGAAGGGAAAGGGTGGGGGGAGACTGGAATTTGATTTCCTTCTTGATCTGTTAAACGGTCCTTAGAGGCACCCAACTTTAGCTCTCTTGTGATGTGGTCAGTAAGGTTTCTTGTCGTTTAAGGCAATTCACTTGGGGATATTGTTAACATTTGGATTCTGATTCAGGAAGGCCCAGGTGGTGCCTGAGAGTCTGTATTTCTAACAGACACTCAGGTGATGTCCAAGCTGCTTATATATCGAGTCACCAGTATTTAGGCAACTTTTAAGCTTGTATTCAGTTACTTGAAGCCACGTGCATACTAAATGGCAACACTGAATAGAGAGGGACTTGAAAGTTGAATCCAATCGAAAGCTATGCATGACAAAACTTAGGGATTCACCAGCTAAAAAATGCATAGACAGGATTATGGATTGTGAGAGCTTTGAGGTCATCATGGTCTGTATTTAAATCCTGGTTCTGTCATTTACACACTGTGTGACCCTATTGGAAAATTACGTAACCTCTGTGAATCTTGGTTTCTTCAGAGAACAGTGCCGTCTGTCTCACATGGTTGGTTTGAAGATTAGTTGAGATTATGTAATGAAAAGCCTAGGTCTTGAACAGATGTGAGTTTTCTATGATGTTATTGGCGGTATGGAATTCTGTATTGTCAAGCTTCACTCATGCCAAAGATTGCTTAGTTAAATTGGTGCTAAGTCTGGTAGAAATATACAGATTGTGGCAGTCAGCACAGAGACTTTCCTTGTAACCAAGCTGCTGTATCAAAATCCTGTGACTCCTGTATCAGGCTACGTTAAACTTAATTGGAATTTTTAAAAATATAAGAAGTAATCAAAACTGTACTTTTATATGACTTGTTTCTTCTTTAAAAACCTGTCTGCACTGTCTTTGATGAAAGAGAAAATTTTTAAATTCACAAACTCTCCCCCAGAATTGCTGGAATATTGTCAAATGAAATGAAAATATTGTTAGCAGATCTGATCCAGTGGTAAGCAAAATCTATTGCCTGTAGTGATAGGAGGGTGGAAAATAATGCAGTTTTCTTCAGTCAGATTGCAAATAGGATGGTGGACACCAGCTATGACTCTAAATGTTGCAAAGTGCTTTCTGGATTTGCGGTGTTTGATGACCAGATGAGGTCTTCATGTTTTCATGTTTATAAGCCTGGGTGCTTTGATCAACATAATGCTTTGAATACCTCCTGGAGTGATTTTGGAATGTTCTAGGCCTAATGCCAGAGCAAGGGAATTTACTTACAACTTCTCAGGCATATAGTTATGATCTTCTGAGCAAGGGTTTCCATGGATAGGAATAACCTTACATATCTCCAACAGAAAAAGAAAACATGTTTTAATATTACATACATCCTCTTGACATTAGGGAATCCATGTGACTTCAAACATGGCAACAGTTGTGCACTGGACTATCATTTACCTTTTAGTATTGTTGCTATCAAGTTATTCTCAAAAATATCTGTAACTATATGTTTAAAAATTCAGAATCCATTCTTAGTTGAGGTGAATGTGGGTTAAAACCTTCCTCATTTCAGGAGTACTGTAGAGCGGAATGGGTTCCTAAGTTGGCTGGAGCTGGGTTTTGGGCTATTTACTCATTAATTATGTAAATCTGACAAGTTACATACTTATCTGAGACTCAATTTCTTTATCTGTAAAATGGGAATCATAACAGCTATTTCAGGGGATGTTGAAAAGATTCAATTTGATAATCAATGTAAAGCACTTACTACATGCTTGGCACTTAGTAAAGATCCAATAACTTTTTGGTAGAAACAGCTTCAAACCTGAAAGGAAACCACCTCTTTATTCTCATTTTATTTCTTCATCCTATAATACTCACAATGATAAGCTCTTGTGGGAAGAAAGGGTTTCCTCAGAAGTAAAACCTGAGATGACAGTTGGTGCACGGGTAACTTATTTTGGAAAGTGATTCTAGGAAATAGGACTGAGGAGCCTGAAACGGGGAAGAGGGACACAGAAGGACACGCAGATGTGACAGCTGAGTTTCATGGGGCCTTCTAAGAACCACGTATAATAGAATGTCTGAGGGGAGAAAAAGGGGAACATATAGTCACTTGCTCCTGTTTTCCATTAATTGGGTTGCAATGGGTGCATTAACATTGTCGTATGGGTCTGTAGTATGTAAGTGGTGAGACTGTTGGTTCTAGTAGAGAGACAACATTAGCAGCAGAGAATTCCCAGAAGAGAAAGCGAGAGAGAGCCCAGCTGAGGTGTCACAGTTTATTTACGCAATGCTGGTTGCTGTAGGATGTGCAGGTGATCAAACCATGTGAGGAAGGACACAAATGGTATTTCACACATGATTCTTTATAGCAGCCATGTGTCCTCAGTGACCCTTGAGATCTGGAGGTAATTCAGTCCCAGGTACCTCTGTTTCAAAGCACACCCTTTGAGGACAATGGCTTAAGTAATTCTCTTTATAGTAAAGACCAAAGTTTCTCACCTTGTTCTAGTAGGTCTACAACTGGTATCTACAAGACCCTCAATGGTGATTTCTATGCTAAATATCCAATCAAAAAGGACACATTGGGCTTCCCTTGTGGCGCAGTGGTTGAGAGTCCGCCTGCCGATGCAGGGGACGCAGGTTCGTGCCCCGGTCCGGGAAGATCCCACATGCCGCGGAGCGGCTGGGCCCGTGAGCCATGGCCGCTGAGCCTGCGCGTCCGGAGCCTGTGCTCCGCAACGGGAGAGGCCATAACAGTGAGAGGCCCGCGTACCACAAAAAATAAAAAAAAATAAAAAAAAAAAAAAAGGCACGTTTTCCAGGTGAGCTGAGATTCATGTTTTGAAGTGAGTCCTCCGCCCTAAGTTCTGTCAGGAAACTCAAACAATACACAGTCTCCTTAGTCCCAAGTGTTGACATAGAAACCTCAGTGGAGGCAATTAAAGTGAAAAACTGCTTTCCCCTTTTAAAATAGTTTCAAAATATTATGTGGTTATCTCTGTGGATGATTTAATACTGCTTACCTTTTTTTATTATGGACTTTTTAGTTCATGTTGAGTCTTTTTTTTTTTTAACTTTAAGGGAAAAATAACACTTGGAAAGCTTCCTCCTGGAAATAACACTTGCAAAGTTCTAGAAAACTCTTAGAATGTATAAACACATATGAAATTGTGAGGTTATGACCAAAGGCAAATATATTAAGGACAAAATCCAGCTACATGATTCCTTTAATAATTGGGGTGTGTGTGGGTGTTCTGGTGAGCATCCCCTTTATCCAAAATAGCCCGATTATTAAAACTCAGATAATCACAGAGATAAAAATTTTCCACCTTCCTACTAATCAGTAGTTTTCATTTAATATCTATTTAGCCTTAAAGGTGAAAGTGGGTTCCAGACAAATGTCTTTCACATTAGAAGCTGTATTAAATTAATTGAAAAGTAAACATTGATAATAATAATAAAATAAGAGAAATGATGAACAGTAAAAAGTAAATACTTTTTAAATGTTACTCAAATAGACAATCAATAAAACCACATCTTTCAGTCAACATAATAATTATTTGCATCATAAAAAACTCTAGTTGTTGAAATTTAAAATATTGATTAAAAAGCTTCAATTGGACTTCAGCCTAAAAAGAAATTTCCATCTTAATAAAATAGGCAAAACTTTCCTTTTAAACATGACACTTATTTTTTTAAAAAAACGTGTTTACTATTCTTGAAAAAGACTTGAAATGGGTCTTTCAGAAAAGAGCTTTTCCCATTTTAAATTGAATCCAACAGAGCAGTGAAGATGCAATTCCAAAGAACCCGGAAGAAAAGCAGAATACCCAAAAAACGATTTATGTGTTTCCAAAAACCCTGATTTGGGGTTGATGCTTTCACAAAACAAGAGGGTTACTGAGCAATTCCATGACATTTTAAAGTTTCCTCCTGGTGTTCCGATGTCATGATAATCCAGCCTGTCCTAAGGAATTTTTAAAACCACAAAAACACAGTCCACTGCCTAGCTTTAACTGAACTTCTGAGCTTGACTTTTGGACATCTCTTCTGGAAGATACCTCAAGTGAAGTGAGAAGATACTCTTTGACTTTAGTCACCAAAGTTAATATTCTCATGACCTAAATTGACTTCATACAGTCAAGTTTATTTTACATTCGCAGTTACTCACTACTGCAAGTCAACACAGCACAGAAATTAAGGCATTTTGTGCCTTAAAGAGTACACACTGCTGTTCATGAACTTTTTGGCCAATGAATAAAAAGTATTTCATTTCTAAATCTCACCAGAAGGATTTAAATTAAATAGTTACAGATGAATTGGACAGGCACGGAATACTAAATAGGAACTAGCAAATGAAATAATCCAGCTCTTTGCTTTTACCATGAAAATGAGAATTGATTCTTCATTGAGAGAAGTAAAAGGACTCAGTGTTTTAAAAAAGCTTTCTCCACCAAAAGAGCAAAATAGCACTCAGTGGCATTGCAGTGTTAACAAAATTTCTTTATCAGAAACTATAATTTAATATTTAAGTACCTAATTTACATGTGACAAGGTATCATATTCAAAAAATTAAATTGCAACTAGAAAACTATTAACCACTAAAAACAATACCAAACACAACCCAAACATTTATAGGAAAACAATAGCTAGAATTTGAATTGGAAAAAAAAGTTTCATCATATTTGGCTCATTAAACAAAGCATCCATTACAGACTGTAAAAGAGTGTTTCTTCTAATTCATCAAAAGTTTATCCTTTGTAGCATGAATACATGTAAAGATAGATTTATTGACTTCATATGCACACGTGTGTATACATATTGTGAGACATACCTCATGTGTTGATTTAAAGATATCCTATCTACTGATAACTGGTTGAACTTTGGAAGGTGCTGAAACCCATATTTCTACATGACCTGTGACCCATTTAAAAATGTCTTTTTATAAACAGAAATTACATAAAATACTCTGGTTTTTATTAACCGAATCTTAAGCATAATAATAGACAATGAAGGAATTGCACTTATTTTAAAGGTACAGTAAAGTGTTAGATTGCAGCTCAGACATCAAAGATCAGGGACTGTAGTACTGATAAGTTGTGCATTATATGCAAAGATGACCGTGGCCACTGAAATTAAAATGAGAGCAACTAATTACAGAACCAATAGGGGGATAACAGAAGAAAACATGCACTACTCCTACTTTAATGCAAAACTAATTCCTCCCAGGAAACCAACCCTTTGACCTTTCTTACACAAAGAAACAGGTTCTGCACCCTTGGTAACACAGTAGACATGGACTTCTGTATTCAAATTCTAGTTC
The DNA here is from genome assembly GCF_951394435.1 of Stenella coeruleoalba. Classification (NCBI taxonomy): domain Eukaryota; kingdom Metazoa; phylum Chordata; class Mammalia; order Artiodactyla; family Delphinidae; genus Stenella; species Stenella coeruleoalba. The sequence goes on from NC_137151.1 coordinate 15,247,924, forward strand.
ATTGTCTCTGAGTGTGCTGTTCCAGCATCATCTCCTTAAGCTGCCCTTGAAATTCTGGAGCATCTACAATATTACAGTCTCTTGGTTAGGTTTCATTGAGCCTCAATATCCCCTTCAGTTCTATATAAATAGGGTCCTTTATTCATCTTCTTCTGGTTCCTGTGGTAATATGGGTATTTCTTCCTTTAAACAATCACTGAAGAATCTGAGGATTGTGCTGTAGAGATGATATTTGCTCTTCTCAGATACGTCATGGCCTTCATCTGGGTAGACCTAAGATATTGAAGGGAACGGAGATTTAAAGTTATCAAAGCAAGTCTTCTTCCTCAGAACTCATTACTTTAGCCCCATGGCAACGGAACTTGGGAAAATAATATCTGACCAAAATCTCATGTAATTTAACTCTTTGTTGTTCATGCTAAACTTTCCTTTTTTATTATAATCATATCAAAATCAACATTTGAGACAAAATACAATTTTATGCATTTATATTGGGATTTGTTGGCCAAAAAGTTAGAGCTTTCTACGTTCACGTTGAGCAAGGTGGCACTGACATCACCTTAACTAAATTTTAGATAGTTCTGTAAGTTCTTTCTCTGTCCCTTTGAAATGTATGTAAATCTTCTTTCAGACTCTTGCCAGTTTTACAACCCAGGGAATTTCTTTCTCAAGGACTTGGAAACCATCTCTTTGAAATGCAAACATTGAAAGAGAGACAGCACCCCCCTATCTCCCAGTCTCCAAGTTGTAAAACTGCTTCCTGTCATAAAGATAAAAGAAATGTTTCTTAAGGCTGATTACCAAACACAGAAGGCAATGAGTCCCTCCATTGGGGCTCTTAAAAATGCTCCAGCCCCTTGTTTTAACAAAGTTGAGTTTACTCTTTCTCCCCTATTGCAGTAGTCTTGGATAAAGTTTTCCTTGTCTGTTTAATCTTGTGTAATGCAATTTTTACTTTGACAATGTCCTTCCAATATAAACGACATTAGTGAGTTTTCTAAAATATAAATGAAAATACTGTCATGTCAATTCCTGAGTGTCAAGTTTTTAGATGGTGCCTCGTTTCCCTCTGAGTAAAGCCTCACAATCCTTTACACTGTCACTGCCATGACTCTCCATCTGTTTATCTCTACATCTTCATCTTTCATCATTCTAACCCTGGTTCCTGTGTTTTAAGTATAATGAACGACTTTTAGTTCTTCCAAATGCTGAGGAATTAAAACAATTTTTTTCCCTTCCATGACTCCTGCTTCAGATTGAAAGTTCCTTGATGTGTAAAGTATGTCCTGTTGACCCATTTAGCATAGAGACCCCTGTAAAGTAAATCCTTGATAAATATTTACTAAATATGGTTGAATGAAGACATGTAAATGACGTAAGGATGTTTTGCCCTCTCCTTTTTCTCTCATGTTATTTACTCAAAACTATTTTCCCCCACTTTTTATGATGAGTGATGGAAACGGACAAAAAGACAAAGGAACTAGAAAGGAAATAAAAATTATTATTTTAAAATAATTCATTATCAGTGATATGAATAAAAAAGTTAGAGAAGAAAAAACATTTTTGAAAGAGTTTATGCAATTCACATATAAAACATAAGGTGATCCACATTCTCATTGTAATTAGGAAATAAGAACACAATTTGGTAGCTGAAAAAAACAGTAAAAATGAAAGGGTGGGAGATGGAGTCATATAGAAGCTGTGTTCTGCATTTTACAACTAAAAAACCAAGGTAGAAAAACATATTTTTCTGAAAAAGTAGCTTACCTGCATAGTATAATTCACTCCAGCTTTTATTAGGTGTTTGATTAATTCTGCTGAATGCTGGAAATGAACTTTTGCTGCAAGAAATTAAATTATGATATTTGAAGGAAATACATTTTTCAGGATCAGAACATGTTTATATCATTTTTTCAAAGAGATTATGTATTTATCTTCCAAAATTATCAGCAAATCGGATAACTCAACCAATTAGACTTTTAATGCTCCCGTTTAGTTTTGGGAAGGGGACAAGTGGCAAATGTCAACAGGCTTTGCACTAGAAACTAAACAGAAAAAAAAATAATAACTGGAAAATCCATTTATGGATTTTTACTTTACATCCACTGCACACTTAAAAGACTGATACCTACCTTTACCTGGAAAGCCAGTAGATACAATGGCAATAAAACTTTGAGCTTCACATTATAAAAAAATAAATTAAAACAGCAGTTCCTACTAAGCCTCTACTTTACAGAATGGTGATTAGATTTATTATATTGCATATCATTTATTATTTGTAATTATTCACGTATTTTATACCATTATAACAATTTTAACACAGTGAACGCCTGTCTGGATAGTAATAGCAAGCCAGCCTTCTATTCCTTTCTGAGGATCACTAGGGCCACTCTCAGACACTGGCATTCTGCTTTATATTAAATTAGAAAAGAATACCTCATGTTGAGAAAATAGCATACACATATCATTACTCAAGGGCTAAATATTTAATGTGGACCATACTGGTTTCTCCTCTTTCCTTCTAGCTTCCTTCTCCCTGAACCTCAGTTCCAAAACTCTGAAATAAGCAGCACAGCAGCCTGGGTGTGGGTAGCAGCATTGTCCCTAACCAGCTATGAAGACTTGGACAAATCACTTACAATTTTTTGTGTGTAGCACTTAGCTCATATGCTGCCTTGGCAATACATTCCTACACTGTGTATCTTCAAATTTCTGTAAATAACTTTTAAGCTCACAGTTTTTGACTGTCTTTGTAAAACTAGGGCAGCCTTATCAATAGTTTAAGCTTCTTCATTGTTCTAATGCTGTGGTACTGATTAATCCTGCTACAGAGCAGACAATAAAAGACTCCACATAATCGTCTATATCTTTTAAAAGTCTACCTATAATCTTTTCTAACATTCTCTTATTGTACTTAATGGGAAAATTACCATGCCATTTCTAAGTAACTGTGCAAATTGCTCTGTAAATGTAAGCTACTAGAAATGTTAATAAATAGGGCAATGACTGAGATAAAATGATCCTTTATATACCTCATTTGTTTATTGCAGAAAACAAATTGAAAAGGACTCCATCATTCAGCTGCATGGATATAGCTGAAAAGATAAATGCATAAATGGATTTTCCAGTTTTTTTTTTTTCTGTTTAGTTTCTAGTGCAAAGCCTGTTGACATTTGCCATTTGTCCCCTTCCTAAAACTAAATGGGGGCATTAAAAGTCTAATTGGTTGAGTTATCCGATTTGCTGATAATTTTGGAAGATGATAATGATGGTGGTATTATAGTATTATTGACTGAGTACCTATAACCTACCAGTCCCATGTGGAATGTGTGTGTGGTATATGTGAGTACATTTGTGTGTGTGGTGTGTGTGAGTACATTTGTGTGTGTGTGTGTGCAAACACACAGGTGTATTTTCTTTGAAGTGACGAGTGCTGAAGGTCTGCTTACATTTTATCAGGTAGGTGAAGTCCCAGGCCCATGACTGGATGAGTCAGGGAACAACAAAATTTACCTTAATAATTAAAACATATGAACAGAAACAACTGAATAACGTTAATATATTAAAGTGTGATGGCTAGATGTAAAATAATTTAATCTTGAAAATAATTTATTCCCATAATTGAAGCTTTAAGGCCAAATGAATAAGAGCCTCAATGCCTATTTCAAACCACCTTTCTGTTAATAGCTGTGTGATTTTCGGCAAGTTATATAAATTCCATAATATTTATTTTCCCAATTTGTCAAATAACAAGAGAAGTAATACCTACTGCACAGTATTTTTGTGAAAAACAGATACTATGGTATTAAAAGCTTTTAGCACATTTCCTAACATTCAGCCATTACTTAATAATCACTATTTGTTATTACTAACAATGTATATGTAAGTTCTTAATACCTTAGAACAAAATTCTAATGTCCTTCAAAATGTTTATGTTCTCTTACATCATGTTTCATCTACAACAGGTATGGTATCATCTAAGTCTTTTTTAAAAAAATCATAATAGTTTTAGATTTTCAGAAAAGTTGCAAAGATAGTACAGAGAGTTCCTGTATATCCCTTACCCAGTTTTCCCTACCTGTTAGCATCTTACATTATTATGGTACATTTAGAAACATTTAGATGTACTGTTTCCTTAACCCCTTCTGGTCTATGATGATTTCTCAAACTTTCTTTGCTTTTGATGACTTTGGCAGTTCTGAGGAGTACTGGTCAGGAATTTGGTAAGATGTTCCTCATTTGGGTTTGTCTGGGGTTATGCGTATTTGGGACAAGACCATATAGAGATAGAATGCCGTTCTCATGAAGCCACATCAAGGTTACATACTATCTACATGACTTGTCACTGTTAATGCTGACCTTGATCACCTGGCTGAGGTGAAGTTTGTCAAGTTTCTCTGCCATGAAAGTTACCCTTCCCCCTCCATTCCATACTGTACTCTTTTGAAGCAAATCACTAAGTGCAACACACTGTGAAGGGGGAAGGCAGGAGAATTAAGCTTTGCCTCCTTGATTTGGAAATCTACCTAAGGGAGATTTGTTTCTTCTCCCTCATTTACCTATTTATACAAATATATACTATACGTATGTGTGTGTATATATATATATATGTATGGTATATATCAATATTGATCTAAGCTATAATTTAACTGTGGCCTGACATGCCTCTAAGTTAAGTTTGAGTGACAGCTGGTACTATCTTTGATATAAGGCCTTTTTAGTGGTATTCTATGTAAAATGGGATAAAAATACTGAGGCAGGGCAGAGCGGACTGACAAAAACAAGTTTAAGATTTAGGAAATATTGCTTCAAGGCTTTGCTTCTCTTTGCTCACTTGCCAGGTGGCCTTGGATAAATCAGTTTCCTCCTTGAAATTGATTTTTCTCATCTGTGAGTGGGGCTATAAATAGCCCTCTGTTGTAAGATTTCACATAAAATCATAAAAAAAATTCTTTGAGTACCAAACACTTCATGTGAATATAAAATATTATTTATTACTAGCACGATCAATCACATTCATCTCCAATGTTTAAAATAATAAAAAATGAGAGGTGATATGAAAGTGCCTTTTGGGTTTTTGTTTCGAGTGGTAAAACTCATCAGAATATCATCTCAGTGCTGGCACCTGTTTGCTATGCTGCTGTTTTCCAGGTTAGTTTCCATTTGAGGTACCTGAAGAACACTGTCCTAGTAGTGACTAACCACATGTGGTTATTTACATGTAAATTAATTACAATTAACTAAAATTTAAAAATTCAGTTCCTCAGTCATACTGAACATGTCAAGTGCTTGAGAGCCACATGTGGCCAGCGGCTACTGTGCTCAACAGCACAGAGATGACATTTCCATCATCCCAGAGAGGTTTACTGGGCAGTGCAGGTATCAGATTCTTTGTGCCCAACTCCTCTGCTCTCCTCCCCAGAAGGGTTACAGGGCCTCCTGTAAGCAAGTCCTTGGATGTACCCCTTTGTTCAAGGTCAGACCACATCAATCAGTAGCAGCAAGTATAATACTTACTGTCAGCAGTCCCATGAATTATTAATATATTTTCTTCTTTTAAGCCATGAATATTATGTAGCACACTGGAAGCCTATAAAAACAAAAACACAAAAATCTGTATATAAAGATTTATCTATATTTGCATTTTGACTGGGTTTTTAGAACAAAAATACTCTCCTTTCTTCATTGGTTTTAAATTAGTTACCTGGTATGTGCTTTCTTCTTTAGCTGGCATACCAAGATATCTTTCAGAGAAAGCTGAGGCTGTGACCCAAGAAAACAGAAATTTGAGGGTAAACTAAAAATCATTTGACTAGCATATTTCATTTAGTTTCTACATTTCACATTTAATTGTCATGCTCCACTAAAATTGATTGAATCAGAGAGGTGATAAAGAGCTGAAAACATCTCTGATAACACATGATAAATGAACTCAAATGAGCTTCTCTACATGGGGACTTTCTTGTCTATGAATCCGTACATTATATTAGGTCAGTCTGTAGGAAGTACTCACCATACAACTTCAAGTCTATAATGGGTGCAATCACTGATCCACATTTAAAAAGGTTTTCATCTGATTTTAATATCATTGATGCAATATAGCCACCATACCCCTGACAAAAAAAAAAAAAGTTTTCATATATATTTTTATATATATATATATATATTCCTAGAGATTTTTTTAAGCTTTTGGTCACTGTTTGGTAATACACATATCAGAATGTCTCATAATGTCCCAGACTGGAGCAAAGAATATACTAACATCACTATGTACAGATGAAAATTTTGAAAAGAGTTATTTAAATTTTTATATAATAAGCTATTTTAATAACTTTAGGTAAAATATAAAATTAATTATATATCATCAAGTGTCAAATATTGGCTCTTTGATTTGATATCTGGGAATAACTCCAAACAATTTGAAATTAGGAAAATACAGAACTGATTAAATCATATCATTTTAGGTACTATATATTTAATAAAACAGTATATTCATTTAATAAAGCATTTAATAATGATGATTATTAAGAATTAAGAAAGAGGAATTAAATATTTAAAATATATCTTCACAAGTATAGATTCTGCTTTCAATTCCACACAACTAAAAACTTGAAAGAAATGGTATAAGATAAATACTTTTGCTAGTTAGATGAGTTGGATTATTTTTAAATTTAATTTTTAAATATCCTCTTGAAATGCTTTTGAACAAACTTAATTATAACTTCTTAAAAAAATAAATCAATGTGTCCAGTTTTCTTTTGTAGACCACGATCTGACTAGAAAATTTCCAAAGAAGATTTTAATAACTACAGTAATGCTAGGCTAAGGGAATGACCTACTGAGTTGTCTGTTCATTTTAGATGTTAATTCTTGCTGTGTTCTTGGAACTGTTTTTCATTTTGCCAGACAATGGAGTATCCTAGTAGGTATTAAAAAAATATTAATACCCAGGCCTTAGCACAGAAATTCTGATGCAATTGGCTCTACTTTTGAAAGATTTCCAGATGATTCTAGTGTGGTCCAGTGCTCTAGGAACGTGTTGTTTTCTCTATACTCTTGAGATGAGTAGTAAAGAATTTCATTTGTGCTTATTTGGAGCATTGTTTAAAAATTGGTACTAGAGGGCTTCCCTGGTGGTGCAGTGGTTGAGAGTCCGCTTGCTGATGCAGGCGACATGGGTTTGTGCCCCGGTCCGGGAAGATCCCACACGCCATGGAGCGGCTGGGCCCATGAGCCATGGCCACTGAGTCTGTGTGTCCGGAGCCTGTGCTCCACAATGGGAGAGGCCACAACAGTGAGAGGCCCGTGTACCGCAAAAAAAAAAAAAATGGTATTAGAAAGTCCAAAATGAAATCAGACATTACTTAAGTGGTTGACAGAACATATGTGAAGGGTAGCAGAATACACCACCCCAAAGTATGCCACTTGGCATATTGATTATTTTGAGATATAGGCACTGGAAAAAACAGCAAATGCTGACAGAAGCTTTCTCTGAACTCCCCTTATCTTCCTAAAGGCAGATCCTCCAAAAAGAAATCAATTGTTCTAGATCCCCTCCCTGGAAGTTTCATCAACCAGGGAAGATTGCCTCTTGCCACAGGAAAGGAGACTAGAAGTTGACACCACAGCCAGAGAGACTATATCACAAACTATACCTCCCATCTATTCTTCTAAAGCCCCATTTGTTTTTCCTAACAATAATTTATTCTCTCTTAAAATGCCTATATCCCCTCTTCCCTTTCCCTGTTGAAAGCGTGCAGAACTCTGTGGGGCTCCTGGGCACAGAAGCTTTTCTGCTCCCCATTTCTTGTTTGTGGGAAACTGACTCCACCTCTATGAACTTCCCTGAGTCCCAAAGGGCAGATTCGAACAGTTGCTAATCAGGGAAGGGAGGGGATACAGAGACAAGGGAGGAGCAAGCAAGAAACAGTAGTGCAGCCTTGGGGCGGGGTCCTGGTTCTGCCTCAAAGGATACACATAACAGTATCTTTGAGCTCTTTACAGTACTAAAATCCCAAACAAATGGAAGATGTCAGCATTCTTCATTCCAGATTAAAGGAACCAGAGAAGTTCTTCAAAAGACCACCTAAGGCCAGATTAAAGTAACCACAGAAACTCAACAGACCACCTGAGACCAGATTAAAGGAATGCAGCCCCTGCACACACTCTAATCCTTATCAGCAACCCTGCCCTTGAACCATTGCTATAAAACTCCTCATGAAATCCTTCCAGGTTGAGACACACAGTTTTGAGGGGCAATGGTCTGCTGCATCCCCCTTTGCCTGACAAAGCAGTGAAGATATCCTTTTCTACTTCACCCAAAACTCTGCCTCTGAGATTGGATTCAGCATGGGTGCACAGAGGCCGAGTTTTCAGCATCGCTATTAAGATGGTATTTAAGCCTCATTTCTAAGCCACCTCACAGAGTTACTCATTTTCCCCAGAGTACCTCCCATGTATACATGAGGTGTACATGTCAACAAACTTCTGTTCATTTTTCTCTTGTTAATCTGTCTCTTATTGTAAGAGAATCTCAGGCAAGAACTGAGAAGGGCAGAGGGAAATTATTTTTCCTCCCCTATATATGTCAATTGTGTACAATATCTAGCTAGTACCCAGACATTTATGCAAAGCTTCTGCAACAATTAGAAACTGAGAGAAATAAAATTATCCCTTATAGAAGTAAGCCCCCACAGAGTACCTTTGCTTAGTCTCTTTGAGAGGGATGAAAATAGCCTTAAGTCAGCAAAATTAATACAAAAAAAAGTAATAGGCTTAAATGTCTTAACATATCTAAAGAAAGAAGTGGAAGGGAGGAAAAATAATTTCCTTTTATCTTTCTGAGCTCTTGGCTGAGATGTCTTCCAACAAAAGAGAGATTAACAAGAGAAAAACAAATAGTTTATTTACTTGTATACCTCACCTATACATGGAGATTAGCAGGGAAACTAAGTAACTCCCTAGATGGCCCAAGTCACCACCTTAAATACCATCTTCAACTAAAAACAGAAGAAAAATGTTGGGGGAAAGTCAGTGATGGGAAGTTATCAGGAAAAGAACTGTAAACAAGGGTAAGGTTTTTTATGTAGATTTAAGTCAGTGCCTTCTCCAGTGATAAAAGTTTCTTATGATTTAGAGTCGTTCTTCCCTTCCTGGTAAAGAGAGGGAGACACAAATAGAGGTTTTCTTTATAAATGTAAATACCCCTTGCAAAAGGGTAACTTCTACTCTGTTTTTAAAGCTTCTCCCATTTATGCTGTGTCTCCTGTTTATGCTGTTTCTTAAAATAATCAGCTCAAAATAATCCTTATGCCAAAGAGGCATATTCTGGCATGGCATGTTCTGCTCCCCTTCAGAAGTATGAAGGTGTGGGATGAGTCATGCAAAGCAAGTAAATAAATAGCTATTATAGAGCAGAACTGTAGAGAGACTTTGAAAATTCTGTCCCTACAAGGAGCCTTTCTGGTATATCCTTTCTAGTTCTCTGTCATGGAATTGAGACCATGGTGTTGTAGCCAAGAGGTTTCAAATATGTCCCAAGCGGCAACAGTATTCTCATAGTGAAAAATGTATCTTAGTTGATAGCTTTTCTGGTTCTAATTCCACAATAACCAAACAATCTTTCAACTGATAACAATTCAGTTATTTACATAACTTAACTACTTTGAGAGACTAGCTAGATATTACTATCCTGAGAATAACTGTATATCATATTTAAATAAAATAAATTAATAAATTGGTATAATTTTTTTTTACCTTAGTTTCACATGATTCTCAGAGTCATTATCTCCAGGAACTAAGGAGAATGGTGTCTTCCAAAGGAGGGGCAGATTCCAGAACAATACATGAAAGTTCTTTTAAATTATTTGGGAATCTTGTTAAAAATGCCTATTCTAATCCAGTAGATCTGGGATAGGGCCCAAGATTTTGCATTTTTAACCAACTCCCAGGAGACGTTTATACTGCTGGTCCATATTTTGATTAGAAAGTTCTTATTGTGTAATAATGTAATAAAGATTCCCAACATAATATCTTCCTAGCTTTAGCCAGCATTCCCTTGACCAGTGGAACTTAAAAAATTATGTATCAATGCCCTCAAAAACAATTGAATCAATATGTGGAGAATGGGCCATGGAGCTCTCCATGTGATTCTAACTGAAAGCAGGGTTGTACATCGCTGTTGCATAAGACATTGTATTTTACTGTTTAAAAAAAAAAATCCAGGATTTGGGATTAATGAAGGTAAATACTCTTTAAATGGTAGTAAAAATTTTTGAATAAAATTCTCTCTATAGCATTTAAAAATCTTATTCAAAATACTGCTTTAAACTGATTTATTTCAGTTAATAAATTCTATTTTTAAAAGAAAATCAACACTGGCAGGAATTAAAATAAATTTGAATTGCTTTCCTTCCTCTTTATCATTTCATATTTATTCACTGAATGCCAGAATAGATAATGAACAAGTTCTTGGAAAAATAATATTCCACAAGGATATTGGAATCAGATATAAGAAATCAGATATAAATTCTAGTAGACATAGAATGGTGATTTTAACTTCCAAAGCAACTCGTATCTATCAGGAAGATACCAAAAACTGGGGTTCATCATACTGACTCTTGTCAACGAGAGCACATTTTTAATTTGATATAGGTCAATAATAGTCAATAGTTGGTATAGGCTGCTATGTTTCAGTTGTGTTGTCATTTTGTTTCTCAGTGATCAGACTGTTCCATTCATTACAATTGTTACGTCATGTCCATTTGCAAAGCATTTTAGCATTACTTATAAAATTTTAACAAATTTATCTAGATTTTTAAAAGTTTATTCCATGGACCTAAAATATAGATAATTTTATTTCTTTAAAAAATAATTTTTACCTGTGGTGTAAGAAACTGAATCCAATAGATAGAAAGACTATAAAAACAGGAGGTGAAATCTGTAATACCATTTTACTAAGGACTTACGTTTTCATGGGCCCCAGGTTTTGAGATACTTAAGTGACTTTTTGAGATAGTTTTCAAGAGTTCATGATTGCAGTCAAAAAGATATACTGACAGAACTGAAAAAAAAAACGTTTCTCCTACAGCCTTTGACTTGTATGATTCTTTCTGAACCACATCAGTTGTAATACACAGTGAATTAATTTAAAGTAAAAATACTGTAAATATGTTATGAATAACAAAATTTATTGTTGCATTAATTTCTCTTTCTGATCTTTCATTGTCAGTGTATAGTAATGCAAGAGATTTCTGTGCATTAATTTTGTATCCTGCAACTTTACCAAATTCACTGATTAGCTCTAGTAGTTTTCTGGTGGCATCTTTAGGATAATCTATGTATAGTATCATGTCATCTGCAAACAGTGACAGTTTTACTTCTTCATTTCTAATTTGTATTCCTTTTATTTCTTTTTCTTCTCTGATTGCCATGGCTAGGACTTCCGAAACTATGTTGAATAATAGTGGCGACAGTGGACATCCTTGTCTTGTTCCTGATCTTAGAGGAAATGCTTTCAGCTTTTCACCATTGAGAATGATGTTTGCTGTGGGTTTGTCATATATGGCCTTTATTATATTGAGGTAGGTTACCTCTATGCCTACTTTCTGGAGAGTTTTTATCATAAATGGGTGTTGAATTTTGTCAAAAGCTTTTTCTGCATTTATTGAGATGATCATATGATTTCTATTCTTCAATTTGTTAATATGGTGTATCACACTGATGATTTGAGTATATTGAAGAATCCTTGCAACCCTGGGATAAATCCCACTTGATCATGGTGTATGATCCTTGTAATGTGTTGTTGGGTTCTGCTTGCTAGTATTTTGTTCAGGATTTTTGCATCTATATTCATCAGTAATATTGGCTGGTAATTTTCTTTTTTTGTAGTATCTTTGTCTGGTTTTGGTATCAGGGTGATGGTGGCCTCATAGAATGAGTTTGGGAGTGTTCCTTCCTTTGCAATTTTTTGGAAGAGTTTGAGAAGGATGGGTGTTAGCTCTTCTCTAAATGTTTGATAGAATTCAACTGTGAAGCCATCTGGTTCTGGACTTTTGTTTGTTGAAAGATTTTTAATCACAGTTTCAATTTCATTACTTGTGATTGGTCTGTTCATGTTCTCTATTTCTTCCTGGTTCAGTCTTGGAAGGTTATACCTTTCTAAGCATTTGTCCATTTCTTCCAGGTTGTCCATTTTATTGGCATAGAGTTGCTTGTAGTAGTCTATTAGGATGCTTTGTATTTCTGCAGGGTCCATTGTAACTTCTCCTTTTTCATTTCTAATTTTATTGATTTGAGTCCTCTCCCTCTTTTTCTTGATGAGTCTGGCTAAAGATTTATAAGTTTTGTATATCTTCTCAAAGAACCAGTTTTAGTTTTATTGATCGTTGCTACTGTTTTCTTTGTTTCTATTTTATTTATTTCTGCTCTGAGCTTTATGATTTATTTCCTTCTACTAACTTTGGGTTTTGTTTGTTCTTCTTTCTCTAGTTCCTTTAGGTGTAAGGTTAGATTGCTTATTTGAGATTTTTCTTGTTTCTTGAGGTAGGTTTGTATTGCTATAAACTTTACTCTTAGAACTGCTTTTCCTGTATCCCAGAGGCTTTGAATCGCTGTGTTTTTGTTGTCATTTGTCTCTAGGTAATTTTTTATCTCCTCTGATTTCTTCAGTGATCTCTTGGTTATTTAGTAACGTATTGTTTAGCCTCCAACTGTTTGCGTTTTTTTTCCTGTAATTGATTTCTAAACTCATAGCATTGTGGTCAGAAAAGATGCTTGATATGATTTCAATTTTCTTAAATTTACCAAGGCTTGATTTGTGACCCAAGATGTGATCTATCTTGGAGAATGTTCACTTGAGAAGAAAGTGTAATCTGCTGTTTTCGGATGGAACGTCCTATAAATATCAATTAAATCTATCTGGTCTATTGTGTCATTTAAAGCTTGTGCTTCCTTATTAATTTTCTGTTTGGATGATCTGTCCATTGGTGTAAGTGAGGTATTAAAGTCCCCCACTATTATTTTGTTACTGTTGATTTCCTCTTTTAGAGCTATTAGCAGTTGCCTTATGAATTGAGGTGCTCCTATGTTGGGTGTGTATATATTTATAATTGTTAAATCTTCTTCTTGGATTGATCCCTTGATCATTATGTAGTGTCCTTCCTTGTGTCTTGTAACATTCTTTATTTTAAAGTCTATTTTACCTGATATAAGTATTGCTACTCCAGCTTTCTTTTGATTTCCATTTGCATGGAATATCTTTTTCTATCCCCTCACTTTCAGTCTTTATGTGCCCCTAGGTCTGAAGTGGGTCTCTTGTAGACAGCATATATATGGGTCTTGTTTTTGTATCCATTCAGTGAGCATGTGTCTGGTTGGAGCATTTAATCCATTCACATATAAAGTGATTATTGATATGTATGTTCTTATTATAATTTTCTTAATTGTTTTAGGTTTGTTTTTTTAGGTCCTTTTCTTCTCTTGTGTTTCCCACTTGGAGAAGTTCCTTTAGCATTTGTGTAGAGCTGGTTTGGTGGTGTTTTTTCTCTTAGCTTTTGCTTATCTGTAAAGGTTTTAATTTCTCCATTGAATCCTTGCTGGGTAGAGTAATCTTGGTTGTAGGTTCTTCCTTTTCATCACTCTAAATATATCATGCCCCTCCCTTCCGGCTTGTTGAGTTTCTGCTGAGAAATCAGCTGTTAACCTTATCGGAGTTCCCTTGTATGTTATTTGTCGTTTTTCCCTTGTTGCTTTTAATAATTTTTCTTTGTCTTTAATTTTTGTCAGTTTGATTACTATGTGTCTCAGCCTGTTTCTCCTTGGGTTTATCCTTCTCTGAGACTCTTGGCACTTCCTGGGCTTGGGTGGCTATTTCCTTTCCCATGTTAGGGAAGTTTTCCACTATAATCTCTTCAAATATTTTCTCAGGTCCTTTCTCTCTCTCTTCTCCTTCTGGGACCCATAAATGCGAATGTTTGTGTGTTTAATGCTGCCCCCGAGGTCTCTGAGGCTTTCTTCCTTTCTTTTCATTCTTTTTTCTTTATTCTGTTCCATGGTAGTGAATTCCACCATTCTGTCTTCCAGGTTACTTATCCTTTCTTCTGCCTCAGTTATTCTGCTATTGATTCCTTCTAGTGTATTTTTCATTTCAGTTATTGTATTATTCATCTCTATTTGTTTGTTCTTTAGTTCTTTTAGGTGTTTCTTAAACATTTCTTGCATCTTCTCGATCTTTGCCTCCATTCTTTTTCTGAGGTCCTGGATCATCTTCACTATCATTCTTCTGAATTCTTTTTCTGGAAGGTTGCCTATCTCCACTTCATATATTTGTTTTTTGGGGGTTTTATCTTGTTCCTTCATCTGGTACATAGTCCTTTGCCTTTTCATTTTGTCTATGTTTCTGTGAATGTGGTTTTTTTTCCACAGGCTGCAGGATTGTAGTTCTTCTTGCTTCTGCTGTCTGCCCTCTGGTGGATGAGGCTATCCCAGTTGAGACTCTTAAGACTATAAATAATGAGTAATTATCCCCATAGGTTAAGTTTTAAAGAGCTTCCATATTCATTGCACTTTTAAAGTTGTTTTACCTTCTCCAGATATCCATGTCTCTTGTCTCCTCAAATTTCCCTGTTTTAGACCAATCATGAACTCCTAGTGAAATTGTTCCTCTCTAATGATTGAAAATTGCTATCTCATCTTTATTCTTGATTCCCTCTCTGCCTCTTTGCTTCATTTTTCTGAATTGTAATATCATTATCTGACATTTTATATACTTTACTAATTATTTTTCATTTATTTGTTTTTCATTTATCTCTCTTCACTGCATTAACAATTATATAAAAGGTAGACTTTTTTTTGTTTTGTTTTGTTTTGTTTCAGTGACTGCTGTAGGTCCAGTAACTTGAAAAGTGCAAGGCACATAGTATACACTCAGTAAATTTTTTTTAATGAATTAATTTTATTCCCATCAATACTGGCCTGGTAATCATAGCAATATCTGTTCTCCGTATGATGTTTATAATGTTTTAAATTTTGCTACCTACTTTTAATTTGTGTCATCAATTTTTAAAAAATATGTCAGAAAAAATTTCTTTCAGCAGTTTTCTTACCTTTAACACTTAGATATAATTAGTACAGTGAACACTAATATTATTACATTATATTATATGAAATTAGATTAGGTCCTAAGGATAATTATTCAAACTAAAATGGTTCAAAGTCTTTAATCAAGTCATATGAATGATTATTGAGCACAGATGGCCAGTTATTATACTATTAGCATATTAGCTAAATATGCTAATAGTATAAGCTTTCCATTTACCCAACAAACAAGTTAGAAAACAATATAGACAAAAACATACTACTTAAAATAAAATTTTAAAATGCACTACTAATAAGAAATACCTAGAAATAAATATAGCAGGGAAGATATTTATAGAAAACTATAAAATTCTACTGAGAAATATAAAATAAGAATTAAATAAAAGAGATGTACTATGTGATTCAGATCAAAGCTACATCATTTGAAAAGTTTAATTCTTCTCAAATAAAAATTGTTTTAATAAAATTTTAGTTAAAAAATTATAGCTGAATATTTTGGGAGAATTTATAAAGTGGAGAAAATAGGAGAGGTAAGTGAAAGGTATTATGAAAGAAAAGAGCGAAGAGTGGAAAATATTTTAAAGTATGTATTATTATTAAGCATAATATTATAATTAAAAGACTATAAGATTAGTCTAAGAACAGATAGGCAGGTTACACCAGAAATAAATCCAAGAATATCTGAGAACTTATTGTTTAGGTGGCATCATAATCAAAGTGTTAAGGACGATTTAGTCAATCAATGGAGCTGGTGAAACTGACTAGCTATTTGAAACCAAATATATAAATCCTCAGCATACAAGTGTTATGTACCTCTCTCTGCCCCACTCAAACAGATACATAAAGAGAAAATCTAATAAATACTTTTTTTTTGATAGGAATGAGACCTTTAAAAAATAAAATCACTGGAAGAAATCACCAGAGAGAAAATCTAATAAATACTTATTTTGATAGGAATGAGATCTCTAAAAAATAAAATCATTGGAAGAAATCACCAGAGAAAGGATTTGAAAGGTTTTGCCAAAAGATAAGAAAAACACTTTAACACTTCAGTTTTTTTAATTATCATAAACAAAACTGAAAGTCACTCAACAGGCTGAAGAAATATTTCAAACAAATGTGAAAAGATTGCTATCTTTAATGCATCAAAATCTCAAAATTGCAATAAGAAAACAAATACATATATTCACATATATGAGACCAATATAACTACGTGTATATATGTATATAAATTGACAATTCAAAAATAACATTGTAAAATGATTAATAAACAAAAATTAATTTTATGTAGGAATTTCTAATTCCATAAGAATGGAATAACAGAAATGAGATTTACCCTTCCATGTGAAACAACTAAAAATATGGGCAAAATATATGAAATAGAAGTAATTAAGACATTGGACATTGGGCAATAAAGGACAGTGATCACTGAAAGACAGAGAACAAGTCAACCCTGGGATTGCTACAGCTTCCTGCCTGGAAGAGTACAGTTAAAGCACAGCAGCACAATATATCCAAAAATGAAGCACACAGAGAAAAATATTTTTAAAAAATTAATATAGTTTTGGTGAGTTTAGGGAAAAATTCAACTGGCCTAATTACACACCTATTTGCAATCCCTGGAGAAAGGGGGCAGCAACAACAAAAAAAATTGAAGTAATAACTGAACATTTTCCAAATTTGATGAAAACACTAAAGCTAGAAAGCCAAGAAACTCAGTGGACCTCCCTCCAAAATGATAAGGTTTGGCTGTCTGGTGGAAAAGAGAGAATTCCAGATGAAGGAAAGAGCATGACATGAGTTCAGTTCAAATTCCTTTGCAACAAAAAATCAAATAAAACATAAATACCCTGAAAAGGCTTATAGTCTAACATAAGAAATGAATAAGAATACAAATAAATATAATACATTGCATGATGGTATAATGAATATGAGAAGCTACTGACAAAGTATTCTTTGAGTACATAGGAGGGAATGATGATTTCAAGTGGGAGAGATTTAGTGAATAATTTATGGAGAAAACGACCTCTGAATGAGGCTTAATAAGAGATAGAATTATAAAAGCAATGTACCGGCTTGAGGCTGTTATTAGAAATAAATTAAAAGGCATGAACAAAAATACTGAAGCAGAAAGGTGGAAGGAATACTTATAACCAATAAGAATTTCAGCTTAACTATATTGAAGAAAACTCATTTGGAACAATAAATAACTACTGGAGTATCCTTAAGATCCATTTTAGGTAATAGTTACAACTTTTTCATATAATTTTGTTTACCCATGAAATATTGAAATGAAATTGGATATAAAAAGCCAAACATTATCTTCTATGCTGGCTGAAGTTTTCCTCTAATACCCATTTCTAGTAGTCTCTTTAGTATCTAAAAGTAGTGACAGTTTTAGAAGAGAATGCATTTATTTAATCAATGCTTTCCTGGCGTTTATAGGCTTAATATTTCCATAAATAGAAAATAGGTAGGCATATTGTCTAAAAATATATATTATTTAACACAAAACACATTCTTAGAAATACTAAAAATTCTATATTCCTTAATCAGCTTACACGGTTAGAAAGAATAGATTAGAATTGCTTTCCAAATTCTGAAAGATTATACTGGAATGAATCACACACAAAATAAAAAATATCAACCAGTTTCTTGGAGTTCCCTATTTCAGCTTTATGGAGACCAACAATGCAATGTACCTCAAAACTTCGAAGTAAATTTAATTTCTGCTGACAAACTCAATTATAATGGATGAAATCAGTTATCTAGCTAGGTAGATATAGATATAGATACAGATACAGATATAGATATAGATATAAATATATAGACCATATAAAACAGGATGAATTTTAGACCAAAGGGAGAAAAAGCAAGACCTAGAAATTCAATTATATAGTGATAAATGTAAAGGAAATAAGTTGATTAAAGATGGTAAATTCCTGGCACTACTGCTGCCATTCATCTTTCTTTTTTCAGAGGGAATATCTCAAGTGAATCATAACACTTTTCACACTAAATTCTAACTCAGCCTGTAATCTTTGAAGGGAACACTGCTCTAGCCTCTTTGATGGTAAAAACATAAGTGTGGCAATTCCATTTCTAGTATTTGGTGAAACTGATATCTCAATCAACTCAACTGAAAACAAACCCCAAACTAAACAAAAACAAAAAATAAATACAAAGTGGTAGTTAAAAAAAAGAGAAAGAGAACTAAACAACTAAAAGTAATTCTGAATACAACATTGAACTGGCACAAAGGTTATGAATCCACAGAGGCCAGATATTAACTGAAAACTGGAAAACTGAGAGGTAAACAAGCATAAAGCCAATTTTGTTTGTTTCTTTGTTTTGCAAATGCAAGTGATTTTAACCTTCTGCTATGATGACTCAGTGCATGAGGTAGACAAAATGCATAGATTCCATACAATAGGTCTAAAGCAGTGGTCTCCAACCTTTTTTGGCACCAGGGACTGGTTTTGTGGAAGACAATTTTTCCAGAGACCAGGGGTTGTGGGGAGGATGGTTTTGGGATGATTCAAGTGCATTACATTTATCATGCACTTTATTTCTATTATTATTGCATTGTAATTATAGAACAAAATAATTATACAACTCACCATAATGCAGAATCATGGGAGCCCTGAGCTTGTTTTCACCTGCCACTCACTGATAGGGCTTTGATATGAGTCTGCAAGCAATTGATTTATTATGGTCTCTGTGCAGTCAAACCTCTCTGCTAATGATAATCTGTATCTGCAGCCACTCCCCAGCACTAGCATCACCACCTCAGCTCCATCTCATATCATTAGGCATTAGATTCTCATAAGGAGCATGCAACCTAGATCCCTCGCATGCACAGTTCACAGTAAGGTTCATGCTCCTATGAGAATATAATGCCACTGCTGATCCGACAGGAGGCGGAGCTCAGGCGGCAATGTGAGCAATGGGGAGCGGCTGTAAATACAGATGAAGCTTCGCTCACTTGCCCGCCATTCACCTCCTGCTGTGCAGCCCAGTTCCTAACAGGCCACGGACTGGTACCTGTCCATGGCCCAGGGGTTCAGGACCCCTGATCTAAAGGGAGACTGCACAAAGCTAGACCCCTAAAGGGTTGTCTAAAGATGACAAGAGATAATTATGCTGCACAAAAGGATTGATGAAAATGATTCTGTTTTTAATTCTTATGAACTTGTACTGAATCAATGAAAAAAAATTAACCTTAACTAAAAATTTGAGCCATAAGTCCACACTGGTGTTTGCAGACCAAATTTACCATATAAGTGTAATTAAAAGAAAAACAAATACAAAACTACAAATGCAACATAAGCTTTAAAGAATTCCATATGTAAAATTCCAATTTTGATGGAACTGATGGAAGACAAAGCACAGAGAACCCATCAAAACCCAAATATGATTAATAAAAAACATTCATAACTGTACACATATTGGGGAAAGTAAAAAACACCAAAGAAAAATATCTTAAAAAATATGAAAGTGTCAACATTTCTTAGATGTCAGTTCTCCCTAGGTGATCTACAGATTCAATACAATTCCCATGAAAATCCCCATGGTCTGTTTTGTAAAATTACAAAAGATGATTCTAAAATTTTTAAAGAAATACAATACCTAGATGAGACAAAAGAATTCTGAAAAAGAACAAGATGAAAGAACTTCTACTATCTCATTTCTAGATACACTATTATTGTGTAATGATGATTTTTAGTATGTCAATTGTATCTCAATTTAAAAGTTGAAAAAAGGGAGGGACAAATTTGTGACTATAATATACTCCTTCTGATTTAGTAAACCTTAAAAAGTAAGTGTCTGTTGCACAACATAAATGGTCAATAAATCAGTTGTGTTAAAAATATATATATATGTCAATAAACACATGAAAAAATGATCAATGTTATTAATCATCAGAGAACTTCTAAATTAAAAAGACTTATGATACTCTGTTGGTAAGGATGTAGAGCACCTGGAACTCTCATATACAGCAGTTGGTAAAATAAAATGATATAACTCCTTTGGAACATGTTTGGCAATTCCTTGCAAAAGCAGACAACAAAACCAAAAATATATTCAGAAAAAGGAAAAAAAGAGAAAAAAGAAAAAAAAACTTAATCAAGATGAATGGAAGAAAGAAAAAAAATAGAACAAATAAGACAGTAGGCAGAAATGATGAAAACTATAACATTTAAATGTATCGGTAATCACAATTTATATAAATAAATGCAATCTTCAAATACCTAAATTGTGAGGATGAAGTTTGAAAATGATAAGATAGAAAAGCAAAAACAATGTGTACTAGTCAAAAGAATGCTGGTGGTGTAATTTTAATATTTTTTTAAAATCCATAAAACAAAAAATGAATAGAAATAAACTGGATTGGTGAAAAACAATAAAAGATTCAGTTCTCTGAGAAGATATAATAATCTGAACTTGGAGGGAATGAATAAAAATAGTCTTAAAATATAAAGACTAAATTAGCCTACTAAGGAGAAACTGAATAATTCACCATTATAATGTGACATTTTAATACAGCTTTCTTGGAAATTAGAGACAAAATAAATCATAAAGTAAGTTTATGATTTGAACATCATGATGGGCAAGTTTGATTAAACAGGCATAGATGTAACACTAAATCTTTTAAGCAGAGGTGAAAGTTTTATAAATCATTCCTTTCCTAAGTCATGAATCAACTGAGGTTTCAAAGGATTTCTGTTATTCTAGTCAATTCTATGATTACAATTCAGTTATAACCAAAGTCAATTATAGAAAGTTACCAAAACTTCTATAAAAATATTGGAATAAAAATAATAAAAACAATTCAGAGGGCATACTTACCCTGGAAATTGAGAAATACGTACATTAAATTTTAAAAGTACTACATTAGTACCAGTGGGAAGTACCTAAGGGAGTACTGCAAAGGGATTTCATAACTCAAAGGCTTATATTTGAAAGGAAGAATGCTAAAAACTAATAAGCTAGACATTCAACATAGTAATTTAAAAACAATATGGGATAAAAGATAGAAGAAAACGTAATAACACGAGGAGTAGACGTTAGTGAAATAGAAAACAAAGATAAATGGAGAAGAAAAATTAAGCCCAAAATATGGTTCATGGAAAAGGAGGGAGAGATGAAAGGGAGAAGACAGGGGGGACAAGAGCAAGTGCAAGAGTGAGTGCAGGCAGCCCAGAGCAGAAGAGGTGCTTCAGCAAGAGCAAAGGGGCACTAATAAGCCAACCCGGGAGTCCAAATGGGACACTGCCACCACTAGTAAAAGGATTAAACATGTAATAAGAGGATACGTTACACTTTGAGAATGTTCTTGAATAATATATGAAATGGAAAGAATACTTTTAAAAGTACAAAACACAAATTAAGAGATACAAACATCCAGTTACAAAATAAATGAGTCACAGGTGTAAAATGTACAGTGTGGGGAATATAGTCAGAAATTATGCATTATCTTTGTATGGTGACATATCGTAACTAGACTTAGCTTGGTGATCATTTTGAAATGTATAGAAATATCAAATCACTATGCTGTGTAACAGGAACTAATGTAGGGCCATAGAGGTGGGGAGTGGGGGAACTGGATGAAGGCAGTCAAAAGGTAGAAACTTCTAGTTATAGGATAAATAAGTACTAGGGGTGTAATGTACAACACAATAAATATAATTAATACTGCTGTATGTTGTATATGAACATTGTTAAAAGAGTAAATCTTGAGTCCTCATCACAAGGAAAACAATGTTTTTCTATTTCTTTAATGTTATATCTAAATGAGATAATGGCTGTTCACTGAACTTATTCTGATAATCATTTCATGATGTTTGTAAGTCAAATCATTACGCTGTACATCTTAAACTTATACAGTGCTGTATGTCAATTTTATCTCAATAAAACTGGAAGAAAAACAAAAAGTACTAAAACTGACTCCAGAAGAAATGGAAAAATCGTAATAGTCCTGTATTGATTAAATACATTTAAACATTAATTAAATTTTTTCTAACAAAGAAAGCAATAACCCCAGATACTTTACAATCTAACTCCAATTCTAAGCAAGCTTTTCCCAACAATTAAAAAAAGAACATAATTCCTCAGCAAATTTTATGAGTTTAACACAATTTGATACTGAAATAAAACAAGTACATTAAGAAAAATCACAAGACCTACTGAGTCTTAAAGCTAACCACATTCTTTTTTTTTTTTTTTTTTGCGGTACGCGGGCCTCTCACTGTTGTGGCCTCTCCCATTGCGGAGCACAGGCTCCGGATGCGCAGGCTCAGCGGCCATGGCTCACGGGCCCAGCCGCTCTGCGGCATGTGGGATCTTCCCGGACCGGGGCACGAACCCGTGTTCCCTGCATCGGCAGGCGGACTCTCAACCACTGCGCCACCAGGGAAGCCCCTAACAACATTCTTTTATATGCTAAGAAAGCCACCTTCTGAGTTATAACTTAGTCAAAGATATGCATATTTTTTTAAATCGAAATGGAATATTTTTCCATTTAAAATATATCTAGTTATGTTTTTGTTTGTTTATATCCTATGTCATTTTATCCTATATTTAGATTGCCAGAGTAAATTGCCTGAGACTCAGCAGTCCCCTAATACAATGCTACAGACCCTAATACAATGATAAACATAAGATTTTTGAAATTCTAAACCTGAAGGCTCCAGTTTTATTTCCCCATGTTTCTAGACGAACATCTATATTTTCTAGTTTATATGGAGGACTCACTGAGATCTGTGCCCAGGCTTCCTCTCAGTGCTGTCAACTGTCACCTCCTTATGTGAGCCTTAATTTTAGTCAATTACTTTATTTCATGTTCTCCAAACAGGCTCTCCTCACTGACACTGCATTTACATGAAACTCTTCTCCTTGTCTTCTACTTGCTGAATGATTCTCAACATCCAGTTCATGTTTCACTGTCTTCATAATGCATTTTACAACTTTCCAAATCTTTGCTAAACTTGCATATTCATAAATGTTTGTATCGCTTCTTTGGTCTTTTATACTCATTTATGTGTATACAAGTACAGCCCTGAAATACATAAGCTCTAAGTCCTTTGTAAATTATTACGTATATTAGGACCACGAAAGGGTAAAATGTTCTCTACGATATGCATCTTTTGCTGTGGTAAGAAACACATAATGTAAAATTTACCATCTTAACCACTTTTAAGTGCTCAGTCATGTCAAGTGTATTCATATTAATCTGAAATGCTACCCCCATTAAAAAAACAACTTTCCTTTTTCCTCCCTCCAGCCTTGGCAACCACCATGAACTTGACTACTCTAGATATTTTATGTAAGTTGAATAAAACAGTATTTGTCCCTCTGTAACTGGCTCACTTCACCAAGCACATGTCTTCAAGTTTCATCCATGCTGCAGCATCTGATAAGACTTTACTATACGCACTTGTTGATGCATCTATAGCATTTTCATTTCTTTGGAATGATTACTTTCTTAGATATTTTCATTTTTTCACTAATATCTTTACTGCTAGTGGTGGGCTTTTATTTATTTATTTGTTTGTACTTATGTGAGAGGAGCATTATTCACAAAATATTTTTATTGAACTCTTAAATATTACTGACACTGACTGAATTAAATATAGCAAAAACATGATGCACTGCAGATTGAAGTGGGGGGAGAATGGTAGTGATGCATGTTGTTTTATATTTTACTATGTGTTAAGTAGATTTTCATGGACCCACTTGTCAGTGTACACCACTAAAGTTTGTGCCCCAGTAAAAGTACCAGTTACTTGCTGTCATGAGTCTTTGGGTTCATTATGAATAGTAGAACGTATTTCGTTTAAATCAATGAAGGCCAAGAATTTGCTTTGTCTCTAAACTAAAATAGTACAAAATCTCTTTCCTGTCATCTTAGTATCTTTATAATGTCTGGTCCAGTGATATGTATAAACTAGGTGCTCAATAAATATCTATATGGGGTTTAATTTCTTACTGTGAAGATGATATTGAACTTGACATAAAAATTATTGCTATAAGAAGTAAATATCCTCAGGGAACGATACTCAATATCTTCTAAATAACCATAATGGAAAAGAATATGAAAAAGAATACATATATATATATATGAATAACTGAATCACTTGGCTGTACACCAGAAACTAATACCACATTGTAAATCAACTATACTTTAATAAAAAAATTTTAAAAGGAAGTAAATATCATACAGTAAGCACAGAAGACATAATTATGCATTCCAGTCACCTTTTTTTTTTTTTTTTTTTGCTGTACGCGGGCCTCTAACTGTTGTGGCCTCTCCCGTTGCGGAGCACAGGCTCCGGACGCGCAGGCCCAGCGGCCATGGCTCACGGGCCCAGCCGCTCCGCGGCACGTGGGATCCTCCCAGACCGGGGCACGAACGCGTGTACCCTGCATCGGCAGGCGGACTCTCAACCACTGCGCCACCAGGGAAGCCCCCAGTCACCTTTTAGTTTCTAAGCCATGTTGTCTTCCCCAAGGCTGTGGTGCTTGTTCCTTCTTTGGAGAAATTGCTCCCTCAATAGAGCTGCATGACTGACTCCTTCCTGTTATTTAGGTATCAGCCTAAATATCACTTAAATCAGAGGGGCCTTACTTGACCACTCAATTTAATAACATTGGCCCTTCCTGTAATTATCTTTTATCCGTCAAGTTTATCTTGGTTTGTTTTCCTTATAAGATTTAATACCAGATGAAACTATGTTTTTCATTTATCCATTTACTTTCTCCTTCTCCTCTTTAGAAGATAATCTTCCTGAAAATGATTCCTTTTTTTGTCCTATTGTTGCTCTATTTCTAACACCATGCATCAATTAAAGATACTCAGTAAACAGTTGCCAGATTAATAAATAACTGAATTTATATAATATTAATTACAATATTATATTTTAAAGGATAATACAGAGAAATTATAGTAAGATGAAGAAAGTAGTTATGCAAGTACATATACAAACACATAATGTACACACACATATTTCTACTATTTACCTTTCCAAAAATGCTTAATCTTCTGGAGTCAATGTATGGCTGTTTCAGTAAAAATCTGAAATGAAAAAAGAAAAAATTATAGCTATGACTTCTTGAGTTAAATGAACCATAGAAATCCATTCTTAGCAAAAAGAAAAAAAACAAAACAGAACAAAGCAGAGGTCAAACGAGACTGCTTTAGTGGTTGCAGCTCTATTCATGGAGAAGGGTCCTGTTTACCAAAATCTTGCTACTCAGAGTGGTGGTGCAGTAGTTAGGGTATCACACCTGTTAGCTTGTTACAAATGCAGAGTCTTGGGCCCATTACCAGCCTACTGAATCAACATCTGTATTTTAACAATATCCTAGCTAATGTCTGTATACTGTTTTAAAGAACCTACTAGTTTTCTCAGGTCACTTTTTCATGCCAATGTGGGAAAGGTATCTGTGAAAGTTCAAGAACCGTAATTAACTGGGACAATAATAGACATTGTGGATTATTGTAAATAAATAATATAGTAGTTTAATTAAGGTCTCTCCCATTTTCATAAGTCCAAAGTGGATTCTAATTCCAGAGGGGGAAGTATGATAATTCTTTTGTCACTGAGAGTGAAAGATACTTGAAAAAATACAATAGTCTTTATGATTAACTTAGAAAATTGTTTAATCATTAAAATATAAATCTCTTAGCATTTACTAATGCTAAGTATTCTATATCACATATCTAGTTTCTCATTACAGGAAAAACGATAAGAAAATGTACATTCACTTACTTCACTGCTGCTATTTGGTCCTTTATTTCCACTGAGCCTAACCTTCGATGAATCTCCTGCAAAATTTTCAGGCCCTGGAATCCACTTCCTCTGCCATCAAACCGTGCTGTGATGACGTTACCCGTGCCAACAAGTACTGAATCCCAGTCAAAATGGAACTTATCTGTAACCAGCTGGCCTCCTGGCTCTTCATCCCTGCAAATATCAACACATTTGACCAAAACAAGAACAACTGACAATGTGGTCGAAATTTATTGGTTAATAATTATGGAAAAGACCCATGTTGGCTATTAAAATTTCTCTTAATTCTTGATATTAAACCTGAAAATATAAACGTCATTTTCCTTTGTAAATTTTCAAATGAAAAGCTCTTTGAATGAAATGAAAATATGAAACAGAATTTAAAACTGTTTATGAGAAATTATTTAACCCATTTTAAAAAGAGAAAAATAAAGAAAAAAGCACACACTTTCCACAGGCATATCTAAAGAATGATCATCAAGTTGACATACAGGCCCTACTTTATTGGATTTCTTACAGACAGTGTGTTTTAGAAATGTTTTGCAGATGGTATACAAGGGCCAAAGGGTCTGACAGAGAGAGGAATCAGTCATGGAAGCTTAATAATAATTTAACAAGAAATGTACGATCCTAAAGCACGTCAGATTCAAAAAGAAATACTGCATTAATATTTCCTGAATTGTTTTTTGTGAAGTAATTCTCACTGAGAAGAATTTAAGCGAACAGTGAGGAAAAATTCTTTTTTATCACTAAATTTGACAGCAAGAAAAGGAAGCAGACACGCATATGTTTGAAAAATTTGAAAGTTAAAAGTAAAGATGGAAACACAAATTATAAATCATGAACATTCTGTCCAGAGGGAAAAGGTGATACAATTTTAAAATGTCACACTACTATGGTATTTATAATTTATTTTCCAGAATATAGAACAGGTAAAAAAGCAGACTCTCATAAAATCACACAGATGATCTAGGTCCAAACCTAGGTACAGTTCAAACACACAGTGGTCCACGTGATAGATTTTAAGAGTAACAAAACATCTAACTCTCTGAAAAGATCTCCATTTATAGTTGGGCTGCATACTAGAAATCTTCACTCTACTCACTCTCCTGTGAAGACACCAAACTTGCCTTCAAGTTTATGTAAATGTGTTGCTTTGAAGCATTAAAATATACCAATACACAAATTAATCATCATTAACAAGTTTTAGGTTATCAGATTTGCTAAAGGAAATAACTTCTGGGCAGCAAATAGAACTGAGCAGATACAGAGGTTGTGTGGGACCAATGAGTTGGGTAAAGAAGGAGGTAGGGAATAGGGCAAAATGTCAGACAACTAAAATTTACCGAATGCTGTTATGGAACGAATTGTGTCTCTCAAAATCCATATGTTGAATCTCCAACGTCCACTATCTCAGAATCTGACTGTATTTGGAGATAGTGCCTTTACAGTAGTGATTAAGTTGAAATGAGGCTATTAGAGTGAACCTTAATCCAATCCAACCTGTGTCCTTGCAAGAGGAAATTAGGACAACAGACAGACCCTAGGGGTGTGCACGCACAGAGAAAAGAACATAGGAAGAGGCAGCAAGAGGGCAACGATCTGCAAGCCAAGGAGAGGTCTCAGAAGAAATAAAGCCTGCTGACATCTAGCTCTTGGATGTCGAGCCTCTAGAACTGTGAGAAAATAAATTTCTGTTGTTTAAAATACCTAGTATGTGTTATTTTGCTATGTCAGCCCTAATAAACTGATACAAAGGCCTTCTATGATCTAAGCACTTAAGATCCTTTATCTTATTTACTATACACCAACAAAAGTTACTTAACCTTTCTGGGGAGGAAGTTGCCTGTCGCATGGCTTATTGCATGGCTCATTGCATTCCAATGTATTATTATTCCTACACTGTAAATAAAGAAATTGTGCCACGGAAGGGTTTTAATAATGACCTACTCCATGCCTTCCTAAATCACACATTTAATGGTGATCCTGTGATTCCAAATATAGAACTGTTTTGTCCTTCCACAGTGTTTGCCATCTTTATCTCTTTTTTTTAATTTAATTTTTAATTTATTTTAGGTTTTGCAATTTACCTCTTGATCAGATTATTAGGAATTGTTACTACACATTTCCATGTGCTTTTGCCTAGAATTCCAATTGCCTAGTTCAGAATGAAGTCTGAAATTGCTATTTTTTCCACATTCCCAGATGATACTGATGTAACTTGTGTACCATTTGAGAAACAGCATGAATCACCGTGCGTGGCACAATTTCTGATGCATGGAGAACATAGAGAATGCTTGTTGAACTAGACAGTTTCAGGGAAAGCAGACTCAAGTGAAGTTTAAAATGGAAAGACCTTAAAAAGCTTAATAAATCCTGTACTTTGAAGCTTGGGGATTTATTGCAAATATTAGAAAACAGAATATGATTCACAGAGGACAAGATACAGCATTAACT
Organism: Stenella coeruleoalba; assembly: GCF_951394435.1. Taxonomy (NCBI): domain Eukaryota; kingdom Metazoa; phylum Chordata; class Mammalia; order Artiodactyla; family Delphinidae; genus Stenella; species Stenella coeruleoalba. The sequence goes on from NC_137151.1 coordinate 15,276,270, forward strand.
TCAACATTTAAGTTGAGTAAAAATATGACAGTTTAAGTCCCAATTTCACTCTGAACATAGATAGGGAAGATACTAAAACACTAAGACTCAGTTTCCTTACCTTTAATAATGGTAAAACACTGTCTTGTTTTCCTCAAAGTGTTTTGTAAGCATTAAATGGCATAATGTATTTGAAAATACTTTGTAAAATATAGTAAGCAATATAAGATTATTATTAGATTTACTGAACAATAGAAACTGTTACTATTACTCTTTTGTTTGAAGTCACTTTTACTTATACTGAGCATATTTCCTTATAGTTCAAAATGGAAAACTATATAAAAGATTTTGGCCAGTAATTAAATTGAGAAATATCTATGGATAAAGATATTATACCATGCAGTAGGAGCTGTTATACCAAGGGGACTTCCATTTTCTAGATGGTCAAAGATACCAAAGGTTCATAAGAAAATTAAAAAGTGCAATCAACAGATCCTTTGGAGCAATTATCAGAGTGTTGTTAGTTACTAAGGCAAGAGAGCCTAGAAATAAACCCATGCACCTATAGTCAATTCATCTTCAACAAAGTAGGCAAGAATATACAGTTGAGAAAGGACAGTCTTTTCGACATGTGGTGTTGGGAAAGCTGGACAGCTACATGTAAAACAATGAAATTTAGAATATTCCCTCATACCATATACAAAAATAAACCTGAAATTGTTTAAAGATCTAAATGTAAGACATGACACCATAAAACTCCTGGAAGAGAACATAAGCGAAACACGCTTTGACATAAATCATACCAATATTTTCTTAGATCAGTCTCTCAAGGCAAAAGAAATAAAAGCAAAAATAAACAAATGGGACTTAATCAAGCTTAAAAGCTTCTCCACAGCAAAGGAAACCTTTAACAAAATGAAAAGATAACCTACTGAGTGAGAGAAAATATTTGCAAACAATGCGACCGACAAGGGGTTAATATCCAAAATATACAAACAGCTCAAAAAACCAAACAAAACAACCCAATCAAAAAAATGGGCAAAAGACCTAACTAGACATTTTTTCCAAAGAAGACATACAGATGGCTAACAGGCCACATGAAAAGACGCTCAACATCACTAATTATTAGAGAAATTCAAATCAAAACCACAATGAGGTATCACCACACACCAATCAGAATGGCCATCATCAAAAACTCTACAAACAATAAATGCTGGAGAGGGTGTGAAGAAAGGAGAACTCTTGTACACTGTTGGTGGGAATGTAAATTGGTGCAGCCACTATGGAAAATAGTATACAGGTCCCTTAAAAAACTAAAAATAGAACTACCATATCATCCAGCAATCCCACTCCTGGGCATATATCCAAAGGAAACCATAATTCCAAAAGATACACACACCCCAATTTTCATAGCAGCACTATTTACAATAGCCAAGGCATGGAAGCCACCCAAGTGCCCATCAGCAGTTGACTGGCTTAAGAAGGTGTGGTTTGTATATAGGATGCAATATTACTGAGCCATAAAAAAGAGTGAAATATTGCCATTTGCAGCAACGTGGATGGACCTAGAAAATAGTATGCTTAGCGAAGTAAGTTAGACAAAGACAAACCCTATGGGATATCACTTATATTTGGAATCTAAAAAAAAATACAAATAAATCTATATATGAAACAGAAATAGACTCACAGACATAGAAAACAAACTTATGATTACTAAAGGGGAGAGAGAGGGAGGGACAAATTAGAAGTATGGGATTAACAGATAGAAACTACCCTACATAAAATAGATGAGCAACCTGGAATTACTGTATAGCACAGGGAATTATACCCAATATCTTACAATAACTTATAATGATGCATAATCGGCAAAAAACTTGAGTCGCTATGCTGTATACCTGAAACTAACACAATACTATAAATCAATTATACTTCAATAAAAAAAGAAAAGAAAAAATATAGTTTAAAATAAGGCACATTTTTCAAACTTATGATTAATAGGTGATTGTAGATTTTTCAAAGCAAAAACTCAATTCCTTACTCATGCTCGCAATACCCAGGAAAAATATACAATTTCATTCATTTGCTCTGCTTCACCTGCTTTCAGTGTTAGAACACAAAATGTTATGATCTATTATCAGCCAATAATTTTAACACATTTCTCTGTCTAGTTGGGTGTGTTGTTCTTTCTTTTTTGGTGCAGAATACAGGCATATCTATTTCAATATCAATTAGAACATGGGTTATGATGGTAAGCACTGCCTGTATAAGAAACAAGCCAGAGACTTGCAGAAGCAAGGGGGAGATTCTTCACAAAGTGTTCACCAGAAATTTTTTTCAACAAATAAAGGCAAGAAAATATTACTTATTTGATGAAGTAGGAAACGATATATGGCTGTAGGGATGACCACAAGGAAGGTACTGTGAACCAAATCATCCATCATATAATAAATGGGTATCACAACTCGTGTATGTATTGGCCATGCAGAATTGGTGAGCTCCCATTCATGTGCCTCCTCTGTTTTCCTCTGAGTGTCTGCCGCATCCTTTTTTTGATATGGTTTTGCTTTACTCTCTCTGTCTCAGAAATCTCTGGGGACATATAAAGAACAGTGTTTCAAGGTTGAGAATAGGGACACACAATTTTGTTGAAAGTTGTATGAAAAGAACAACTCCATGTGTTTTAAGCAGTGAAAAGGTCACAGCAATATGAAATGTGTCCACTTCCTAACATAGGCAGCAAAATCAACTTAAGACTAAACTTTTCTTAGAAGTTAAGGTCTTTGAGGGTAGAGTTCACATCTGTTTTAATACCTTGAACACTCAATGTCTCTGCGTGGATGAAGAGAACATGATATAAGCAAATAATGAAATAAAGAAAAAAGGCTGAGCAAAACACACAAAATTCAACAGACCTTTAAAATGACAAAACAAGCCACTTCTTTATGACATAACAAAACATCATCTATGTCAAAAACTGAATTAAAGTGAAGAGATTTGTTTGGAGTACGTTTGGTCAGGTTCACAAAATGCTATTTAAATTCATGAAAAGAGCTGGATTTACGTTCAGAAGGGATAGGTTTTGACTTTGTTATCAATATGCTGAGTTACTCTGGCAATTATACGCTCTTTTTATCTTCATTTATTGTTTTCATTATAGAATAATGTGTTGTAAATAGTTAAGATCACGTAGAGTACATTTTTAAAAGCCTTTTCCTTACCACGAAAACTTTGGCTAGATAAACAAGGAAAATATTTACCAGTGAGAGAACTTTCCATGAGTGATCTATTGAATGGCAGAATTTTTTTTTTCCTACACGGCAGAATTTCAAAACTGCTATACAACAGCTGGGTATCTGTGTCTACTGGGTTGTGGAAGGAGGGGACAGAGAAAATTGCTTGTCATCTTGGTTCTTTGCTCTTTTTAGGCTTAGAATAGACCAACTTCAGCTGCATAAGTGCTAGATAAGAGCTAGACTCAGGGAGAGCTGTGTTGCAATTTTATTTTAGAGATAGTAAACTAAAAAAGAGTGTAGAAAGAAGGGTGACAGACAGAATGAAAGGCCAGATAAGGGAAAAGAAACTGATGCTGCAGAGAGCTGCATCACAGTACATTCTTAAGGAAAACGAATTGTCAGCGCTTTTGATTTTGTTCTTTAGGAGAGAACTCATTTCACAATAGAACACGAGTTTGACATGAGTAGAGTGAAACGATATTTGTCTTGTCTCAACCTGAAATTTATAAAAATTTATATTCAGCGATGACTTAGTTATAACGTTAAGTACATCTAAAAGCTAATGAAATCTATCCTGTTTCAAGCAATATATATCAATACATGCAGATACATACATTGGTCAAGGGCTTCTTGGCCAATTCCTTCTATTTCTCATTTTATTATCCATAGACTTCCCTCTCATGGAAGGATTGTCCTACATGCAGATTGGTGGAATGAGTTTTTTCATATATATACTACATCATATAAGAAATAACATTCTTTTTTTTCTGTCAGAGAACAGTTTCTTGTTCACATCCCCATCTTCTTCCATTAGGAATATTATAATATAATACAACCTGCAAGTTTCTGATCCCTGGTTTGTTTACATATAATTTTTGGCTGAATTAATTTCCATGGAGTTACAACTAGGGAAGCGTTTGACATGGACAAGTTTATTTATGCCTCTAACCAGACCCCGTGGTCTACCTGATAATACATAGAAAGTTAGGCTTATCAAACAAATTCTCAAGTTGTGTTATCCTCCATCACCTGTGTTCATATACTTGCATTCATAGATCTTTCCCATGTTAAACTTTTTAGAAAATATTGCCTATATTAATGACCTGAACCTTATAGTGATGTGAGATGTTATCATGAAAAGGGTACAGAATACGTTGGTAAAACCAAAATGAGTTGAGCCCAGGCCCAGTGGCTTTGACAAGTGCCTTCCCTTCCCTATGCCTAAGTCTGCTTTGGTGTGGAAGATGATAATAATAGTGTCTACCTAGTACAGTTATGGTAAATATTAAATAAAATTATATATATATATATAAATTGCTTAGCAAAGTGTCCAGTTTGTAGTTTGTTAAATATTATTAACCCAATGTTCTGGTCAACGCTATGGGACTTGACTGTTTCATCTTCCATTCCTCTCAAGGAAGCTGAGCTCCCAAACCTGGCCATCCCTAGGCAACTCTGCAGTGATAAGTCCTGAGCTTTTATATTATAAAAATCAAGTTTTTCTTATTTGGCTCAGTCCAAAGGACGAAAAATTCAGTTGCAGTAAAAGTGTTCTACTTTTCACAGTGGGTGGGTCTTTCAGTTAACTTAGAATGAATGAATATGTACGTATTTGGTTTTTTCTGTGTAATTGATTTCTTTCTACACATAGTCACATGTGATTATGCATCTGAGTGTAATTTGTGTGTCTCTGTATGTGTAAATTCTTTCTTTTGATTCCACAGATATATACTTCTTCTGGAACCACTAAAACAAGAGAATGTTACCCTCGTATACCTTTCTGATTTATAGAACTTATGACATAGATATTAGGTCTTTTTATTTTTTTGAGGCATTATTTTTTTTCAATAGTTTTCTTTATATTCAAGAAGCTGCTCAGACAATAAATTTAATATTTTTTCTTGATCAAAATTTGATCTCAAATTTGGGAGGGTATTTTGTGTTAATAAAACTGCATCTTTTTTCATCCTTACCCTACTGCTCTTCTCACTTCTCTTCTTTTCCTCCTTCGATTTTTAGTAGAATAGCCTTCCACATATCAGGGTCAATTTCTGTATGCTAAAGGCATTCTTCCTTGTCTGGAAGGAAATTCAATTCTATTTTGCTCTTTGATTTCTCTTGAATAGAAGCTAGAGATTGTTCCTTAGCATGATATAAAAACTGCATAAAACTATCATTAGAGCAATGAAAAAAAACAGAATTCAGTTCTTTAAATCAAGTTATTTATATTGATATAGGAAGCCAAAGAATGAAGAGCTTATCGGAACACAGGTTGAAATGTTAAACAGCACGGATATTAATGAGCCAACTACAAAACCCCAAAATGGACTGTTAGTATTATCCACACAATATTAACCTCGGGATAAACATCTTAGACAGCACATAAAATTATCAGAAAAGGGCCTCAGGGATGTCTTGTAGACAGAAATTGTGCAATAAAATAGAAGTTCCAATCTCCTAATCATCCCTACCGTCGAAGTCTTACTACATGAATTCTTATTTGTTGGCCAATTTCCATTTGGGATAATTTCTAACAGAGTGGTTGAGGAGGTCGAAAGAGAAAGGGGTTTGTTGATCTTTATTTTCAGTTGCTGGGGATGGTTGTGTAATCACTGAGCTAGAAAGCCCTTCATCCACCCCCTGGCCTTTGAGACACTGACACCTAAATCACTCACAGTCAAAAGACAGTTTAGCACATTGTATAAACAGATCGACAGGAGACTCTGCCTCATTCTTTATGTGAATATAATTGTCATGTAAATCTTTTATGCAAAAGGTCTGCTTTAGATATTATAATGGAAAATATTCTACACGCTGGCTTAAGGAATATGGGTATATTCCAAAAGAAATAGAAGTATGTGTATATTAAAATAAGAAGCTGATGGCAATCTTCACAACGATCTCATATTTCTTCATTTTCCATTTTGCGTGTGTGTGTGTGTGTGTGTGTGTGTGTGTGCTGCACGGCTTGTGGGATCTTAGTGCCCCAACCATGGGTTGAACCCTGGGGCCAAGGCAGTGAAAGTGCCAAGTTCTAACCACTAGAGCCCCAGAGAACTCCTTTCATTTTCTAAAGTAGAATACAATTCAGCATGAGAATGTTTTGAGTGTAACATTGAGGCATACAATACATAGGATGTATATCATGGATTGCAATGGATTTATAATATAGGGATGGATACTAATTATATACAAACTTTGAACCTTCATTTTATCATAGACAGGGCATCATTCACCTTCAATAATACATGGTGGTTATACAATACATTTTCCCTAACTAGAATCCTTTAGCTGGATTCTAAATGTCAATTTATCAACTGAAAAATGTGGCTACATAAACACAGGTAATTTTAATCTTAGCTTACATTATTGTGTTAGTTAAACAGAAATAATAATAACTGTAGTGCTAACTATGAATAAGTAACATAATGTCACTGATGCACTCCGTCAGCTTGGGGCTTTGTTGGATTACCAAAGGAGAAAAACACCATGTTTAGTATCCTTAGTTTAACCTTTCAAAGACATGCCAAATTAGTAACATAGTTAATGTTTTCTTCTATCATAGATTTCAGAAAAAAATAAATAATTAAAACAGCAGAAAAGAATGATCCACTATAGTTATACCCTTACATTTATGACTTAATATGTGACCATCCAAACCAAAAAAAAAAAAACAGAATTAGGAAATATTTCTTATGAAAAGCACTCGGAAGCATATCTTTAAATATAGAATATACTTGTATGTTTCAAAAAGGTAATCAATTGACATTATTCATATGAAACCATATCACATCATTCATGTCATTCATATGAAACCATTAATATCTGAGACCTGTATTAAGAGAGGAAAAGAGCTAAAATAGTATAAATATGTAAGTCATAGAAGTGACTATATATTTTTATACTAGTATATGTACATAAATCTATCAATTTAAAAGAATAGTCAAGAGAATATTATGTCTTACATATTACATACACATTTTTGTAAATTTAGAATTTTTTTCCCTGTGACATTTTCTTAATACATCAACTTTGAGTGTGTACAGTTTTAAACAGTACTAAGAAATTAATACTGACATTAAGAGGCATTATCTATAAACTGTGAAAGAACAAGCTCTAATCTGTTCAAGAATAATATAAAAAGTAATGATCACCTTCCCTCCTTCCATTACCAAGATTAAATGCCACTGTCTTTTCTCTTCATCATTTCCTGGGTATTACAGTGTGAGTACATTTTACATTCACTTAAATGAGCAACATGAACAAGAATGAGAAAAGTCAGAAACTTAAAATTTAAAGTTTGACCCCCCTTACATGGCAAAGCAGTAATGACTCACTGAGACAAGTACTAGCTATCTCTCTTGTCCATTTACATCTAGCAAATGTGTTATCTTTGTAAGAAACTGAGAGTGAAATGGGTATGTATTTGGCATGAACAAGTGGATAATCAAATAATGTTATAGAAATTTTGGAATATGTGTGTCTTTACTCTTGGGAAACAAAACAAACTTACTTCTAACAATCTGATCTGCTCAAAAGTCTATGAATCCACATAGTAAGTGAAGAGAGTAAAGACTTCCCATAAAGTGAACCCTCTGATTAGAATTTGGAATTTTATGAAATAGTGTGGATTGAGAATTTGATCTTTCATGTGGACTATCTAGGAACTTACTCATGGTTTTTTTTAATTAATTTTTTTTTTTTTTTTTTTTTTTTTGCGGTACGCGGGGCCTCTCACTGTTGTGGCCTCTCCCGCTGCGGAGCACAGGCTCCAGACGCGCAGGCTCAGCGGCCATGGCTCACGGGCCCAGCCGCTCCGCGGCATGTGGGATCTTCCCAGACCGGGGCATGAACCGGTGTCCCCTGCATCGGCAGGCGGACTCTCAACCACTGCGCCACCAGGGAAGCCCTAAATTAATTTTTTATTGGAGTATAGTTGCTTTACAATGTTGTGTTAGTTTCTGCTGTACAGCAAAGTGAATCAGCTATACGTATACGTACATCCCTTCTTTTTTGGATTTCCTTCCCATTTAAGTCACCACAGAGCACTGAGTAGAATTCCCTGTGCTATACAGTAGGTTCTCATTAGTTACCTATTTTATACATAGTAGTGTATATATGTCAATCCCAATCCCACAATTTGTCCTTTATAATCTTTATCTTACACCAAAGCATTAACACGGTACAGGTGGAAAATGTTACATTCTAGAGATTATCACAAACTGTTAAGTGGGAAGAACGAAAGGTTATATGAATTTGGTTTTAGAGAAGTCCCTATTGATTCTGGACAGCATTTTTGATAATCTTCCAATAATATTTATCATGCAATGCAATATGTAAGTAGAGTATTGTGTAATAGAAACAGCAGAGCTTTTTGATCTGAAAAATAAATTGAAAAAACCTTTGAGTTCAAACACTAATTTTGTCCTGCCCATGACCTTGGAGTTAATATTCATGCCATATTTTAGTCATAGCTTCCTTGTGTTAAACTGAGGAAAGTGATATTTACCTCACTTGGTCTCTGTAAGAATTAAAGAGGGCATTTATATATCCTTAGCATGATGCCCCTTGTACAATAAACACTTAATAAACGGTAGCTATTATTAAATCCTATAATTTTAAGAAGATAATCTCAATAATCAAATGTAAGAGAGAAACAGTAAAAAGATAGCATGAAAACCAATCATTATTTAGCTTTATCCAGAAAGATTTTAAGAGAAATGAGAAACACCTCGTTTTTCTGAGAAAAACTAAACTGCAGAAAACTTGACTCATCCTAAAGGCTGATTTAACACATTATAAACTCTCATAATTTACTTCTCTTTTTCTCTACTTTGATTTAACTCATTCCTGATGACTAACTCAGGGTTGATTGATTTCTTTGTTTATTCATTCATGTATTCCTTCATTCATATATTCACTCATTCATACATTCATTTATTCATTCATTCTATGAATATTTTATGAACATAAATAATGCTCTAAGCACTGTGTTAAGGTAAAACAATATGAAAAGGGTTGTTATCAGCAATGAGTTTATAGTTTAAAAGAAGAGACAGCAAAGTAAATATATGTAATCTGGTGTGGTTTCATGTTATAACAGAGGTGTGTATAGAATTATGTAAAAATACATCTTGAAGTCTTAATAGAAACTAAAGTTACTGGGAGACTGTGGAAAAAGACACAGAGAAATGATTGAGAAGCTGGTATTTCTTTTTTTTTTTTTTTGCGGTACGCGGGCCTCTCACTGTTGTGGCCTCTCCCGCTGCGGAGCACAGGCTCCAGACGCGCAGGCTCAGCGGCCATGGCTCACGGGCCCAGCCGCTCCGCGGCATGTGGGATCTTCCCGGACCGGGGCACGAACTCGTGTCCCCTGCATCGGCAGGCAGACTGTCAACAACTGTGCCACCAGGGAAGCCCCTGGTATTTCATTTTTAAAACAGTTTTAAAAAATATCTAGAGCACTAAATGTCTCTTTAGAGGGTGGGTGGAGCCAGATGAAGATGGAGAGATATGTGGGAAACAGATGAAGACTTTTATATGCTGTGTTAGGAAATGTGAACTTTTAATCAATTGGAGAACAATAATGAGAGAATTTTTCCCAGGAGAGCCACATTTTCAGATATGGATCTCACAAAGTTCACTCTAGCAGCAGAGTGGAAAAGAAACTGAAAGAGAGAGGATATAGCAATACATTACAGAAAAGGAAGTGTAGGTAGAGAGCAGATTGACAGATTAGAATTGACTCGTCCAGTTCTGCTCTATGCTTGGTGTGGGACTTGAAGAAGAATGTGGGCTCTTGGAGGACTCCATTGGTTCAAAGGTCAAGACAAGACACTATGGTCCCAAGAACCTGATGTTATTCAACATTTTAAATAATATCCATATTGTTTTTTGAAAGGAAAATGTGTGTATGAAAAAAGTAGTGATGTTAACTTGACTGCTGGAGATGAGTAGCTGGATAATTTCGCTCACTATGAATGTACCAATTATACCCTGCTTTTTAACAGAATAACTATACAAAAAGAGCTGGCAAACAGCTTACTTCCATTAAGATGACCAAGTCCTAGGACTCTGATATGAATAACATTGACTAAATGATGAAAATATCTAGATAAAAATGAATAATGCTCTCCAGTTAAAATGGCTTAGTGGGAAACTGTAGTAAACTGTAGTAATAACCATATTCATCTGATTCCTGGCCATTGTCAATCTCTTCACTCAACACAAATTTGTGGAGCAACTCTGCAAAAACTAGTTGCTGTGAGGAAGACAAATGAATAAGGCATTGTTTAATACATGGAATATATTACTATGTTAAAATAAAGATTTCTAACATTTCTATTTTCTTAAGATGCTGAAATATTCATAAGCCATTCTATAAATTGTTTCTCTAAATACTCACTTCTAGACCATGGATTTTTCCTTCAGAAACATTGGTGCAAAATCTAGTGAGAGTCAGAAATTCCCTAAATAGTATATAAAAACATCCTACGAAATTGGGGTAAAGTGGGAAAAGTAACAGTATGATCAATATGATTCAAGATATATGGAAAGACTTTGAACAGAAGGCTGTCCCTGTAGGAGGAGGCATAGATTGGAGATTGTTATAGGATATAGGTGGGCTGATGAAGAGGGTGAAAGAAAGCTTCAGGAAGATAAGACTTGATGGATGATCAAGAATTCATTAGGGGGGCTTCCCTGGTGGCGCAGTGGTTGAGAGTCCGCCTGCCGATGCAGGGGACACGGGTTCGTGCCCCGGTCCGGGAAGATATCACATGCCGCGGAGTGGCTGGGCCCGTGAGTCATGACCAATGAGCCTGCGCGTCCGGGGCCTGTGCTCCGCAACGGGAGAGGCCACAGCAGTGAGAGGCCCGCGTACTACAAAAAAAAAAAAAAAGAATTCATTAGGATTTCAAGGAAGATGAGTTCAGCAAGATGAGACTAAGTCATAAGGGCATGATAAAGGATGTTGCATTCTGGAAACTAATGTAATGTGTTGACCAGTCACTGCCTCTCTGCGTTACACCTGTGCCAAGGGTGGCATAGATAAGTTGAACATGAAAGGGTATGAAATGGGAAGACATGATGATTCCTTGGTACTGAATGAAACTCAGCTTGATATGCTTGTCTTCAGGAACACAGTGAACAGAGAAAACACCTTTCATCTCTAATAACAGTATATCTGTTTAGATTGTTTCCTATCAGGCTCTAGGCCTTTAGATTTACATTAATTTATCAAATAAACATCTATAACTGTAGGCTCTCTCTCAAGTAATCTTCAGTCTTGCACTATTAAAAGAATTACAGATTAGTTAGTAAGTTTTCATAAGGTTCCACCATGTGTGCTAGGTATTGCGGAGATAACGCAAATCTAAAAAAATGATTACAGATTTCAAGATGCCATTTCAGCCATTAACACAGCTTCTTGCACATAAAAGCAACATGGTAAATTTGTATTGTACTAAGTTACATATATAGGAATAGAAAATAAGAATAACATAAGAAACAATAATTCAAGGAGATACATGCTGAAATGGATATAGATGGATATAGTATATATAGTATAGGCTAGATGCATATAGAATAGGTATGAACGTGAATATAGACTACTGGGTTCTTAAGTACTCAATATAACGTTAAGGAGAAAGACTGGAGAAAGGACAATAGGAGTAAAAAAAGAAAAAGGGGTCATGACCCCACAGAGGCTACTGTAAGTTGAGGCCACTGAGAAACAGTTGTAGTGGCAATGCTTCTTAGATTTTCTATTACAGTAAAATATTTGGTTGCCATTGATTCACTTGTACTTTCAATACCATGAAATTAGGTTTGAGTTTCAGAAAACTCACAGAGAGGTCCTCAAAGGACCATTTCTTCTGAGGTTCCGTAATGAAAATTTAGCAGAAAGATGATTCTTGATAGCCAGAGGCTACTTTCTTCAAGGCCAGTCTTCCTTCACTTCCTCAGATTGCTGCAGCCAGTCTCCAACTTATGCATTCACTATAGAATTTCCTGGACGCGAACCCATCTCTATAGATGAAGAAGTGACTCACAGCCTGTCAGGTACTAGATGCACTGCACAGAATAGCAATAAAGTAGTGACAACAAAATCACTAAATCATCTCTTAGCCTCATTTAGATATTAGTTTATTTACTATTCTTCACTGTCAAATTGTCCATTTAGGGAAAAAAAGACAATTATTATTATTTTCTGTTTTCGAGTGTGGAGTCCACTTATAACTGAACACAGTACTTAATCTTAAGAAAAAAAATACCCTTAAATTATAAACCTTCTAAAAAACAGGTAAAAGACACTTTACACTTAAGCCATTCTGACCTATATGGCTTTCCAAGCATAAATATTTTAGGAATGATCATGTAGCTTAAAGCAATCGATCATTTTATAAATATAGAATCAAAAAAGAAAAAAATCCTGTTTGGCTTTGTAAGTCATATTCTGTAACTTCTGAGAATTTACCTCTAAAAATCAAGGAATTTGGATAAATTAAATTAATATTTAGTATAATCAGCATATAAAAACAAATGAAAACTAATGAATTAATACTTTTATTCTTCTTTTCAACAAAAAAGTGGCAAATTAAACTCTACAGGCCTAACTATATTATTTTATCTGCTTTAGTAATGTCTATTAAATAATTTTATGGATGCTAAAATATATTATTAAATGTTTATATTGATACTTTTAAATATTAAAATGACTACTACTTCTAATAATAACTATGTTTATGGTTACAATTTATTAAACACCAACTGCAAATGTTTATGCTCTTCTAGACACTATGGTGACATGTTTATATATATTAGTCCATGTTTTTGTCTTCAATTTATTTATAAGGAAACTGAACCTTAGGAAAATTAAGCAATGTACTGGTAAATCTTTGAGCTGAGATTTGAACCCAGGCCTACCTGACTCCTAAGCCAGTACCTTTACTCTCCTCTCCCGCCTCTAAAAAACACTGGACTATTCCTTTCTAATAAGAGAGTTGAGTGTTGTGCAATTCCTTATATTCTTCTTATGAACTAAAAATCACCCAGACCAAAGCACAAATCTGATGGCAGGACAAGCCAGTTGGCTTCTCTGACTCAAGGCTACAGTAGCTTTGGGGGCTACTTTTTCCCCCAAAGTCTGACACACTGTGGAGCCAGTGGATATGTGAATGGGAAGAACTGTCTACACATCCAACTGCATATGTAAGTCATGCTTCAAGGAAGGATGCCTTGTAGAGTTCCTTTCCCTGAGAAACCTCATTTCTCAGTGAATAAAAAGAACAATCCCTTTTCCCAAAAGGAGATATGACTGAGAGAGAACACGAGGTTGAGAATTTTATTTTCAGTTTTTTCTCATTTTAGTGCCTGAGATATTTCCCCAATAAATCACACATACAGTTTAAATAGGAATTGAATACTCAGTCACAAAAATGAATGAAATAATGCCATGTGCAACAACATGGATGGACCTAAAGATTATCATACTAAATGAAGTCAGACAGAGAAAGACAAATATCATACCCTATCACTTATACATGGAATCTTAAAAAATGATAAAAATGAACTTATTTACAAAACAGAAATAGACTCACAGATATAGAAAACAAACTTATGGTTACCAAAGGGGAAATGGGGGAGGACAGATAAATTAGGAGTTTGGGATAAACATATATACACTATGTATAAAATATATATATATATATAATAGATTAAGTATATTTATAATAGATTAACTGAATCACTTTGCTGTATACCTGAAACATTGTAAATCAATTAAAATTTATTATACTTTGATTAAAAAAAAAAGCACTAAAGACAACTAAGTGAAAGAGAAGATACAGGAGAAGGAGTTAAGATAAGAAAAGAGCAAATAAGAACTTCCTCAGGAAGATACCAAGAAATTTCAGGGCCTCTGGCTATTAGGGACAAAGGAGAAAGGTCCTGGCATAAGAAACAAAGATAGCTCAAGGTATTAGAGTTAGGAATAAACACTGGAGTGAGTGAAAATATTAAGTATTGTATTTTCTGTATTATTTGGCTTATTAAAATGAAACGACAAATTGCTTCTATTTATCAAAAGATCTAAATCAATGCAATCTATATAAAAAAGAATGAATTATAATCACAATAATTATAAGACTCACATGTGCTAGGCATTTTATATGTTATTTCATTTAATCTAAAAAGCAGCCTTAAAACATAGGCTGGATGATAATGCTCATTTTATATTTGCAAAAGCTGAACCTCACAAGAGGTTATGTAACTTGTTCAAGGACACACTGTTAGCAAATGACAAAACTGGAATTTGAAGCCAGGCAGTTGGATTCCGCAGACTGAATACTTACTGTCCACATTCAATAGTCATAACAAGTTATGTTATTTTCTATTCTACTCTTCCAAAAAGGGTCTGAACAATTGTAGACAATTTTAAGCACAGTCATAGCAATATGTTGGCTGTGTTCTTAATAAGGAAAATAACTAATAATTCTCAGGAATACAATTCTACATCAATATCAAGTTAGTTAACCAATAGATGTTAGAGGCCTCTGTGCCCAGTAGTATATAGTCACAATATAATCTCATAGAAAGTATGAATGAATTCAATTCCAAGTTGGAAAAACCTAAGAGTCAGGTTTTTCTGAGGACAGGAGTGGCCTCCTGCTGACCTTAAATCCAGGAGGGAAAACTGGTAAGAGTAATATAAATATAACAAATTTTTTCAACAATGGAAATAAATGTTTCCTCAATGCTGCATCAAGAACTAATAGAAAACATAAGGCTTACCTGTGAAAACATGGATGTACTTTAAAAACATCATGCTAAGTGAAACAACCAGTCACAGAAGGGCAAATACTGCATGATTCCACTTACATGAGGCATCTAAAATAGTCAGATTCATAGAAGCAGAGAGTAGAATGGTGGTTGCCAGGGGCTGGAGGGAGGAGGGATGGGGAGTTGCTTTTCAATGGGTATAAAGTTTCAGTCATGCAAGATGAATAAGTTCTAGAGATCTGCTAGACAGCACTGTGCATGTAGTTAACAACACTGTATTGTATTCCTAAAATTTTGTCCAGAGGGTAGATCTCATGTTAAGTGCTCTCACCACAATTAAAAAAAAATGGCTTTTACAAATCTAGTATAATTTTGATATGACAAATATATCACAAAGGAAGAAAGAAAGAAAGAAAGAAAACAAAGGGAGCATAGAGCTTGAGTAATTGCTAAGCAGACATCCATAAACCAAACTATATGTGTCATTTTTCCCAGGAGTAACATTGAGTGCAATTTGGGATGCAAGAAGCACAAGCAATTACACACCCTTCCATATTATTTAGTGGTGGTGTCCTTGAGGAACTCATACAACTGACAGCTGTCCCAGTTATCTACACATATAGGACTTCTTCTGTTGTTTTTTAATCAGAATACTGCCATGTGAGACATAAGAAAAATTCTAAACTCTTTAGGTTCCTTTATTTCAAAAACAAATAAAATACTTACATTATTAACAGAAGAGCATACTGGTTTCGGTCCGTAAAATCTTTGGGAAAGGACAACTGTAAAGGAAGTTCTTTTAAAGAAAGAGCAAAATATTAAAGATGGAGAGTCATTTATATGTAAAACTATAAGGTGCAGAGAAAGTTTTTTTTTTTGAATAACATAGCATGCACAAAACTTTACCATAGTCATCAATATGAAGCGTTTTAATTTCTGACTTTACTCTCTTCTTCTTCAGGATAGCTTCCTTCAGCATAGAATTGCTTTCCAATATAAAATATTCTGTAAGTCAAAAAGGATAGTGTAAATAATCTCTATGTGTTGATTAAGAAACAGTGTAACACAAATAATTATCCATCATTATCATTTGACAGGCACTGTGCTAGTCACCGATTACTCTCTCATAAATTCTCTTCTGGATTATTACAAGTTTTCTAACTGAGCTTCTTTATTCCAGTGAAATTGTCTCCAGTTGCCCCTTATACTTGGAATTAGCATTTACGTTTTCAAAATGTAAATCTGATCTTGTTAATGTTATGCTTAAGAATATATTTTAAATAATACAAAATTATGTAGCAGCCAATGATTTAAAATTCACAATGCCTGAATTCTAATACAAAGTTACCAAGCATGCAAAAAATCAGGAAAATATCACCCATGATGAGTACAAATTTTATTCAATAGAAAGAACCCAGAAATGACACAGATGCATATAATAGATAATGACATTAAAACAGAGATTATAATTACATTCCATGTGTTAAGTTTTTAAAAAGCCTGAGGATATTAAGGAGAAACATGAAAGACATTTTAAAAACAACCAAGTTAAAATTCTAAAAATAAGAACTGAAAAATTTGATATACATGAAAACTATAAAATCTAAGACGAAAAAATACTGGATAGGATTAACAACATATTAGATACTGCAGAAGAAAAGATTAATGAATTCAACAATATAGCAATAGAAAATATTAAAATGGTTTTTTTTATAAAAACCAAAAAAAAAAAGAGAGCGAGAAAACTGGCAAAACATGAAGGGAGAGAAACATCAGTAACTTGCTGGAATTTTGACTGCTATATTAAAAATATAGATTTATTGGGGATTTTTATATACTAAAAATAGTGAACTTTCTAATCCATAAATATGTATGCATGTATATATCCATTTGAGTCTTTAATTTCTTCCAGAAATGTTTGCTTTCATTTTAGCAGACTGACACATTTCTATTAGATGTATATAGTATACTATAGTATATAGTACATAGTTTCAGATGTTACTTTAAGTAGTTATTTTTAACTATTTTTAAATTTTGCCTTGCCTTATAGTATATAAAATAGTTGATTTTTGTATATTAATCTATAATTGTAATAACCCTGATAAATTCACTCATTATTTCTAATAGTATTATGAGTGTGTATGGATTCCATTTTGTTTATTTGGTTCTGTTTTATTTATATCTTCTGCAAATAAAGGCAATTTTTTTTACCTATTATTTCTTTTCTTGCCTCATTTCACTAAGTCCTCTAATACAATGTTGCAAAGAGGTGGTGAGAGCAGACATTTTTACTTTTTCCCAGTTTTGGGGGAAATGCATTGTCTTCAACATTAAGTATGATGTCAGGTGTAGTATTTTTGTACCTACCATTCATCAAGTTAAATCATTTTTTTTTCTTCTGGCCCAGTTATTATTACTACTTTATTATTATTGTTGTTTTTCATTTTTAATCAAATATTTTTTATAAATCCTTTGAGTTGTTGACAGTATAACATAGTAAGTTGCATTGATTAATTATTGAATATCATAGCAATCATGGATTCCTCAGGTAAACCACACATAGTCATAATATATTACCCTTTTATAAATTGCTGGATTTTTCTTGCTACTATTTAGTTAAGGAATTTTGCATCAATATTCATGTGAAAAATTGATTTTTTTTGTCCTTGTTATGTCTATGTTGAATTTGGAATCTGGTTGATGCTGGCCTTATATTTTCTGAGAGTATATGTGAACTTGGTATTAATATATTAAATGTTGAACAGAACGCACCAGTGAAGCTACTGGAACTGGAATTTACTTTGTGGGAAGAATATTAACTGTGAATTAAAACTTTTAGTAGATAATGGGATATTTATATATTGTATATCTTCCTGTTTGAATGTTTAGCAATTTTTCTTTTAAGAAATTTACCCATTTTATCTAAGATGTCAAATTTACTGCCCTAAAATTACTTATAATATTCCATTACTGGCATTACAATGTTTGTAGAACCTGTTATTAACATCATCTATTTCATTAAT
This sequence comes from Stenella coeruleoalba, assembly GCF_951394435.1. NCBI lineage: Eukaryota > Metazoa > Chordata > Mammalia > Artiodactyla > Delphinidae > Stenella > Stenella coeruleoalba. The sequence goes on from NC_137151.1 coordinate 15,294,286, forward strand.
GAAAATGACAGTGTACTTTTTCCTTTAAGGTTCTATCTAGAATTTTATCAATTTTATTTATGTTTTCTAAGAAAATAATTTTAGTTCTTAATATGCTTTTCTCTACTGCCAGTCCATTTTCTATATCATTTATTTCTATTCTTATCTTTATAATTTCCTTCCTTCAACTTACTTTGGATTAATTTGCTCTTTTTTTCTAGTTTCTTAAGGTGGAATCTTAGATGATTGATTTTAAAGATTTCCTTTTTTATAAAGTAAGAATTTAGAGACATAAATGTATTTCTAATCACAATGTTAGGTATCCCTAAATTTAGATTAGTTGTGTTTTCATTTGGCTCAAAATATTTTCCAATTATTTTCCTAAATTCTTCTTTGATCTTTGTGTTATTTAAAGATGCATGTCTGATGGCAACACCTTCTTGTTTCTTTTTTCTTGATTCTTTATTTTGCATTTACTTTTGAAGGATATTTTCTAAGTTTGTTATTCTATGTTGATAGTTTTGTATTGTTTTGCTTCCCATCAGTATTCTAAAGATTTTTCTCCATTGCTTTTTTCTGATGAGAAGCCTGCAGTCACTCTTGGCTCTCTTACTATGTATGTAATGTGTGGAAGTAAATGTCTTTTTATTTTTGTATCCTGCTTGAGGGTTGTTGAGCAACTTTATATTTTTCATCAGATTTGGATTTGGCCATTATTTCATCAAATATTTTTTCCATTTCAGCTTTAATTTAAAATATTATAGATATGGATATTGACGTAAACTATCTTAGGCTCTGTTCACTTCTTTCATTAGTTTTCTCTGCATCTGGAAGTGTCTATAATGTTTCAAGTTCACTAATATTTCTTCTGTAGTGTCTAATTTGCTTTTAGTATTTTTCAGAGAAGTTTTAATTTCACATATTTTAAGTTCTTAAAATATATTCTATTTATCACTACATTCATTTTTTCTTGATATATTTTAGCATATTTATAATAGCCAATTTATTGTATTTGTCAGTGGATTCCATAATTTCCATCATATCTGAATCTGTCTCAATTCACTGGCTTTCTTTTCCTAGTTATGAGTCATATTTTCTAGCTTCTATATGTAGCCAGTAATGTTTTATTGGATTCTAACCACTGTGATGTTTACATTGTTGAGTTCTGGACATCATTCTGTCCTTTTATTAATTGTTGGACTGTGTTATAGCAGATGTTTAAGCTATTTGCAGGTCAGCTATTTTTTTTTTTTTTTTGCGGTATGCGTGCCCCTCACTGTTGTGGCCTCTCCCGTTGCGGAGCACAGGCTCCGGACGCACAGGCTCAGCGGCCATGGCTCACGGGCCCAGCCGCTCCACGGCATGTGGGATATTCCCGGACAGGGGCACGAACCCACATCCCCTGCATCGGCAGGCGGACTCTCAACCACTGCACCACCAGCGAAGCCCCAGCTTAATTATTTGAAAGATTTAAAAAATATTTTATTTAGTGTGAGTTTGAATGACCTTTGCTCTATGACTTGTTAAGCTCTAATACTAAGGCATGACTCTTCTGGGATCTCTCCTAAACATTCCAGTGTTCTGACTGTTTGGAACTTTAATATATTCCAGCACTGTGTGAGCTCTGGCTTTTCCCAGGCTCAGACTATCTTCCTATGTATGTTCAGCTAGGTATTTTCAGCAACAGATGCAAGATGATCCCTTGTAACCCTATGCAGATTCCTGGTGTCCTCTCTCTGTCTCTTCTTGTGCTCCAGTGTTGTCCACCTTCCCAACATTCCAGAATCTTCAACCCTTCTGAATGCCAATTTCTGTCTCAACTGTGACTCTGAGATACCCTTATACACTTATTTAATTGTTCCTCTTTACCCTAGAATTCAAAAAATAATTCTAGCCAGAGAGCCAGGACAATTACAACATTCACCTGACTTTTTCCCCTTCTTTCAGGGATCAGAAGCCTATCGTGACTCTTGTCCCATGCTTGAAAAGTGTTGTTTCATGTATTTTATCCAGTTATTTTTGAAAAAAAAATTCTTTTATTTTCTGTTTCACTTTTCTTTTCTTTCTTTTTGCCAGGAGGCCATGTCTACTTTCAGGTACTCCATGGCCAGAATAAGATTATTATTTTAATTGTCAATGGTTTATCATTGACACTTTATTGTTAATTACAAACTCCTTAGGATGAAACATAAGGCTTTTAAGATCTGGCTCCAGTCTGCCCTATAGCCTATACCTTTGATTTATCTTAAATGTTTTGTTCCAGCCACATTGAACAACTTTTATCTTGCAAGTGTAAATAGTTTCATTCCTCATGATTGTGTATTCACATTCTTTCTTCCAGAAATGCTTTCCACTGACTTCCTCTTTTTTTGAACTGTGTCCACTTCTACCAGAAAAATTATCATATTCTATTATAACCATTAAATTTTCTGATTCTTGCTTTGGACTGTGAATCTGTGTGATTTCAGGCACACCAAACCACCTCTCTTATAAATAAGTGTCGTCCTCTATAATACAAATTTGGGAAATTAGATGTTCTCACAGATTTCTTCTATCTCCCTGATACAAGAAATTTCAGATTATTTAAATAATAGCATATTTTCAAAGAATCTATACCAAATATTCAATTATAAAATTTAAAATGTGAATAATTCCACTTTATACACTTTCATTAAGGATTCAGCATTTATAATGTAAGACTTGTCATAAAAATGCACTTAATGAACTTAATTGTGGATAAAAGCATTCTTTTTGTATCTAGAAACCAATATCACCTGATATTTGTTAATGACATAGGCAGCAATTTTTAGAGACTAAAGCCCATTAAACTTTTACCTTTATACCTTACTAGAGAGCATCTTGTTGGATAAATATTTTTATAAGTGGACAATAGTTTATAGTGACTAGCTAACTAATAAATGAATGAATAAATACAGCTAGAGGCAGTGATATGAGAGTAATATACTAATAATTTCTCATGGCTTCTCTTTATTATCAAAAATGAATGGGAAAAAATAAATTACATGAGATAAGAGGTAGTTGAAATTTTTTTACTTCTAAATCAAAGGTATTCATTTGCTCATGGTAAAAAAAAAATCAACCCATGGTCACAGAGAAATAAAATTATATTTAAGGAAAAAAAAATATAGAAGAAAATACACAATTTTCAAAAGCACACAGAGTTCTTTTCATGATAAATTCAGAAAATACGTTTCAATCATAGTTTTTTGTGAAACATTATGAAGACAAGGTAGTATTAAGACATGATTTTAATTGTGCGATTGAGAAGGAAAAGAGGATTAAAATGAGAAAATTAGGAAGAAGGAAGAAAAGGAGAGATGAGAAAATATTAGAGAGGAAGTATAAGGAGAGATGAGAAGGAGATGCAATGGAGAGAAAGGAAGAAAGGAAAGAGACGAAAAATGAATTAAAGCAAAAGAAATCATATACACATAAGGAAAAAGAGAAAAATGAAAATATAAAAAGAGGAAAAGGAAAGATAGCAATGAGACAAAAGACTTTGAAATACTAAGCAAAATTTTACATATATATATCATTTCCTAGTCACTGAACATTTATTTTTATTTAATTTTATTTATTTTTTTATACAGCAGGTTCTTATTAGTCATATATTTTATACACATCAGTCCCAATTTCCCAATTCATCACACCACCACCCCGAACCCCGGCTGCTTTCCCCCCTTGGTATCCATACGTTTTTTTTCTACTTCTGTGTCTCAATTTCTGCTCTGCTAACCGGTTCATCTGTATAAATTTCTAGGTTCCACATATATGGGTTAATATACGATATTTGTTTTTCTCTTTCTGACTTACTTCACTCTGTATGAAAGTCTCTAGATGCATCCACGTCTCTACAAATGACCCAATTTTGTTCATTTTTATGGCTCAGTAATATTCCATTGTATATATGTACCAAATCTTCTTTATCCATTCAACTGTCGATGTACATTTAGGTGGCTTCCATGACCTGACTATTGTAAATAGGGTTGCAATGAACATTGGGGTGCATGTGTCTTTTTGAATTATGGTTTCCTCTGGGTATATGCCCAGTAGTGGGATTGCTGGGTCATATGGTAATTCTATTTTTAGTTTTTTAAGGAACCTCCATACTGTTCTCCATAGTGGCTGTATCAATTTACATTCCCACCAAGATTGCAAGAGGGTTCCCTTTTCTCCACACCCTCTCCAGCATTTGTTGTTTGTAGATTTTCTGATGATACCCATTCTAACCGGTGTGAGGTGATACCTCATTGTAGTTTTGATTTGCATTTCTCTAACAATGATGATGTTGAGCAGCTTTTCATGTGTCTGTTGGCCAGCTGTATGTCTTCTTTGGAGAAATGTCTATTTAGGTCTTCTGCCCTTTTTGGGTTGGGTTGACTGTTTCTTTAATACTGAGCTGCATGAGCTGTTTATATATTTTGGAGATTAATCCTTTATTCATTGATTCATTTGCAAATATTTTTTCCCATACTGAGGGTTGTCTTTTCATCTTGTTTATGGTCTCCTTTGCTGTGCAAAAGCTTTTAAGTTTCATTAGGTCCCATTTATTTATTTTTGTTTTTATTTCCATTACTCTAGGAGATGGATCAAAAAAGATCTTGCTGTGATTTATGTCAGAGTGTTCTTCCTATGTTTTCCTCTTAGAGTTTTACAGTGTCCGGACTTATATTTAGGTCTCTAATACATTTTGAGTTTACTTTTGTGTATGGTGTTAGGGAGTGTTCTATTTTATTCTTTTACATGTAGCTGTCCAGTTTTCCCAGTGCCACTTGTTGAAGAAACTGTCTCTTCTCCATTGTATATCATTGCCTCCTTTGTCAGATTAGTTGACCATAGGTGCGTGGGTTTATCTCTGGGCCTTCTTTCCTGTTCCATTGATCTATATTTCTGTTTTTGTGCCAGTACCATATTGTCTTGATTATTGTAGCTTTGTAGTACAGTCTGAAGTCAGGGAGTCTGATTCCTACAGCTCCGTTTTTTTCCCTCAAGACTGCTTTGGCTATTCAGGGTCTTTTGTGTCTCCATACAAATTTTAAGATTTTCTGTTCTAGTTCTGTAAAAAATGCCATCGGTAATTTGACAGGTATTGCATTGAACCTGTAGATTGCTTTAGGTAGTATAGTCATTTCCACAGTATTGATTCTGCCAATCCAAGAACATGGTATATCTATCCATCTGTTGCTATCATCTTTAATTTATTTCATCAGTGTCTTAGTATACTGATTACAGGTCTTTTGTCTCCCTAGGTAGGTTTATTCCTAGGTATTTTATTCTTTTTGTTGCAATGGTAAATGGGAGTGTTTCCTTAATTCCTCTTTCAGATTTTTCATCATTAGTGTATAGGAATGCAAGAGATTTCCGTGCATTAATTTTGTATCCTGCTACTTTACCAAATTCATTGATTAGCTCTAGCAGTTTTCTGGTGGCATCTTTAGGATTCTCCATGTATAGTATCATGTCATCTGCAAACACTGACAATTTTACTGCTTCTTTTCCAATTTGTATTCCTTTTATTTCTTTTTCTTCTCTGACTGCCGTGGGTAGGACTTCCAAAACTATGTTGAATAATGGTGGTGAGATTGGACATCCTTGTCTTGTTCCTGATCTTAGAGGAAATGCTTTCAGTTTTTCACCATTGAGAATGATGTTTGCTGTGGGTTTGTCATATATGGCCTTTATTATGTTGAGGTAAATTCCCTCTATGCCCACTTTCTGGAGAGTTTTTTATCATAAATAGGTGTTGAATTTTGTCAAAAGCCTTTTCTGCATCTATTGAGATGGTCATATGGTTTTTATTCTTCAATTTGTTAATATGGTGTATCACACTGATTGATTTGCATATATTGAAGAATCCTTGCATCCCTTGGATAAATCCCACTTGAACATGGTGTATGATCCTTTTAATGTGTTGTTGGATTCTGTTTGCTAGTATATTGTTGAGGATTTTTGCATCCATATTCATCAGTGATATTGGTCTGTAATTTTCTTTTTTTGTAGTCTCTTTGTCTGGTTTTGGTATCAGGGTGATGGTGGCCTCACAGAATGAGATTGTGAGTGTTCCATCCTCTGCAATTTTTTGGACAAGTTTGAGAAGGGTGGGTGTTAGCTCTTCTCTAAATGTTTGATAGAATTCAACTATGAAGTCATCTGGTCCCGGACTTTTGTGTGTGGGAAGATTTTTTAATCACAGTTTCAATTTCATTACTTGTGATTTGTCTGTTCATATTTTCTATTTCCTCCTGGGTCAGTCTTGGAAGGGTATACCTTTCTAAGAATTCGTCCATTTCTTCCAGGTTGTCCATTTTATTGGCATAGAGTTGCTTGTAGTAGTCCCCTGGGATCCTTTGTATTTCTGTGGTGTCTGTTGTAACTTCTCCTTTTTCATTTCTAATTTTATTGATTTAAGTCCTCTCCCTCTTTTTCTTGATGAGTCTGGCTAATGGTTTATCAATTTAGATTTTTTTCTCAAAGAACCAGCTTTTAGTTTTATTGATCTTTGCTATTGTTTTCTTTGTTTCTTTTTCATTCATTTCTGCTCTGTTCTTTATGATTTCTTTCCTTCTGCTAACTTTGGGTTTTGTTTTTTCTTCTTTCTCTAGTTCCTTTAGGTGTAACATTAGATTGTTTAATTGAGATTTTTCTTGTTTCTTGAGGTAGGCTTGTATAGCTATAAACTTCCACCTTAGAACTGCTTTTGCTGCATCCATAGGTTTTGGATCATCGTGTTTTCACTGTCATTTGTCTCTAGGTATTTTTTGATTTCCTCTTTGATTTCTTCAAAGATCTCTTGGTAAGTTAGTAACGTATTGTTTAGCCTCCATGTGTTTTTTTTTACGTTTTTTTCCCTGTAATTGATTTCTAACCTGATAGCGTTGTGGTCAGAAAAGATGCTTGATATGATTTCAATTTTCTTAAATTTATTGAGGCTTGATTTGTGGCCCAAGATATGATCTATCCTGGAGAATGTTCCGTGCACACTTGAGAGAAAGTGAAATCTGCTGGTTTTGGATGGAATGTCCTAGAAATATCAATTAAATCTATCTGGTCTATTGTGTCATTTAAAGCTTGTGTTTCCTTATTAATTTTCTGTTTGGATGATCTGTCCATTGGTGTAAGTGAGGTGTTAAAATCCCCCACTATTATTGTGTTACTGTCGATTTCCTCTTTTAGAGCTGTTAGCCGTTGCCTTATGTATTGAGGTGCTCCTATGTTGGGTGTGTGTGTGTGTGTATATATATATATATATATATATATATTTTTTTTTTTTTTTTTTTTTTTTTTTGCTGTGGTACGCAGGCCTCTCACTGTTGTGGCCTCTCCAATTGCGGAGCACAGGCTCCAGATGCACAGGCTCAGTGGCCATGGCTCATGGGCCCAGCCTCTCCGCGGCATGTGGGATCTTCCCGGACCAGGGCACGAACCTGTGTCCCTTGCATCTGCAGGTGTACTCTCAACCACTGCACCACCAGGGAAGCCCGGGTGCATATGTATTTATAATTGTTATATCTTCTTCTTGGATTGATCCCTTGATCATTATGTAGTGTCCTTCTTTGTCTCTTTTAACATTCTTTATTTTAAAGCCTATTTTATCTGATATGAGTATTGCTACTCCAGCTTTCTTTTGATTTCAATTTGCATGGAATATCTTTTTCCATCCCCTCAGTTTCAGTCTGTATGTGTCCCTAGGTCTGAAGTGGGTCTCTTGTAGACAGCATATATATGGGTCTTGTTTCTCTATCCATTCAGCAAGCCTGTGTCTTTTGGTTGGAGCATTTAATCTGTTCAGGTTTAAGGTAATTATCGATATGTATGTTCCTATGACCATTTTCTTAATTGTTTTGGGTTTGTTTTTGTAGGTCCTTTTCTTCTTTGTGTTTCCACTTAGAGAAGTTCCTTTAGCATTTGTTGTAGAGTTGGTTTGGTGGTGCTGAATTCTCTTAGCTTTTGCTTGTCTGTAAAGCTTTTGATTTCTCCATCGAATCTGGATGAGGTCCTTGCTCTGTAGAGTAATCTTGGTTGTAGTTTCTTTCCTTTCCTCACTTTAAGCATATCATGCCACTCCCTTCTGGCTTGTAGAGTTTCTGCTGAGAAATTAGCTGTTAACCTTATCAGAGTTCCCTTGTATTTTATTTGTCATTTTTCCCTTGCTGCTTTCAATAATTTTTCTTTGTCTTTAAGTTTTGCCAATTTGATTACAGTGTGTCTCAGTGTGTTTCTCCTTGGATTTGTCCTGTATGGGACCCTCTGCACTTCCTGGACTTGGGTGGCTATTTCTTCTTCCATTTTAGGGAAGTTTTTGACTATAATCTCTTCAAATATTTTCTCGGGTCCTTTCTCTCTTCTCCTTCTGGGACCCCTATAACGTGAATGTTGTTGTGTTCAATGTTGTCCCAGAGGTCTCTTAGGCTGTCTTCATTTCTTTTCATTCTTTTTTCTTTATTCTGTTCCATGGCAGTGAATTCCACCATTCTGTCTTCCAGGTTACTTATGTGTTCTTCTGCCTCAGTTATTCTTCTATTTATTCCTTCTAGTGTAGTTTTCATTTCAGTTATTGTATTGTTCATCTCTGTTTTTTTGTTCTTTAATTCTTCTAGGTGTTTGTTAAACATTTCTTGCATCTTCTAGATCTTTGCCTCCATTCTTTTTCCAAGGTCCTGGATCATCTTCACTATTATTATTCTGAATTTTTTTTCTGGAAGATTGCCTATCTCCGTTTCATTTAGTTGTTTTTCTGGGGTTTTATCTTGTTCCTTCATCTGGTACATAGCTCTCTGACTTTCCATCTTGCCTATCTTTCTGTGAATGTGGTTTTTGTTCTACAGGCTGCAGGACTGTAATTCTTCTTGATTCTGCTGTCTGCCCTCTGGTGGATGAGGCTATCTATGAGGCTTGTGCAAGTTTCCTCATGGCAGAGACTGGTGGTGGGTAGAGCTGGCTGTTGCTCTGGTGGGCAGAGCTCAGTAAAACTTTAATCCACTTGTCTGCTGATGGGTGGGGCTGGGTTCCCTCCCTGTTGGTTGTTTGGCCTGAGGTGACCCAACACTGGAGGCTAGCTGGGCTGTTTGGTGGAGCTAATGGTGGACTCCCGGAGGGCTCACGCCAAGGAGTACTTCCCAGAACTTCTGCTGCCAGTGTCTTTGTCCTCGCAGTGAGGCACAGCCACCCCCTGCCTCTTCAGGAGACCCTCTAACACTAGCAGGTAGGTGTGGTTCAGTCTCCTATGGGGTCATTGCTCCTTCCTCTGGGTGCTGATGCACACACTACTTTGTGTGTGCCCTCCAAGAGTGGAGTCTCTGTTTCCCCCAGTCCTGTCGAAGTCCTGCAATCAAATCCTGCTAGCCTTCAAAGTCTGATTCTCTAGGAATTCCTTCTCTCGTTGCCGGACCCCCAGGTTGGGAAGCCTGACGTGGGGCTCAGAACCTTCACTACAGTAGGTGGACTTCTGTGGTATAAGTGTTCTCCAGTTTGTGAGTCACCCACCCAGCAGTTATGGGATTTGATTTTATTGTGATTGTGCCCCTCCTACCATCTCACTGAGGCTTCTCCTTTGTCTTTGCATGTGGGGTATCTTTTTTCATGAGTTCCAGTGTCTTCCTGTCAATGATTGTTCAGCAGTTAGTTGTGATTCTGGTGTTTGCGAAAGAGGGAGTGAGAGCATGTCCTTCTACTCCGCCATCTTGAACCAATCTCGTCACTGAACATTTTAATGAAGGGTTTCTTTTTCATTATAAAGGTAATATATGTTCATCGTAGAACATTAGGAAAATACTTAAGAAAAAAGAACAAAAAATCATCTGAAAGGCTGCCAGGCAAATACAAGACTTTTACTGTTTTCAAATATTGTCTTCTGGAATTTTAATATGCATTTTCAAATAATTTTGTTTAAGTGGCATAAATATTTGAACTCCTTAAACACTTAGAACTATAGCTTAAACAGTTTTGAAGAATTGACTTTTAAAAATGTATTTTTATTTTTAATCCTAGTGGGGAACTAGTGGCAACTCTATTAGAACAATTTGATGAAATTTTAATAAAGGAGTATTTACAAATATAGGACAAAGGGCAGGGAGGTCATAAGGGGTAGTACCATAACCCAGGGCTTATGACAAAGGCTAGGCCAGCAGGTCAAGAGGAGAGAGCAGTTACTTGGAGTTGGTTGCATGAAAGAGCCACAGTGACCTTCACCCAAGAGTCAGAGCAACTTGGGTGACTCCACAGGGATAGCACTGGAGAAATAGACTCCAAAGTCACTTTTCTGCCTCTCTTCAGTCACCTATAGGATTCACTTTAGCTGGATCCAATTGGCAGCCAAATGGCAGCAGAACTTAAGTCATCAGTACAAACTCCTGCTGGGGTAGAGGCCATGGGAGAGAAAAACAGTTAAGAGTGGCTCTGAAAAGACAAATGGAAGATATTCAGGGCACAAATCAGTATTCCATTAAAGTTTATTTACAAATCACCCCTTTTATTATTTTTATTATGTTTTTTCACTACCATCAGTAGCATGGTTATAATTTTCTCTCTTTTTTGATTACTTTATTTCAGATGTCAACAGAAAAATAGTTAAAAAGAAAAAGTATTGGTCTCTTCCTCATGGTGTCTTAAAACACGAATGTGTAAGGTACTAGCTGAAGCAGTAGCACTCAATCCATCACATTATAATTAAATATCTCTTCAGTATAAACTATTAAAAGGAAAAATATAGGGTAAATAGATATAAAAGATTTAAGGCTTATGGTTATTTTTTTCCAAAAGATTTGCTGTAATTTATATTTCTACCAGCAATTTATGAGAGCCTCATTATATCCTCATTAGCAATGTAAATTTTTTGATGTTATTAATTTGTTAGGAAAAATTACTTGGCAGTGTTTTACTTTGCATTTCTTTGATAACTGGTGGTTTAAAGGTTTTCCATGTTTGTTAAATATTTTCATTTTTCAATATACTTTTCATGCTTTATTCTGCTTTGTGTGGCCCCAAAATGAGTTATGACTGATTCATTAGTTTAATGAATATTAAACTGAAGATCCATTAACCCGAAGATCCATTAACCCAAAGATTTACTTGCAATCAAATGTAAATTTTATCTCAATAAATAATTGTCTTTTGAAAATAAAATTAAGCACCTGATCACTGTTCAGTCCCTTTTTGTTCTTCTTGATCCTGAGACTATCAGAATTCACTTATAAATGAGAAAATCAGAAAGGCTTCCCTCAGAGGAAAGTGTGTCATGATTTGAAACAAAAGTTATTAGAAAACAACATTGCCTTTTAACAGTAGAATAAAATTAATTAAAGTCAAGTTGGGGATTTAAAAAAATAGATCATTTTGGCAGAATATGCAATGTAACACAAATAGTTGCTGTTTATTGAGTGTCTATGTTGCAAATGTATCTCATCCTCACAGAAATTTCATTTGCTATTTTTTTTACAAGGAAATTGATTCTATGAGATTACATCCACAAAAGGTATGTGGTGGACTCACTTTATACACTAATTTTTCTATCTGTGAAATTCAACCTTCTTTCTGTTTTATCAAATAAACTGTATTTGTTATCATTATTGTTGCCGTTAGTGTTAATATTCAACAGATTTAATTTGCTTTAGGATTTACACTAAGTAGAAACTAAAAGATGTGCTAACTGATTTCCAACCACACAGAACTCCATTAACTATTTAGAAGTTTTGTGTTTCTCTAGAATAAGCAGGAAGTCTCCATATGGTGGTATTTGAGGAGTCTAAAAGGTCTTTCCGTGTCCTCTAAAAATGATATTTGTCATTCAACATTTTACTTTTATGCCTGTCTCTCCTTTAAGTCAAAGCATTTAAGTAAGACTACTACTTAAACCTAAGTATGTGATGAGACAGACAAAAACGCAGTAGAATGAGCTACCATTGTATGGTAGTGATGATAAACCCTCTTCTGGGGTCAGACGATCTTATTTGATTCTTGGCACTGCCACCTGTTATATTAGAGTGACTCTAGCCAAGTTTGTTAACCTCTTTGTGGCTCAGTTCCCTCATCTTTAAAAAAGGATAACAAAATTAACAACATCAGGGGGTGTTCTGAGGAGTAAATGTGTTAAAAAATATAAGCCTCATTTACTAGATTATGGTAGATCATTAGAGCATGAGAGTGTTGATTAAATAAAGTTTTGTTGATTAAATAAAGGTTTTAAATGAAAGAAGGAAAAGAAGGATAGATGAAAAGAAGGAAACAGGGAGGCAGGAAGCAACCTGGGTATTCATTTTTAAGATCAGCTCAGCCATGTTTGTATTTATACACTCTACTATTAAAGTTCTTAAACATGTTGACCACATCTTACTAGCAATGAACACCCAGCCTCTGTCATATGGCCTGATAAAGTAAGTCCTCACTCAACAGATGATGGACAATTGAATAATTTTTCCCAAAAGTAAATGTGTTGCTCTGGAGGAATAATTTATATGAGGCTCAAGAAAGAATGAACCAGAGTATAAGGGGCCAGTAGGCTGAAATATATCTAAATGAGTCTCATCAATCAGTCCTCATTCAATTAAGATACAGTAGATAGCCTATTTCAGGCATATAAGAACCAACTCCAATTGTAACATGGCTCAAACCATTTGCTTTAATGTTTCTCTTACACACACAAGGTCAAGTTGATGGTGCCTATGCTACTTTCCTCAGGCTGGGGCCTCCTTTGAAGAAGGCTCTATAGAGTACAACAGTCAGAATAAATAATATAATACTAAGGACCAATGCCAACCATGATGTTGTCTTCATGTACTTACTTGCTGGGTTGTCCGTGTCATGTAGGCTGACCACTGGAACCCCTGGACCTAGATTTTAGAAATGTATGTATAAACATTTCAAAGACATCTAAGTAATAACTACTGGAAGATTACATGATAGAGTTCTTTTTTCCAAATATAACATTTCATAGTTAAAACATAATGAAACAGAAACCCGATTATTAGATTTCATTCCTTTCTATGGATATTCTATTCAGAGAAGTAAGAATATACGGGGAAAGAAACTATTTGCAGGATTATTGTTACAATTCTCCCTTCTCCAAAATGCCCTATACTTCTATAGTTCTATGGTTTTAGCCAATCTTATGCACTTTACTCTCTTTTTATCTAGTCTTTTATAGAATCATCACTGATGTTCAGAAAGTTGATTCACAACCCTGTGAACCCTCATCCACTCATTCAAGATTAAATTCTATTTACCACTTAGCCAAGAAAGAAAGAATGCATGTATATTAGAAGTATTTTGGCACACTGGTTAAGAATCCACCTGCCAATGCAGGGGATATGGGTTCAAGCCTTGGTCTGGGAAGATCCCACATGCCGCGGAGCAACCAAGCCCGTGCACCACAACTACTGAGGCTGCGCTCTAGAGCCCGGTTTGCAGGGCAGAAATAGAGACACAGATGTAGAGAACAAACGTATGGACACCAAGGGGGGAAAGTGGTGGGGGTGGTGGCAGTGGTGGGATGAATTGGGAGATTTGGATTGACATGTATACATTAATATTCATAAAACAGATAATAAGAACCTGCTGTATAAAAAAATAAATAAAATAAAATTCAAAAATTCAAAAAAATAAAAATAAAAGCAAAAAAAATATTTCACCCACAAGGTAAATTAAAAATTGGAACTAATTATATATTAATTTTAAAAATACATTAACTGGAATTGTTAATTATTTCAAATATACAGGATAATTCAAGTGTAACCATAAGATGTTATCTTAAAACTTCACTTCTCTGAGGAATTCTGCCTAGGGGTCTAATGGTTTTTCTCTGGTGTCATCCAACAAGTACTTCTCTTTTTTGATTACTTTATTTCAGATGTCAAGAGAAAAATAACTAAAAAGAAAAAGTATTGGTCTCTTCCTCATAGTGTCTTAAAACACGAATGTGTAAGGTACCAGCTGAAGCAGTAGCACTCAATCCATCACATTATAAGAGGACATCTCCCATTTCATCTCTGGGAAATACAGTATCCTATTAAAGGGACAGTGATTCCTATCAGTATAACCTAGAGATACCATACTACTATGTAAGGCTATAGCATAGTTACCGGATAGAAGAAATAATTGGGGTGAACATAATTTCTCAAAATTGAAGGGGACCAGACCCTGGGAATTAAATTTCTATAGATCCTAAATTTTTTAACAACCAAGCCATTATTTTAATAAGGAAACTATTGCTTTTCCTAATGTCTAGGTAAATTAGTTTATTATTCTAGCTTGACTTTGCTGATGTAAATATGTTTATTCACTTTTTTAAAAGGTCCATGTCAACCAGCACTTATTGATCATGTGTATGTGCACATATTGACTTACTCCCAATTTCTATCTTTTAAATAAAGTAATGGATACAATTTCTATCTCAATAAACCCCTAATTTATAACTTTTTAACAAAAACTTACATAAACTAAGAATATCAAATCATACAGCTAGGGTAATCATTACTAATGATAGTAATAGATACTGATCAAATAAAATGAATAAAATAAATTTTATCAGAAATCATCTATTACCTTTACAGAGTAATAAGAAATGTTGATTCATGGGACTAAAACTGGCACCAAAATATGTACATTGTTCTTTCATAAAGTTACATGAAATGCACTGACGATTCAATAATCCTTCAGTAGAAGCACTGGGGAAAGAAAAAGAAAGTTAGAAATGCTACTGTTCCAGGTCCTTGAATGTGTGGTATCTATATTTAAATATTGACATAAACAAAGATGCTACAGAATTACTCAGCTGAGGTTCCTTGTAAATTATGACTTACCATAAAAATGCAAACAAAGTCAATTCCCATTACTAATGTTAAGACATATGCATTTTTCTTCTCTGTAATAAAATTAAAATTATGTACACCTATATGAATGTAATATGTATGTATGCTTACAAAGAAACTGATTGTCACAGGATGCAATATAACTTATTCTTATTTTTATAGATATTTCTTTGTAAAGTCTTAAAAGAAATTACCCACAGAGACAAGCATAAAGTCACCAGCAATAATATTAGTTGGAAGAACTAATGTTTTCACAAGTCACACACATATAAAAAGCTCATGATTTCCTAAATTCAACATTAGATTTTGATATTAGTACCAGATTTTTCCCACTAAATAGTTGCACTGAATTTTGGGAAAAGAAAAGCTATTTTTGTATGATAATATATATAATGTTAATGCTTATACATGCTTTGAGACATCAAGGAGATAGATAAAGAGAAAAGCACTCATCTCTTTATTTTACAAACAATGGTGCTTAAGGTTAGAGGGGTTGAAATATTAACCCAAAGTTAAATTTCATGTACAGATTCATTTATTTTATAAATAGAGATTAATTGTAAATTATCTATGCTTCTAAATGAAAACACTGTTGATGATACATTTTTTAAAACTTGGCTGGACAAAATATTCTCAATTTCATTTTGGAACAAAACACATACTATAGTATAGTATAGTTCACAAAGTCACAGCTTCACATTTGAAACATTTTGGGCCCGTTATAATCCAAAATTTTCCTTTTCTAGTCAAGGTGATTAATATACTAGGCACTTAAACACATTAGCTAGTTTCACCATTATGACAAATCATACCCATTTTCTTCTTTTAAATTGTGGTATATACGTAAAACAACATTCAACATTTTAACCATTTTTCAAGTATATGCTTCAGTGTCATTAATTACAGTCACAATGTTGCACAACTATCACCACAGAAACTATGAATGTGTGCCAGTCCCTATTAGTCACAGCTATTTAGTGACATAACTAGAATTTAAAACCTTTTCTCTCTCTACTCTTCCATATAATTTTTCAGATCCAAGTTTCCTAAAAATTATGTTGGTATCTTCTCATTATTTGGATTATGAATTACTAAAATAGAGAAAAGCACATTTTGAGACAAAATAATGACACCGAATACGCTAGCAGTTCTGATTCTGCAGAAGCATCTAATCCCATAAATTAAATCAACCAATTATTATTTGTATAGCCTGGACAAGACAATGATTGAGTTTTCTGGGTCAAACACTAATATTATCTTACAGTCAAACAAACTGGCACTGGGTGAGCCATTTAAAGGGAGATTTATTGGTACTATATTTTCTTTATAACACAGCCCTCTGCACTAGTACAGGTCATAGATATATTGACTTTTGTACTGCTCTGCCTCAGTCACTGGGGACATAAGACAAGCAAACAAATCTAAGAACCCACTGTGATTCAAATCACATTTTAGGTTAATAGAGGGAGGAGAGAGAGGATGAGGCAGCGCTGCTAGCTGAGTTTAGCCAAGCCTAATTTTCTGGCGCTGTCATTTTTCGTTAAGAGTTTTACAAAATGAGAAGAATAAGACATTGGTCCAGTATTTCCACATCTCTAAAGGACTGTTCTTGACTGCCACTATTAACCACTGTATAAGTTTCAAGAAAGATAAGCTTCAGGTAACCAAAAAGAGAAAGCGACCGGTACTTTAACCAAGACCTCTAAACCAAAATTAGAATCATTCTCTTTAAATAAACAGCTGTTCTTCTTTTGGAAGCCATTAGAATTGAGAACATGTGTTCCAGACTCTAAGAGAAAAAAAACGAAGAATGTGAAGATGACATATTGGGATATGTGATAAAAAGGAGAGGCTCGCTTCAGATTAAAACAATTTATGCATAAATAAGAGTGTGTGGATGAATTAGAGAGAGTTAAGGTACTTGAAACATGCATTTTTACTCTCGAAGGAAAGTCTAGGCTACTTGGTAAGAATCATTGGTGACACTTCTTCAAACATGATGAATTTCCACTGAGAATATGCCATGGCAGTTTTGACAGTTTAAAAATGGATCTGTGAAATGTAAATTAGAAAGTGTATATGAGTCTATAATTGTAAGTTGCTTGCCAGACAAAAATAAAAGTCATTCTTGGGAGGTCCTGGTGAAAGCTTTCTGAGTGAAGAGACATTTTTAACACTAAATAGGTATGACCTTAACCCCTTTTATGAATATAACTTTTCATCCGGGAAAATTGGACAGATGAAAATAGTCCCCATCCACTGCTTTATTTAGGTAAGCAAGGACCATTCCTGCTTAAATAACAATCAATGGATTATACACATTATGGGGGGTGGGGGAGAGAAACTGCCACTTGATCCACTCTACTAAATGTTCACAATGCTTTTATTTTGTTCGGGAATACATCACATGTGTAAAACATTAATGCCATGAAAATATAAATGAGGCATAGTAAAAGAAAAGCCTACTGGGGAAAATATGTAAATGCCTGTGATGTGGGTAGTTGAGAAAAGCAAGCCTCAAAAAAAAAAAAAAAAAGACATTTTGAGACTGTAAAAACAAATGAGGGAAAAAATAAAGGAGGAATAAGATGATCTCCATTTCAGTTCCAATTGTTTACGCTCACAGTGGTCCAAAGCTGAGGGACTGGGCCAAGAGTGTGGGGTTTTGTCATACTGAGTTGGTTCTCTCCTAGCCATACCAAAAAGGAAACTTCAGACTTCTCCATTCCATCATTATGTTGTGTAGATGGCCCCTGAGGAATCTACCTGTGCAGGAAGATCCTCTCACATTGCTTACCTGTACAGCTGCCTCCCTCTGGGAGACGACTCGGTGCTCAGAAAGTAACTGCCCATGAAAGAAAACAACACAAACATCAGGCACCAATCAATTTTTGCCACACCGAGTTTTCACCTGAATTTTCAAACTGTCAAAGAACAGGCAACAGCTCTTCTATTATTTAACGGCAGGACTTGATCCATTTGGGAAACGCATATTTTTTCTTAAAATATTGTCACACTTTTCCATGATCTCTCTCAATCTCTCTGAGTGTGCGTGTGTGTGTGTGTGCATGTGTCTGTGCAACTGTCTGTGTAAGTATCTCTCTGTGTGAAGTATAGGGAGAATCTTAAAGAAAAGGTTTTTACATGGCCAGGCTACTTGGACTAGGACCATGGTAAGCAAAATATAAATCTAGCAGAAAAGACTGCATTTGACGACAGTGACTTCCAACCTGACTAGAGAACCAAAACCACTCACATTTTTTGCGTCGTTTCATCGTACGCCAGGATCTTTATCACTTCCCAGTTTCCTGATGTCAGATGCCGCACAGTAATTTGCTCACTTTTACTCTGCAAAGAAATAGAATATATTGATTTTCTTCTTATTTAAACAGCATCTCTCTGGTCAGCACAAAAGTACTAACCGCCTGTGTTACTTTTCATTCTTTAGTTCTCAGCTAATGTTGAGTTTCTCACTTTCAATCTTAAGAATATATCCACATGTGCATAAACACAGATGCAGGTAAGATGGTGCCTTTATTCCTATGTGTAGGAAAACCATTCAGAAAACATCTCCAGGTGAGGATTACGTGTGCATCATCATATTGACATAGGAAGTCATCTGGGCATTTGGTACAGACTCTCATCTAAATGATCGACAGCTATGCAGTTTGGAAAGCTTTAAATAAAATACTTCAAACAAACTTCATTCCAAATAGATTCTGTTACATTATTTTAACATTTACAGATGTGCATTGCTATATGATTTGCTATTTTCACACAGTAATTTGTTTCTGAGATCATTAAATATCATCACTATTGATGAGATCATCAATAATTTATTTCTGGGATCACACTGACCCTTGTAGCCACAGTTTATTTTCACTGCTATATGGTTTTTTTGTTTGTTTGTTTTTGTTTGTTTTTGTTTTTTTTGCGGTACGCGGGCCTCTCACTGTTGTGGCCTCTCCCGTTGCGGAGCACAGGCTCCGGACGCGCAGGCTCAGCAGCCATGGCTCACGGGCCCAGCCGCTCCGCGGCATGTGGGATCTTCCCGGACCGGGGCACGAACCCGTGTCCCCTGCATCGGCAGGCGGACTCTCAACCACTGCGCCACCAGGAAAGCCCGATATATGGTATTTTATTGTATGTATGAATACAGTAAAATTTATTTATTTTTTGACATTTGAGTTTTTCCAAATTTTCGCTCTTAAAAACAAGTTGTCTATGAACAGTTTTATTAATGTCTCCCGGTGCATGTGACAGGATTTTCTTGAGATGAACACTGATAAATGGGACTGCTTGGTCAAAAGGTGAATGTCTCCTACCTAACTCAATAGTGACATTATTTTCCAAAGTTGTGCCGATTTAGAATCTACTAGCAATGTGAGTTTCTGTTGCTCCACATTTTATCCACTTCCTCACCAACAGTTAATGTCATCAGATTATTTAATTTTTTGTCAAACTAATGAGTGTGAAATTGTATCTCATTCAATTCCTTTATTTTTAAGAAAATATTCAAATCTACAGAAAGGTTAATGGATAGTACATGAATACCCATAAAACCGTTACCTAGATTCACCAAACATTAACATTTTGAATATTTGCTCTCTCCCTTTCTTCATATGCTAAATCATATGAAAGGAAGTTGAAAGCATCAGACTATTTCAGCTCTAAATATTTCAGTATACATCTCTCAAAATTAACAGTATTTTCTCATATAAGCAAATTGCATATCATACCTATGAATAACAACATTAATATCATCTAAATATACAGTATGTATTCTAATTTCCACACTGCCCTAAGTAACCCAAATATCTCCATATCTATATATCTATATCTATCTTTCTATCTATCTACCTATCTACCTAATTGCAGTGGGTTGTCACCTCTTTAGTCTCTTTTAAAGTAACAGTTATCCTATCTTTTCTTGAGTTCTACAACATTGACCATTTTGGGGGCGGGGACTGCTGCGGCATGTGGCATGCGGAACTTCCCTGACTAGGGATTGAACCCGTGCCCCCTTCATTGGAAGGGTGGAGTCTTAACCACTGGACTGCCAGGGAAGTCCACACTGACCATTTTTAAGACTCTTAGTCCAGTGGTCTGATATGTAGAGTATTTTTGATTTATCTGATTTTTTAAAATGATATAATTTAGGCTAATATTTTTGGCAAGAATATTATATAGGTGATATTGGATACCTCTTATGCTTCATATTAGGAAACACACCATTACACTTCTTCCCATCCTTAACAATGCTGTTTACAAGGTAACTGATATATGTTCATTGTAAAGTACATTTTTCCCTGTAGTTAAAAGTGGGATGATGCTTGCACATTACATGAATAGCTTTTCCTCCATGAACTTTCCACTCAGTAGTTTTGGTATCCATTCATGACCTTTCTCTGAAGAAATTATCATTTGGAAGTGATTTTGTAACTCTAACATCCATTCTATATTTATTAGGTGGTATTCTTCTGTAAAAAGAACTTTCCCTACTTTTTCCCCTCTCGTGTGTTCACTCTCTTTATCTCCCTCTTCCTCATACTATTATAACATTTTTATTCTGATGTGTTACATTCCATTACTGTTATTTTGTTGTTGTTGTTATCATTCTTCATGATGCTGAAACTGACAAACTTTGGTTAGTGGGACCCCTTCAAGCTAACCCCTCTATTCTTTGGAAATGATTATGCTAGTTTTAGAGCACTTCCTTGTTTTCTGCACAGTAAGATGTTCTAAGATCGCTTCTTATCTCCCATATCCATAATCAATAATTTCTCCAAGGAATATTTTCTACTGGCTTATGATATTTAGATATCAAGATCTGGGCTTAGGTGTGCTCATTACTACTCTAATGTTATTAGTTCTGGACCTTTTCAGAGGAGATAGATAGGCAGCCAGACAGATGTCCATATGTTCTGTGTGTGTAGGTGTATGTGTGCGTTCTTAGTCACACCTCAATTAAAATTCATATCAGTTTGATTTACATTTTAGGTGTATTATCTTCTCTTAGTATTTCAATTTAAGCTTTGATGTCCTCGTTGTTTTTATTTTAAAATATGTACATGGTCAAAAATAAAGTATAAATATGTGGATATATACATTGACAGAAGTCTTGATCTCACCCCATTCTCATCTCATAGAAAAAACTTTTCTTCATTTGGTTCTTATTTATGCTTCTTTTCTGGGGGTAGATTTTTATAATTAAAAAATTAATATTTTATTACTATAAATGTAAATGCTAATCTAATTACATATATATGTACAAATTAGAGAGATTGTGGGATGTGCTCTATATCAATTGTTATATATCATCTTCTTTTTAATTCTTAAATAGTTCTGCCTGTGTGGATGTACCATACTTCATTCAACTAGCCTCCAATAATGCAAATAATCTATAGTGATTATTATCTCAAATAATGCTTTATTGATTAACCCTGTGTATATGTTTGTTTGTGGTTTAATGTGTAGGGAAATATCTTCAGGATATTTTCCTCCATAGGGAAAGTACCATTCTGCACATCTACCAGTAATGTATAAGATGCCTGTTTTCCTACAGAAATGATCCCTGAAAGTACAGTCTTCCCATGAACATGTTACAGAACACACTGTTCATTGTTTGAATTTTTGCTAATCTGACAAGTGAGAAGTGTTGCTGTGGTAGACGCTATGATACACCAACCAGAACTCCCTTCTAGAAGGAAGGACCTACCTCTCCAGTGGCTAGAAGTCCTGCTGGAAGAAGGCCCTCAGCTGTCATTCTGGAGACGGCCTGAACTGAAGAAAATGGCCTCACCCAAGATCATACCTCTTTTCAACAGCCCTCGAAAGGACAACCTGATCAATATTGGGATATAGAAGCCCAGCCCTCTTGCTCTAACTTGGGACTTCTCTGAAGGGCTCTCCCAGTGCAGAACTCTCTGTGGGGTTAGCTGAAACCTTCATTGAGATGGCTCTGCCACTCAAATTCTTCTGCACAATGTTGCTTTCTTTTCCTCCTTTCCAGAGTTATTGATCTCTGTAATAACTGGCCTGCAGGCTAATCTTTCTTTCACAGTTGGCTTCCTGTGACACTCAACTTGTGACAGGTATATTAGTGTATTTTCAACTTGCATTTTGCTTGGAAGAAAAGTTGAGCATCTATATTTATCTATATATGTACAAATGCTTATATATATATATATATATACATATAATGTATAATATATAATAATCCATTTGCATAATTGTTTTATCTAACTCTCTGCTAATGTTTGTCTCTGTTATCTATTCGATCAGATTTCTTTGTATTCTGGTCTTATTTATTTTTTAGGAGCTCTTTGTGTCTTTATATCCATTTATGTGAGGTATATGCTGCAAATATTTTCTCCTGGTTTGTCATTTTGTGTTGACATTGGTTATGATAGCATTTTTCCCCAATTTTTTTTCTGTTCTTTATAAAATCAAGTTTACCAACATATTCTTATATTATTTCTAAGTGATGATGCATAGTTTAAAGGCTTTCTTCAAACTAAGGTTACAAAGAATTTACTGATGTTTTCTTCTATTACAGGTAAGATTTAATTTTTAAAGTTAGAGCTTTGTCATTTTAGAGTTAGGGTGGTAGACTGGAACTACTTTTATCTTTTTCCTAAGGGATATTGAGTTTTCCTAAAATGATTTTATAAAAACTTAATTTTTTCGTGGTTTGAAATGCCACCTTTATTATATATTAAATTTCCATATGTACCTGAGTCTATTTTTGTACTGTCTATACTATACATTTATCTCTGTTAAGTCACGTCCCAATACCACACATTTTAGTTATAGATTTTTTTTAACATCCATATTATTTAGGACTCACACCCACTCATTGTTCTTATTTTCAGGATTTCCCTAGATAATACTACATTTTTATTTTCCCAAAGAAGCTTAAAAATAAGCATATCTAGTTCAAGCAAATAAAAACTTACTGGAATATCTTATTGGGAGACTATTAATTTTATAATTAATACTGATCTTATGATCTTCAGTTATTTTTTAGAAGAACATAGATATTTTTCCATTTGTTCAAGTCTACTTTATGTCTTTCCAGAATGTTTCAATGTTGTCCTCATATGGGTTTTGTACATTTCATATAATTTCATTTTCATATTTATTACTAAGTATTTTATATTTTGCTGCTATTGTCTAAAGGCCTCTCTCTTCCATTATACCTTCTAATTGATTATTGTTTGAAAATATGAAAGCTATTGATTTCTGTATGCTAAATATCTATCCTGCTGTCTCACTAAATGCTTTTTCCAAATCTTACAGCTGGTTGTTTATTCTTGTCTCATTAACTAATACCTCCAAAATCATTTTACATAATAGTGGAGATAGTGTGCATCCTCCCTTGCTCCTGACCTTGATGGGAATGACACGAGATTGGCTTTTGGGCTGAGGTATACATGTTTTATCACTTTAAGAAATTATCCCCAATTCCTATATATATATATATATATATATATATATATGTATATGTGTATGTATATGTGTATGTATATTAACCAGAAAGTGGTATTAAATTTTGTAAAAAGCAACTACAAGGAAAACCTATTCTATAGACAATTTAAATTTCATTGGCATTGCCTTTGAAAGTCTAATAAGATTCTTTTATGAAATCATGTGGGCCTGGTTCTCACTTGTGGTGTAGTTCTGATACACCTTGATAACATTCTGTTTATTCTACGTCATTAATCAGTTAAGCTCTGCGTCTCTCCTGGGGACAGTTCGAAGTGTATTTCTTCATGAAATTTTTCATTTCATCTAAATTTTCAAACGAATTGACATAGAGTTCTGCAAAATAGTCTCTTACAATTTATTCAAATGCCCTTTGTTTATTTCCCATTAGCCATTTCTAATTTTATACCAGTTTGCTTTCTCCCTCTTTTTCTTTGATTGGATGAGCATGTGTCTTGTCTCGTGTGTGTGTGTGTGTGTGTGTGTGTGTGTGTGCGCGCACATGTTTTCAAAGGGTAAACATTATTTTTTCACTTATTAGTTCTACCTTTTTCTATTTATAAACTACTTCATTTCTGCTTCAAATTTAATCATTCCCACTTTTCTAATGTATGCTGCATTTTGCTGATAATTTTCTATTTAAGTTGGAAATTCAACTTATTTCATTCTTCCATTTTCATTTTTATGTTTGCTAAGTTATGATTTTTATTCTCACAACTTATTCTGATATAAAGTGTTGCCATTCTTTTTCTTATTATTATTTTATAAATTTTGGAATTTTGACTTGAATTCTCCAGTAAATTGTTTAATTAGATTTACTTTAAAAATTACTTAGTTGGAAAACCTGTTAAAATATATTATTGATTTCTAGGCGTATTACTTTGTGATTATAGCATGCTTTTATTTAATTTCTAATTTGTAGAACTTACTGAGCTTTTTAGATGGATGACCTGATGAATGTTCAACTTTTGACAAAGTTCCACATACATTTGAAACAGATATATAATATCTCCTGTTTAGATGTGTTCAAACATAAATACACACATTATATATGCTATATCTATAAACTTACTTAATTTTTTGTCCACTTGAATCAGTTTGAACTGAGAATGAATGGTACAATAAGGTTTCCACATATTAAGTAGTTTCTGGCATTTCTGTTTTATAAAGGTAGCCATCTATCTGGGGCATAGATACAGACAATTGACTATTATATCTTCCTTGTGATTTGTGGCCTTGAACATTATAAAGCATCTTCTTTTGGTGGTCTTAATGCTTTGGAACATGAAAGCAGCTCTTCTTGTTTGTTATCAGGATTTTAGCCTTTCTGAATCATTTTGTTTAAGATGTATATTTTGCATAAAATATTGAACTGGATTCTGTTTCATGAGCCAATTTAAAAAATATTTTAAAAATTTTAGGACATGAGTTAGGCCAATTTACATTTATTGGTATGACTGATACCCTTCTAAAAACTCTATCTTATTTTATATGTTTATTTTGAATATTATGTTTAATGAGTTTTTTGTAGGCAGTCTTTTTGTAGTCTGTTTAGTGTTTTGAAATCCACTGTTAGGTTTTATTTTAACTTTACATGTCATCTTTATATTAATACCTTTAATAATATTTTTCCACCCCCCCCCCAAAGATACTCTGTGTTTCTAGAACATTTTTTTTGTTGTTCTGGTTTGTCATTGGATTATGGGTTTAAATGTTACCTCTCTTCCAATGTTTTGCTTATCTTCTATAAAAATGCCAATTAAGGGGCTTCCCTGGTGGCGCAGTGGTTGGGAGTCTGCCTGCTGATGCAGGGGACACGGGTTCATGCCCCCGTCTGGGAAGATCTCACATGCCGTGGAGCGGCTAGGCCCGTGAGCCATGGCCACTGAGCCTGCGTGTCTGGAGCCTGTGCTCTGCAACGGGAGAGGCCACAACAGTGAGAGGCCCGCATACCACACACACACACAAAAAAAGCCAATTAAATATCAGGTGGATCTTATTTCCTTGTCTTACCTAACTTAAATCAGATCCCTTCTACTTTATTTCTTTCTATTGGCTGTTTTTATGGGTCTTCTTGCTATCCATTAGTATATTTTCAGAAATATCTATTTACCAGTGGTCATCTTTCAATTAATTATTTCTGTTATTATTTTGTATTATCTTTTCCATTTCCTTCCTGAAATCTGTCACTTTTTGGTTTACAACTTTATTTCTACTTTATGAGGCCTTTTCTAGGTTTTGAATTTCTCACTTGATAATTTTATGTCTACATATGCTTATTTAATGATAATAATTCATTCTTTTTGATAATAATAGTCATTCTTTTTGGAGTATTGTTTTATAGAATTCTTCTGCCTCAACATTGTTTTTCTTCAGGAAAAGTGTCTTTATGTATTGGAAAAATTTTATTCTACTTTCTGTTTTGCTCATATAGTAATTTTGTAAATCTATTGCCAACCATATTTTCCTCTTTATAAGTATCTTGGATTTTCCAGGATATAGATGCTTAAGAATGGTGAAGGATTAGGTGACTCCCTTGAATTCTAAAGGAGCAGTGTTTCTAAAGAGTGCTATTAGAAGTTTCCTAAGAACTAGTATCCCTAGAAGCACCCTAATGAGACACCATTAGGAGTGGATAATATTTTTTTTCTGTAGAGTTCTTAATTTCTACCACTAGTTTTCACCTTTTCTTTTACCAACAATATTCTAAGAGATGCCTCTCACTATCAAGTTTTTTTTCTTGTTTTACTTTCTTGGGTGGTAATTTTTAAAAATTGTCATCTTTGGTTTTGTGCATATTCAAGTTACTTCATTCTGATTCATTTTCTCAGTGCTTATTTTTAAAAGAAATGTACTAATTTTCCACTATAGATTATGTTATATTATCTAAGCTTTTGATTAATGCCTTTGTCAGCTTAAAGAAGTTCTTTATTTTTAAATTTCTAAGGCTTTTGATTATTTGGTAGAATCCACCTTTAAAAAACATCCTGTGCCTGATTTGAATACATTTTAAGACACTGATTCCATTTCCTCGATATTATGGGACAATTCAGGTTGTCTGTTTCTTAAATCAGACCTGGTATTTCCTTTTTCTAGAATTTATCTATTTTACTCAAGCTTTCAAATTTGTTGACATCGGCTATACATAGCATTTAAAAAAATATTTTAAAATTTGCAGTTATGCCTTCTTTCTATTATTTATATTTTGGGGGCTTGTCCTCTTTTTAAATTAAGTTTGTTATACATTCTAGTGTGAATTATTTTTTTTCAAAGAACCAACTGTTTATTTGGCTAAACCCCTTTATTTTATCTTTACTTTCTATTTCATTAAATTCTACTACTGAGTTTCTCATGTCCTTCTTCTAACTTTGAATATATATGTATAAATATAGTATAATTATATTATAAAATAACAAATAATAGATATATGTAATTTAACCCATGAAAAATGTAAAAATTATATTTTGTTTTCAAACATATCGCTTTTTAAAAGTTATAATTGTTGTTATTCACTTCTAATTCAATTGCATTGTTTTCAGAGAGTGTAATCTATCAGCTAAATAGTACTTCAGATGCATTTTTGGTATAAATATATCTAGAATCTAGGATTTTTGATGTGGGAGAGTTTTATTAAATATCTACTTTCTTATACTACTGGAAGTAGAAACTAAAAGGTCATTCCATAATGTATATGTAGTATTAGAATCTTCCTTCAAAAAAACAATAAGTGACTTATTGGTACACATCTGTATTTCAGCATCTTTCTAAACCATCTATTCCTTATTCCTAAAGGGAGCGCTCTAGACTTCTAGCTGCTCAAGGTCAACAACAAGCATGTGACTTCTTTATTTTAACTTCTTCATATGCTGTCTGATGCATTCTGGCACTTTACAAGTACCTGCTGAATAAAAGTATAAATGCAAAGATGAAACCAAAGTTCTGAGATTTGAGACAGGCACAGCCTGAAGGCTGGCATGGAGTTCTGAAGCCATATATTTTATTGCCAAATTCCCACAGGACACCAACACAGTAGATAGTCCTACTTACTCATTTTCAGATCCTGTTTTGAATGGACCAAGGACAGGACTAAGATCTCAGGTTTTAGTGCATCTAATTTCAAGATGAACAAAATCTCAAAACATTAAAAAGTAAAGAAACTTTGATCAATATTTGTACATATCTGGAGATGCATTTTGTTCACAGATTTCTAGATTGCTTATACGTTCTCTGTTTTTCAGAGAATTTTGGTGTGTGTGTGTGTGTGTGTGTGTGTGTGTGTGTGTGTGTGTTTTAAGGATGGAAGAGTGGCCACATTAAAAGTGATCATGAGCAAAAATCCAATGCTTTGAAAAATGTTTGAATACAGTGTACAGAAAATAAAAATTACACATCCAATGATGCATCTCGGATCAAAATATGTTTCTAAGTGTAGAAGTAAAAGATCTCTTGTTGGAAGCCATGATAACAACCTCACAACCTTTGGACTTTACTTCAAACATCTGTAATTTCTCTGCTTGCTTTATATCTACCAGGGCAACTCTGGGCTGGGGAATAAGTTTCACTCCATTTTACATGTAATAGCATAGACTATCTTGTATAGTTACATAGTTATAAGACTTGTAAGCTATTTTCTAATAATAGCATATTACGTTTGATCTGGACTCTAGGTAAATAGTTCCAATACCAGTCAGAACATGGTAGATGACTATACAGTAAATTCAAAATAAATATCAAGGGACTTGACTAGTCTGTACCACCTCAATTAATTTTCCATCCACCTTCAGCAGAAATATAATCACAGGAAAGGTAATTTAACAAAGCAGGAAAGAATACTCATTTTACTTCACAGAAATAATTCTTTCTTTCTGTGCCACCATGATCTCCATTATATTCACTTAGTAGAAGAGAAACACTGATTATGAATATGAAACCATTGTGGAATTTTGACAAGGGCAACATGGCAATATACTTTAAATTGAACTCATATTTCACTTTTAATTTTATAAGGGCAGCAATAAAACTAGTAATTTCATTCATTTTCAAAAGAGCTGAAAATCTAGGAAATAAAGTGTTTTTATTTGGGACATTAGACCTCAGGCACCTCTCCTTGGATCGGCAGAGATTTTATCTTACTCAGCAAGTTCAATATGAATTTTAAGTATCTGTTTATAAGTTGGAAACATATTGGTATCAGTAAAAGTTTAATGACGCATGTGCTTTTCACCTGATTATACACTGTTCATTCAAATTTCTTACAGTAAATTCTGTTTAACTTTTACAGCTTCTAAATAATGGAAATATTGCAGTGCTTAAAAATAGCATGCTTTAATTTACTGTCTATTCATCATGTGAGGTGAACTAATTGTTTTCAGACAATGTCCTAATCAGATACAGCAGTGAAATGTAATGAAAAAATTGTACTGAGTTGATTGGGTGACAGAATTGTGGATTGGGGGCATGCTATTTTCTACAGTATTTGTAATGAATAATGGCATTTAAAATTGTTCCAAGTGAAATCATCAG
The DNA here is from genome assembly GCF_951394435.1 of Stenella coeruleoalba. Classification (NCBI taxonomy): domain Eukaryota; kingdom Metazoa; phylum Chordata; class Mammalia; order Artiodactyla; family Delphinidae; genus Stenella; species Stenella coeruleoalba. The sequence goes on from NC_137151.1 coordinate 15,323,097, forward strand.
CTCTCATAAGCAAAACTTTGTATTGCTGGATAGAAAAAGTGAATGAATTCACCAATATATATAAATTTTTATTTAACACAGTTTTGGAAGATAACAGGGCAATGGCTTATGCTTATAAATCTGAACCACTTAACATGGCTGAAACTCTGCTTATCCCATATTAGAGGGGAAGAAGGCGGCCATGTATTTGACAAAAACCTTTCTCTTGACTGCAACTTACATTGTAAGATATAGGATATTATGGTTCCAAATATGGGAATTCAGGAGTTAGAAGTCTACATAAAGAATTCTATGGGGGAAAAGGGGAGAGGGAAATATCTGAAGTGGTCTGCTGTAAAAAAAGGTTTGCATCATTGTTTGATTCAGAAACTACGTAAACTGATATCAATACTGCATACTTCACACTCTACTCAGAAGAAAATTTATTTTAGCTATAAAGATTTTTGGAAGAGCCAGTTTTTATTTTTATTATTATCTTTAATGGAATATATAAAAGTAGATAAACTGTACTCATAAATTTTGCTTTCACATATTCATATAGAAAGTATCTGGAAATATATATATATATATATATATATATATATATATATATATAAATATATATGGGTTTAGAAATATTTTACTTTTGATTCAGGAATTCCAGTTCTGTTAACCACAACTAAAGAAATAATTCATAATAAAAATAATCTTTATGTATAGTGACATCTATAGTTGCAGTAAATTGCCACTAAATTAAACATTGAACAACAATGGTTAACTATGTACATCCAGTCAACTAAATATTAATATTCAAAAGAATTGCATTTCAAAATTGTTTAGCACTATGGGAAACTTATGCTTTAAAATTTAAATTCAAATAGGATAAAATACTGTACTTAACATAAAATTATAATCATGTTTAAAAGTAGACTGGAGGAACACACTATTTTTTCCTATTTTTTATTTTTTGGAATTATTTTAACAAGCATAAGTCTTGTAAATAAGGGGAAAAACCACTAAAATATTTGTAAGGCCAACCATCAATCTATATATTGAAAATATCCTGAAACACTAATTTTGTAGCCTGGTCTCTAATTAATGTTTTTTGTTTACCTACTGATCGTGTAAGAGAGAAAAATGTTTGCAAAAATTTACTAATTTCATTTAGTAAGATACTTCAAACAGATGAATATATTTGCAGTCAATGGGGAAGCTCTCTAATATAGCTAAGCATCAAGTACTGCAAAGGTGGTCTCCTGACGGCTGCCAAGCTCTCTGTTCCTGTCATTTCTCACTCCCTGGGCACATCAATTTAGGTGGAGTCCTCTGGTGTATCAAGGGAAGGAAGAGGGGGTAAAAAGTCATCACTGGTGCTATGCACTACTGTTTAGACGGTAAATTAGTAGACCATTTTTGGAGGGCCAGTTTCACATTCCATATCAAAACCTAAACAAATACATATATGTACACATATGCTTTGCCTAGGTAACTTTTGACATCTAGAAATATACATTTGTGGTAAGAACATTTATCTCTGGATCATTTTTGGTATCAAAACTAGAAATAAATATGATGATGAGAATTAATTCATTTAAATACAGTATAATATATTTACTAGACAGGATGTTGAATAGCTATTAAAATCACATTTACAAATAATATTAAATATTAAGAATGCAATTAAATGATGTGAGAAAATGCTCAGATATTACTCTTTAAATGTTACAAATCAATATATATGCTTTGATTGCACACTTTAAGAAAAAGTGATATATTTTTAATGTAAAAAGAAATTGGAAATATATACAACAATTGATTTGCAGTGTGCAAGTCTGGGGTGATGAGATTATGTTTGATTTTATATACTCTTTTTTCTTTTTCTTACTTTTTGGCTACAACCACCAGGGAAGTCCCTGATTTTATATAATCTTTTTTTTTTTTTAATTTATTTATTTTTGGTTGTGTTGGGTCTTCGTTTCTGTGCGAGGGCTTTCTCTAGTTGTGGCAAGCAGGGGCCACTCTTCATCGTGGTGTGCGGGCCTCTCACTATCATGACCTGTCTTGTTACGGAGCACAGGCTCCAGACACACAGGCTCAGTAGTTGTGGCGCATGGGCCTAGTTGCTCCGCGGCATGTGGGATCTTCCCAGACCAGGGCTTGAACCCGCGTCCCCTGCATTGGCAGGCAGATCCTCAACCACTGCACCACCAGGGAAGCCCCTTATAATCTTTTGTTTAGTTTACTCAGTTTAGAATTTTACAAATTTTTATAGTGTGTATATATATATATATATATATATATATATATATATATATATATATCTCAATACGGTAATCATAAAAAAATCATAAAAGAGCTTTTTTGTTAGCTATTTAAAAATTGAGGCAAAGAGGTTCAAAATTGTGTGTATGTACAAACTTAAGAATAAATTGTATTTACCTAAGCACTGACCTCTGATTCATTAACAAAGTAAGTTAATTTTAGCCACATTGCCAAAATATCTGTAAATAATCATGCGGTCATGTTTATTTATCAGTGAGGCAAGCCACAAATTCTCTGAACTGTAGCCAGAATAGATCAAAACATTTTCTACTTCAATGGAAGCTTTGCTATAATCTCCATATGGAAGAGGAACAAAGTAAACACATCTGCTCTATGAAGTTGTTCTTCTGAATATTTCAGAAATAATGAATTAGACTGCATTTCAGACTGGTTTGATTGGGAGACAGAAGGTATTTCTTCCCAAGGCTTGTAAAGAAACTTTTGTTATGTGCATAAATATCTCAATTTCTACATGCCAACATCTTCATCTCCTACCTCTGCTCTGCCAACCCCACACTTTTTAAAAGACAACATTTCTGTTCTTATTTTTTTGAATAGATAATCTCAGAATTATACATATATATATAGATGTATTATACATCTTTCTCTACCTTTCACTATATCTTATAAATAGTCACAATTTGTATGTAATTTTGACTACCTGGGTTTTTACACAGCTTCTTGAATATAAATGCTGATATTTAAAAATGCAATAAGGTGTCACCACAGTCAATTGTGAGATTTGGAAAGTTTTATTTATTCTTTTGGCGGAAATATTTCCCCAGTATTTATGATAACAAAGTTTATAATTAGCTAGCAAAAGTTAATCAGGTAAAGCAATTTGCTGGTGAAGCTTCCTCCAGTTCACATAAAAACCAAAATATGTTCCCTTAATATCACCTGTCTGATATAATCATCTAATAGTTGAGTACAGAATCACCAAAAATTTTTATTCATATATAAATGCTTTCATTTATTTAAAACATAAATGAGATCACATTATATATTAGTCTATAACTTATTTTTCCAATTTAATAATATACTATGAAAATTAATCTACATTGCTATTGTGGAGATTATGTGTAGTCAAATTATTTATTTCAACTTTGATTAAAGTTAAAATCATGACAATTACTTTAATAGTACAGATCTTGGACAAGGGTTGCCTCTTAAGCTACTGACACAGATTTAAAAAATTCAAGGTACTGAGCTGCCCAATGTAAATACATATACGGATAATGGTAAAAATTGGAGAATATGCACAAGACTTGAAGGTTCTAAGAACATAAAAGTAGTCAGGTTGCTTAGGGATCTTTTACCACATTCATATTTATTCTATACTTAGTAAGTATGAAATTGATTCTTGGCTAGTTTGTTTATAACACTCTCAAGAAAGATCCCAATTTATCCACAATGTTTTATCTTTATAAATTAACATTTACCTGTGAGACTAGACTGTTTATTTGATTTTGAAGGAAACTTTATTTCTCACGAATATTTTTACTGTCAATTAGATTCAAATTGACTCATTAACCTTGCCATATTTAAATTACTTATTGTGAATTCACTGATTCTTTTTATAATTAGATAAACTGTATAAAACTGGTTAACATTCATTTGAAATATAGAGGGAAAATAACCTTTTATCCTTTTTTTAATCAAAATGTCCATAAAAACATAGCACAGATTTTATCTTTGACAACACATAAGAAATCTATTTTATCCTGGTTTTTAAAATCTGCCCTGCATTTCCTTGTGTGGGTATACTACAACTTACTAACCATTCAATTTTTGATGGACATTTAGACTGCTTCAGGTATTTAAAACTTTTATAACACACTGAAAATATTACTTGTACCAAATAGATGATATATATTTGTTGAATGAAAAATCGTCTCTCGATTTTCCTCAGGTCTTGGAAAGTAGGGGTTGGGCACTTTCCATTTATTAAATTCTATATCCCAAGGCCCTCAACTCATAGCACACATGTGTAGCTCACTAAATTTTATTGAGTGTTGAAAATGTTTTGTGTACAGCTTGAATTTATGGCTAAGGGTGGGGATCCTCTTCCTAAAACATCCCTGAGTTGGATATATGGCTGGACTTCACAGGTATTAACTGTAGGTGCAGAATACCACACGAAAAAGACTTTCATGAACATGATGGAATGAAACCAAACTACAGAAAGAAGCCAGCACTTACCTGGACGAGGAACATAGCTATGTGGTTATATTCTCCACGGCCCCCTTGCTTAACAGGAACTGTCATAAAGAATTTGCTGCCATCTCTAGAAAACACGGGCTCCTCATTCTAAAATATAGAAGCGCATGCAACAATCTCAAAAGGGCATTTGAAAATTGTACTTCCAACTACTGCTAATACATGCATGGAATAGACCAATAATTGACTTAAGTTTAGTTTGGCAAATTGTCGAATTATTTAAAAAATAAAACTATAACAGTATGTTTTAAAGTGAACGCAATGATGCATTGGGCATATGTGTGTGTTTGAGTG